>NC_056630.2:152382840-152719923 GCF_002870075.4 Lactuca sativa | reverse complement strand
TGTAATAGACCAAGATATTATTGATGAAGACTATCACAGACCGATCCAACATTGGTTTGCACACGCGGTTCATGAGGTCCATGAACGCGGCTGGAGCATTAGTGAGCCCAAACGGCATCACCACGAACTCATAGTGACCATAGCGAGTCCTAAAAGCTGTCTTCTGCACATCCTCATCTTTGACTCACATCTGTGATAAACTGATTGCAGATCAATCTTAGAGAACCAAGATGCACCATGTAGTTGGTCAAACAATCACCTATCATCGGGAGGGTATAACGGTTCTTCACCGTTACCTTATTCAGCTACTGGTAGTGTATAGACATGCGATGTGAGCCGTCCTTATTCAGCTACTGGTAGTGTATAAACAGGATCGGGGCTCCCCATTGCGAACTGCTCGGCCTGATAAATCCCTTGTCTAGCAGCTCTTGCAGTTGCATAGATAACTCATGCATTTCGGGAGGAGCCAACTGATATGGTGCCTTGGCTATCGGAGCCGCACCAGGGACTAGGTCAATCCTAAACTCAACCTGCCTCTCCGGAGGTACTCCAGGTAAGTCCTCCAGGAATACGTCTGGGTACTTTCATATTACCGATACATCATCCACTGTCGCCGTACCCTTATCCCGGGTATCTATAACATAAGCGACATAACCTACGCAACCCTGCTGAAGGTAACGCCTCTCCCTCGCTACTAAACATAACATTGGTCCGCTTTGTGGTCTCTCACCCTGGATCACTAACCCTCCCCCACTAGGAGTCTGAACCCTCACTAGCTGCTTCTTGCAATCGATTATTGCCCCAATATAACCTTGTTCCCTCGCAGGAGAATAAGAACTACATCTACTAAAAATTGGTCATCGAATAACTATAGTGTACAACCTCTGTGAACCCTCGTAACCCAAACGGTCCTGTCATCTGCTATCTCCACATTCAGTGGGCAATCCAGCTCCCCCGGAGCTCCTATGAATTGCTAGCTGAGTGCGATCGACACAATGGATCGGGTGGCACCCGAATCAAACAGTACAAAGGTGATATAACGTTCACTAAGAACGATCCTATAGCAAACACATAAAGATAAGCAAAAATCAATATAAATAAAGAGGTAAGGAGAGGATACATACCCATAATGACATCAGGAGCTACACGTGCCTCCTCTGCTGTCAACTGGAAGGCTCTACTCTTCGCCACCGGCGTCTCTGCCCGGCCCTAACGGCCGTCTGTAATCTTCAATGTAGCAGGGGTGGGTGTTGCCACCTTCTCTGTTGCTAGCAAACTTGGACACTGGGACCACTTGTGGCCCCTCTGATTGCACCGAAAGCAAATCAGATCATATAATGTGGTGGTAGTGGTGGTAGAAGTAGCAGTACAATCCCTGCTCACATGTACAGTTCGGCCACACTTAAAGCAACCTGAACTACCCGCCCTACATGTCCCCTCATGCGACCTACCGCACCTACCGCAGCGGCCTCGCCCCTGCTGGCCCTTCCCCTTGGAATATGTCTTGGGCTTCTTTCTCGAACCCTCCATGCCAGACACAGACTCTGTCTTCCTCTTTCTCTCCATCTCTAAATCAATCTCTCTCATGAGCCCTATCAGTAATGTCCTCCAGTGCCTTGCAGCTAGAGAAGCTCACAAACTGGCGGATATCACACTGTAACATCTCATGATATCGGGCCTTCTTCATCTCCTCATTCGCCATATACTGCGGAATGAGAAGGGCCCTCTACCTAAACTTGGCGGTGATCTCCGCTACAGTCTCTATCGTCTACTCCAAATCCTGTAACTCCCTCGCTAACTCTTGCACCTCAATCATAGGTGCAAACTCGGCCCTAAACCTAGTTGAAAAGTCACTCCAGGTCATTGCATCCAAAATTGTTGGACAAGGTGCCTAAGCCCATAACTATAATTGGTATGTACTTGATCCGAGAGTAGCATGGTCCATTTGGGTTGCATATCACTAGGACAATTTGATAGGATGGACTTTTGAGAAGAAGTTATTTATGATTTGTTAATATATTATAAGTTCTAATATATTAATATGAAATCATATGGTTTAATTAGTATTGATCAAGAATTAATTTTGTGATCAAAAGAGACTAATTAAATGTAAGGGGATTGATTTGGTAAATCAATCATTCTGATGGTGTGGGCTTATGGTTATTTAGGATGGGCAAAACCAATATGGTAGTCCATGGATAATCCATAAAGTTTTAACCCATGGATCGTAAGTAAGATGAAAAGTCATTCACATTAGGGTTTACATGGATGTAACCCTAATCCTAGCCACACTATATAAGAAGCCCTTAGCATCCAAAATGGCACACTAGTGATTCTTGGAGTTGCATGAGCCGATTTTGAGTGCAAAGATACTCTCTCTCAAAAAATGATCCTTTGTCCAAAGGTGTGTTATGATTCCATTTGAGGTGCAACACTTGGGGCACTAAGTTCTTAAAGGCCAAACTCAAGAAGTTTTACAAGCTATAACAAAGAGGTAATTCTGTAACTCAATTCCATGCTCTTTATATCATTTGTATGCTAGTTGTAGGCTTAATGCTTTGGAAACAGTATTGCATGTATAATTAGAGAAATCATAGATCGAAAGCATTTAGGGTTGCATGTGCACCATAGGATGTTGTAGTATACTTAAACCCAACAGTGATATCAAAGCCTAGGGTTGTTTTCTATTATACTTGATTTTTTAAATATGGAAAATCTGAAAATTTCGTTTCTACATGCCTACCACGACGTGATAATATTTACAACGACGTGGTGATGCATCTGTGTGTATAATTTCGAGTTTTTTGGCCAAATTGGATTAGGATCATTATCCCAAACTATTTTCTGAACCATGAAATCTGTTTTTTGATATGGTAATGATCATGCATGTCCAAATAAAAGATAATTGTCATAGTATCAAGATTTGTATTAGTTTATATGATAGACTAATTTCTTGAAAATGGTTGATATGAATTATATTGACTTATGAGTTTAATTAGATCTTAGATATATTATTTGATAATTTATGTTAGTTAAAAAATATGATCTAAATTCCCTTTATGAACTCCATAACTTGTCCTCAAGTTGTGGAAAATGAAAAGTTTTTCTTTTAAAGGTTTTTAAAGTCTTCCATAACTTGTCCTCAAGTTATGGAACTTGAAAAGTTTTCCATAAAAACCATATTAAACTCATAAGTTATGGAAACCAAAAGTTTTGACAAGTTTCAAAACTTTCCCTAAAGTTTTGGAAGTTGTAAATTTTCACTTATGAATACTTTAATTCCAAATTAAACCCTAGTGTTTTAAAAATTAAAATTCAACCCCTTATACTATTATATTATTATAAGTTTATTAATTAATTATATATATATATATATATATATATATATATATAAAAGATAAGTCAGTCTTACTGTTAGTAGACCTCATTCACGAAGCCAGTCTATAAGGGGGTATAAGGTTACTGCCTATAAAATGGCAGTTTAATGGGTGTCCACTCTCACCCACTACTTCCTTGACTGGTAGAGGGTCGTTAGCCGAACAGGTAGGATAGGACATTAATTTTCATTAATAGTATAATGATAATTATAAAGTAACTAAACTTTTATTAAATTTCCAATCTTAGTTACTTTAGGAAAAATGTGAAAATGGTGCTATTCCATGAAATTATACTTTGCACCTTGTTAAGTCGTTAGTGGAGTGTGTATGGTTAACCAACACACTAATCTGGGACTGACAGTGTGTGGAAAAGGGTAGCTTGATATTAATCATAGATCAATGGAGCGTGTGTGGTTAACTGGCACATTGATTAGGTGGTTTGTAACATTGGGTGTACCAAGCTAATTTGCATGGTTATTCACACCTTGTTTGTGATCCTCGGCATCCCAGTCACAAAGTTGAAGGACACAATTGAGATTTAAACATGTCACTGAAAAATTCAATGAATGTCAAAGGATCTAGGAATTTCAATCCATTTAAAACATAACATTCATTTTAATTTTTCATGGTGGAAATTGGTAAATCGTCAATTACCTACCTTCAAATATTTTGCAATTGGATTACGACATCACTTTTCGGAATTGTAAAATATTGTGTTGGGTCCTATCATTAATATATCATTTGGGTGTTACGTTAAGGACTTAAATCAACTAAACTTGAAATTTGTCCCTTATAGATGTCTTGTTCTGACAACTATGGTCTTCCTTATCCTTTTGAAAAAAGCCCTCCTAATGAAGATGATGTCCCACATGGCGATCGAGGTGAAAGATTAATCCCTTTGTCGTGCATTAATGGGACTAGAAATCATACTTTACTTCCTCCATCTCCTCCAATAATTCTCCCTAACCCACAAGTTCAAGTTCACTCAAAGCCCTATTTGTAGGAAGGAAAGCTGTATGTGCTCACATCTTGGAGATGAAGTTACATATTGACAGGCTGCGAGAGTTGGGTGTCGAAGTCTCAAGGAAGTTGTCTGTTGACTGGGTCCTTCAATCACTTCCTGAGTCATATAGTGAGTTCATTAAAGATTACTATATGACAGATCACGAAACGAACCTTATCGATCTTGCCTATTTGCTTGTTGCTGCTGAATCAACAATGATTTGGCGCACTGGTAAAGCAAATTTGATTGGAAGATCTACTCCCCAAACTTTCATGGACATTGACAATGGTAACATTGAAAGTGCAGAAAAGCTTTCTCTTCCCAATGGAAAAGGGATTGGCCATTTGAACGAATGGTAAAAAGAAATGGTAAGTCTTAGATAGTCCCGTGTACCATTCCTAAAAAAGTTCATATGTTTATATTGCCAAGAGAAGGGGCATTGGTTACGAAGCTGCTATATTGACCTGAAAGATCCAAGGATGGTAAAGTCAAAATATTTGACTCTGCTTTAGGTAAATCTACTGTCTAAGTCTATTAAGCTCCTAATTGTTGATTCTTAATACATGATATGACAAGGTTGCATTTTGATGTTTTGTAGAATCGAAGAAATGAAAGGAAGCTTAAAGGAAGAGTAAGATGATTCTGATCGTGAAGAGATGGATTTCAATCGCATGGTTTGATGATCAGAATTTTGAGCTGCTGCTTAAGAGTTATGATAGATTTCTTAAGAATAGATAACAACATATTTTCATATGTATTTGCATTGTAAGGATAAGTTTTCCATAATTTTTATAAATAAAGAAATTTTTGAAATTTATTTTATTTTAAGTTTCCTTACAATGACATTTGTGAAAATTGTTGCTTATATGTTTCCATTTATAGCAATATTGGAAAATGGATTTGATTCTTTTGTTTTTGGTAGTATCAAGAATTTACTAAATTAGGAAAGATTCTCATCACCCAAGTTTCAATTGGATAGAAACTTGGAATCATGCAACTTGCATTGTGTGATGAATGAGAACCTTCATTTTTGGGAAATTAAGACTAATTCCTTGTTCACATGTATATGTAAGTCAAGTGAAGGACTAGGAGATTGGGTACACTTGGTTGTGTACTGGTCGAGGTCCACCACAAAGATCGATAAGACTATTCGTCATGATTTACTAAATTTATACTTACTAGATTAAGTATAATTCTGAATCGTTGAAAAGATTTCAATGTATAGCAGCACGAATAAGAATAATTAAATTAGGCAGAAAGATAAAAGTTTCTCCAATCTGAAAAGATGGGAGAGTACTTTAGTATCGTCTTTTATGATCATCTTAATGATTATGGAAAACCATATGACAATTGATCCTCTAAGGTCATCTTAGTGCATTTGTATGGCTGAGAAGAGGAATCGTGAATTGTTGAAATGGTTAAATCTAGAAGAAGAGTCATACTTCGTTCCAAAACCAAGTCTTAGAGTCATACTCCAAGCTTGTGCCTTGAGTGACACTAAATTAGGAAGGTTTATAACACTCATCAAATGTAGAGTAACATGTTTCTTACTCTTGTACATTTGAAATTGGTAAGTTGTGATGTTTTGGATAAAACAAGACCAACTGAGGCCAATTGTGTGAAGTGTTTGTCTTGATAAGAAACCCAACTAACTCTTGAATATATTTTTTTCAAGTAATTAATGTTCCTTGACAAAGTGAATCTTATATGTCAAGAGGTCAATGGGAATCTTAAAGATCTTGAAAGTTTCAAGAACTAATCAAGAGTAAACCTATTGTTAAACACTAGCACATAACTTGAGGTTTGTAACCTATCTTGTTGACATATTCTTGTTTCTGTGCCCATTCCAGTTAAAGTTGACTATACATATGAGTTCTATGAGTTCTCAGTTGTTTGCATAACAACCTTGGAAGCGATGGTAGGCCCCTGTGCTGCCAAGTGGCAAGAAATTAAGATTGAACAAGTTCAGTCCATATGGGTTTGGATTTTTCAGTAACTGTGTCTTGTGACTATGGTTATGACAAATTCACATGGATAGGAACGCATATACCATAAAATCTAAGTGTCATAAGGTTTCTCTCCAATTCATGAAAATGATTGTGAGGAAAATTTGCATTCTGAAATTCGATTATGATTACGGCATTCCTCTTCATAGTTCGAATTGTGAGAAATGGAAAAGGTTTAAACATTTGAGACTTATTGTTGTAAGTTCTAAAATTGTTAAGACACACACGTGGGCTATCTAAGGAAATGTGTATGAGTTTGTGAAGCCTAGATAAAGTCTTACGAAGCATCTCATATCAGAAATCTGAACTTTACTAATGAAAGTCAATAATTATTGATTTCTAGAAGTCTAGTTGATTTCTGAATACATGTTAAAGCTAGTGTGAGCATAAGTGTTATGCAAGTAAGATAATAATTATGATGCTAGTGGGAACATAATCATTATGGAAAGTTTTGCAAGTTAGCAATGTTAATTATAGAAAACAAAAGTTCCAATTCGCAAAGTTGTGGGTTTGAAAAAATGTTTTGCTATTATTAAGGGAGAGGAATTTATATTTTATTTCAAATCTAAAAGATTAGATTGGTTTTTTAATCAAATTTAGTCATATATATATATATATATATATATATATATATATATATATATATATATATATATATATATATATATATATATATATATATATATATATATATATATATGAATGTTATGTTGGAATGGTTTAACATAAGGAAATTCTATATATGGAAATGTTAATTGCGTTCTCAAAATTTGATTTTGATTACGATACTACTAGAAAGCAGACCTTTAATGACGTGGGAACAATGACACACAGTGATTTACGACAGTCATTGTTGTGTGCCCTAAAAATAATGTCAGCTTTCCTAAAATTCAAAGAATAGAGGACACGCATTTATGCGTGCCCTTAAATTAACGTCGAAAAAGTAAAAAAAATAAAAACACGGAGGACACCTGTTATAAAAAGTGTGTCGTCTAGGCCTGTCATTTTATAATATTTTAATGAAACGCACGTCTCCATCCATATAACAATACTGTATACCTAAGGAGGGAAATGAAATCCCCAAAATCCAAAACCCCGCTCATTCTCCTCTCCCTTGTTTCCATCAGTTATGCTATTGATTTGTTTATTCGTTCACACTCAACAAGCACATCCATCACTATCTTATCATTCTCCTTTGATTTTTTACTCAGTTAAGGATTTAGGGTTTTTTCATATTACTATTCCAATTTTTTATTCATGTTTGGATTTTAGTCAAACGGTGTCCCTGAAGGAAAATCTAATGCGTCAGGCCGTCGGCCAGTGGCCGAGATAGTCCGTCTCACCATCCCAGCTGCCGGAGCAATACCTGGACCATCGGTAGTAGGTCAGCACAAAGACAACACTTGCACCCAGAAATACAAATTGGAAGCCCTGATCGCTGGTACTGTGATTGTTTTTAAAGACAAACTTTTGAGATGAGTGTTCGTTTCCCTTTAGTGACCCGATTTCTTAAAAAAGTTAGTGGAATTGACTCCGAGAGTGGGCGTTCAGGTCATGTTGTTGCATCAACCATAACCCTAAAATACATCTATGAAATCGAAAAGGTGAAGCAAGTAGATCCGTATTGTCTATACATGTAAGTGGAGGCAATTTCAAAATTAATTATAGGTACGACTAAATTGAAATTAACGTTTTGGAATGATTTTGCTTGCTCATCCATCTGGAGTCCGATTTCTTCTACATCGATCCTCAAACTAAATGGTTCGACGACTGCAAATCCTCTCGATTTTAGCGCCGATTGACAAGTACGACTCATTAACTATCAATTGAAGCTACCAGTTCAACGACCCCTAATTGATAACTACATGAATAAGGTACTTGTTGGATATTCAATTCTATTCATCTTAATTTCCCATTTCATATATGTTTTTCGTTAGTTCTTTATTTGTATAATAAGCCACTTTCTCCCAAAGATGAAAAGACTGTTTCTCCAAATCCTTCTCCAGATGCAGCCCTCACAGGGTCCATGAGAAATATATCCAACTACTTATTGGGAGAGCATCATTGAAAGCCTAAATGGTGTTCCTGATACATTAAAATAATTCCATGTAAGTTATTTTTATTTATTTATTTTTTAAAGCTATAATGAGGACTCTCACTTGTGTCTTCCTGTTTTCAGGTGCCACCTGTCATTAGGGTGTATTTTTGGTAATTTGATTTGCTACACTTGATTAATGATTGAATGATGCATTCAGATTCTTCGTGCTCATGAGTTTGAGTAACATGCTGGTGGAAAAACTAGGTACCCTAATAATCACATATATGTGGAGAAACGTAGCTGGTTCATCTGTTAATGAGGAATTCCTTCAAGTTTGGAAAGGTGAGACTGATGAAATTTTTTTATTTATAGATGAAAGGCCTTTATTACTTCTTTGTGTTACATTTTCTTGTATTCTGCAGGGGGTCTTCAAGGAAAAAAGGACAGGGGTAAAACAGACAACAATCACCATATGAAGCTTATGAACATGTTCCATGATTTGCCTACTGATGATAATTGGTATTGGCTTGGAGTTAGTGTCTTGTTACTTTATGCTTTGTCTTTCAATATCATACTGACTCTCGTATTTGCTTATCTTAATCGTAAGTGTCACTTATTCATGTTTCCATCTCTTATTGTTTTTTTGAAGTTTGGTAACTATTTCAATTCGTATCACAACTCTCTAAAAAGTGCGCAAATCGTTCCACCTGATACCGGAGAAAACAATTCAACAGATTCCACAGGTTAATTACTCTTACAGTTGCATGCTTTAAAATTAAAGTATATACTTGTATACTCCCTCCTTCCAAAAAAATGCAACTTTTTTCTTTTTGGGTTGTCCTGAAATTATTTTTATAAACTATTTGATGTTGTAATTTACATTATGAAGGGAGTATATGTTGAAAAAAACTCCAATTTGTAATTTGCATCTTAACTGGTCACACATCTAGCAACCAGACACCACCTGCTGACTTTTCATAATTTCAATTACTTTTTTGACATGCCAAAGCCAATCTACTTTTCATAATGTCAATTACTTGACTTTTTCCAGGAAATGAATTTGGAAGGTGTACCAGAAACAGAAAGGAAGCTGCACCTATTGTCAGATGTAAGTAGAGTGTTTTTGCCAGGTGTATCCACCGGTTTTCCTACCAGCAAGGATGTCCAATAAGGTAGTCTTACCTGCTCCACTTGTTGGAAGTCTGAAATATTGATGATCCCATTAGTCTTACTGAAATATTGATTTACCCTTCAATGTATCCACTTGATCCACAGCTGGCCCTTGGTAACCATAACCTCCAGTGTTTGGCGCTTGTACACCGTATCCTGGTTGTGTTGAAGGGTACTGACCATAACTGCCAGTTGGAGGAGCATAACCAGGTGCCGCCTGCTGTCCATACCCAAAAACCGGCGGAGGAGGAGCGTAACCACCAAGGTGATTATACCCATCATTATTAATAGGAGCAGGGGCAGTAGTACCATACCGCGGGTAAGGTTGTTGGGTGGGCCCAATTGACATAAGGTAAGGCTGCTGTTGCTAATGATGAGGTGGAGGTGGTCCGTAAGGCTGACCATAGGGTCCCTGCTGTTGTGGCGGCATGTTGTAGGCAAGAGGTTTACCATAATGATCAATTTGCTGTTGTTGCTGACCATATACTTGATTTTGAGGGTAAGTTGAAGGCGGAGGCTGGGTGGCTTGTCCTTGTCCTCCATATGAAGAATATGAATGTTGACCCATCGGCCCCAGGTTGTGATCATACCCTTGTGGATCAGTCTGCCCATAATCTGGTCCATAGTTGTAGTTTATTTGAGAAGGAGGAGGTGGGCCCATTCCCATTGGGTTAGGGTGAGACTGCATGGGATTGGGAGGTGGTGCACCACCATAGTAGTCGTAACCATAACCCGTCTGTTCAAGAATCTTAGTTGGTGGTGGTCTTTGGTCCCAAACACAATTGTTTTTAGGTGGCAGAGGTTGTTGTGGTGGATAATTCCTAATTAGACCCGGTTCCACGTTGACGCTGGTTGTGACCACCTGATGGTGTTGATGAACTTATTGGCTAATTTTGTACCATCAACACAAATAACCACAAGTCAGTATCATTTTTATCTAATAAAACAAAAAATACAAGTCAAATATAACATAGTGGAGCAGGTAAGACTGCCTTATTAGATGTCCTTGTTGGTAGGAAAACCTGTGGATACATCGATGGGGAAATCAATATTTCAGGCTTCCAAGAAGAGCAATCTACTTTTGCTATTAATTTAGTTATTTTTTCTAATTTAAATATTAGTTGAAGTGAGTTGGTAGGTCTAACCACTTATTGACTCAACATGGAGACTCAGAATCGGATGAACTTCAGTGTGTAAGACAGGCACTTGGATTTTTGGTATGCTTATTTACATTTTTCCAAAATTTACTTTATCCAAAAATCCCCAAAAAAATCAAAACTAAACATTAATTTTTGAGTTTTTGCAGGTTATAGAAAATAAGTCTAAAATCACATATGATCAACTCACAACTAATATATGTCATGTAAGTCTCTCTTTTGTCTCTCTTGTCGTTTGAGTTTTGTAATCAATTTACAATAATAAGTTAAATGATATATATATATATATATATATATATATATATATATATATATATATATATATATATATATATATATATATTAAGTTTTTCAGGTTCTAAGTATTCAACAAATACACAAAATACGCACATTCTATGCAAGTGAAAATGAAGAAAGCAATAGTGTACCCCTGAAGTAAGGATAGAACTATAAGAGTTTTTTATTTGTAGATGCTTACCTGGTACTCATGGTTTTCAATAATATGTTTATAACAAACATGTTATTTCCAAGTTCATAGTTCTAATGCATGAGGACACCGAAAGCCGTGATAGTGACTCCTATTTGTTGGATGACAATTCTAGGTACATATGTTTAATAGTAAATTGCAAATAAATATTAGTTAATATCATTTGAAAGTATATACAATATTATGTATTTAAAATAGTGAAAGGTTTGATGGTGTTGAATTAATTCTATTTGGTTGCTGCACTCCTTTGCTAGTTGAGGAAATTAGTAAGTTAATAAATGAGAAAGCTTCAACAAATATTAATTCTTGTTTTTGTTTTATATTTGGGACAATGTTATTAAGTATTATTTGATGGTTATTATTGCTCACTGTAATTGGTTATGTTTTACGTGTTGAAAAATTATGCTAATATTACTTTTTCTTTAGTTCCGGACATCTGCTATATAAACATTGGGTCAGTTGGTTGGGCTTGTTACAAGAACATTGTTGAAGGCAGCTTTACCAAAATTTGTTCCAACATGAAAGAAAGAATAAAATACTATCACATCAGGAAGAAACTCATACCCCTTTGCATTCTGGACAGTAATAGTCCATCTCCTCCAAAACAATGAAGATCTTGTTGCCAATTTTCTTGGTCAGCCTAACGTTGACTTTCAACACTATGTTGGATATGTGACAGTAAATGAAAATAATGGAAGAGCATTGTTTTATTGGTTCTATGAAGCTTGGACTCTCCCAGATGAGAAGCCCTTGGTGATTTGGCTTAATGGAGGTAAGAAAATATCAAATTAAAGAAATAAGCTTTTAAAGGACTAATTTATTGTACAAAGAAGATATTCTTTTGATAAATTTTTTTCATGACTTATTTTTTTAATTTGAATTTATTAGCTTGTAAACAATTAAGAAGTGTTGGTGTGAGGTCAGTCTTTATTAATATGCAATTCACCCACTTAGTTATGAACCGTTATTAGTTTTTGGAGTTTGATTCTCCTCCTGTACCCTTTTTTGGTGACACTACATGGCTAAATGTTACAGGTCTCGGGTGTTCTTCTTTGGGATAGAGTAACATTGTGGGTACAGATGGAACTGATCTTCAGTTAAATCCATACTCATGGAATAGAGGTATAATTTTAGAATAGTTATCAGATTAATTGGGATGCACATTTTTGCTGATGGATTTATTTATTTATTTATTGTTCCTAATAGTAAAAGATTATATATTCTTTATGTAATGGGCATCGTTTTAAACCTGTTAATTTGTGGTGTAGAAGCCAATATGTTGTTCCTGGAATCGCTTGCTGGAGTTGGCTTTTCCCTGATTATAGCCAATATGTTGTTAATTATATTTTGTCTTTTGCAACTAACATTTCATGTTTGATTCTTCTAATAATTATATTAGCATATTATTTTTTTGACTTTTATTTGATCAGGTCACAAGAATTATTGGAGCAGAGGTTCGTTAGTCTTAAAGAATTATGAAAGGCAAGATGCAACTCTATTTAGTTGGAATTTGATGTTTATCATCTTGGTGTACATCTTTTTAGTTTGTATATCATTACATTGTAGAAGGTGTCCCTTAATAGCGATGTAGTATTAGGTTATATAGTTAGGGCCGGAAAACCTCTTAATAACAATGTACAATTAGATCCCCTTAATATCAATGTATTACAATTTTTTTGACATGATGTTATTAGATGAAATTGATTGTTTGGGTATATATTTGTTTATATATTTTTGTATTAAGCGTAAATGAGTATCGTAAAGATGCGTTGTAAATGCATATCGTAAATGGTTACTAAATTTTATGACACACAAATGCGTGTCATGTTCATTTATTACATAGGCTTCCTTGATACACATTGCGTGTCATAAACACGTGCGTCGTAAGGTTACGACATGCAAATCCGTGTCGTGTTCCTTTATGATAGGGCCTTCCTTGATACGCAATGCGTGTCATAACTCTACGTCGTAAATGCATGTCATAAATGCGCATCATAAATAGACGATGCGCAAATGCGTGTCTTCTCTTGTTATGACAGGGCCATCCTTGACACGCATTTATGCGTCGTCTGAGCGTTTTACGACACGCATTGCACGTCGTAAAAGACTGTTTTTCTAGTACGCAATATCCCTCTTCATAATTCGAATTGTGAGAACATGGCAAATAGAAATATTATAGCAAAAGGTTGATCAAGTATCATGTCTTTATGTTTGACATTATGAATCGTATCCCATATGCTTTGGGTATAGGATCAATTACATATGCTATAATATTCTCGTGTTCTAATTTTTCCAAATGCCTAGGGCATTAATAGGAAAAAGGGATAGATCCGGATATGAATAAAATGGCTAAGCAATTGTCGAGGACAATCTGAGGTTTACCAAAGATTGGTTGTTCATGGACAGTTGGAAGTATATTTTAAATTTTTGAAAGGACCATATTGACATACTTTGAGAAGTGGTAACTCTTGTTCAGAAGTGATGGTCAAAATGCGAATATGGAAATGTTTCCATAAGTGGAAGTTATTCTTTAAATCTGTGTAAGATTAGAAAACTTAATGCTAGAAGGATGTTCAAAGGAATGTACTTTGAATTTGAGACTTCGTTTCCATGTAATTACTCTCCATTGGAGTACTTTGTAATGTCTGTTGCCAAGTCTCTGTAACTTTTGTGCATAGTCATTACAATAGGATCATTGCATATATGTTTAGAATCTAACAGATTAATGTAAATGGCAAGAGTTTATTCTTACATTTATGATAAATATTTGGAATTGTGAAATGAGCATCATTGAAATGTTTTTCAATTGATCTATTTCACAAAGTCAAGACCATAGACAAACATAGTGTGCATGCTTGGAGCATGACATAACTATTGTTTTAATTCAAGTATTAAGTTGATAAATCGAAACATTATACAATGAATAATGAGTAATCAATATGGCACTCAAAAGTTTTGGGGCCATATAGGATTAGTATTATTCTTGTGTTTCACTTTGCATATTTTGACTTCCCGAATAACTAGGTTAGTCAAACCCCCACAGTCAATCATACTTTCAAAATAGGTATTGAGGCAAGACTGTCATGAATGGGTCTATAGTTTGTCTAGGTGTTTTAGACATAGCAGCAGTGTTCGTGAGTACTCCTGGAATAAGATTCGAGTATTGGATTCAACCCACGCTCATCTGAATCACTTCATGGATTTTATCACGAGTGATTGTGAGACGATAATATCTTATATTCTTGAAACGGAGACATGTGAGTTGTAGTTACGAGTCTATTCAACATTGACGTATGTAAACGCACCATTAACTTGGTGTTATAAAACATATTGTTGTGTGTAATTTGGTTAGTAAGTACAAGCAAGCATTTGGGTCGAATTTTATCCATTCCTTTTACCCCATGTGGGTAAAAGCGATATTTGTGTGCCCCTCGATGATTTAGTGATGACACCCCTAAGTGCTTGACCAAGCTTGGACTGGTTTGATTTGTTTAATTAGTTCGTCGTTATAAATCAGAAATCGGGAAAAAACAGATGGACAGGGAGAATGATTATAATCCATGTCTCAGTTCATATGATATCTAGAATGGAGGAATATATGATCCCTTATCTAATGGACGTGTCATTGACTAGGTCAGAGTTCGACAATGGCTTTTAACAGCTATGATTGCTAGTCGGGTTGTAGAGTCGTACTTGCAGTAATAGTTATTAGACTTATCCAAGTGGGAGACTGTTGGATTAGGTGTCTAAGCCCTTAACTATAATTGGTATGTACTGGACCCGAGAGTAAAATGGTCCATTTGGGTTGCATATCGCCATGATAATCTGATAGGATGGACTTTTGAGAAGAGGTTATTTATAATTTGTTAATATATTATAAGTTCTAATATATTAATATGAAATCATATGGTTTAATTAGTATTGATCAAGAATTAATTTGGAATTAATTTTGTAATCACAAGAAACTAATTAAATGTAAGGGGATTGATTTGGTAAATCAGTCATTCTTATGGTGCGGGCTTATGGTTATTTATGATGGGCTAAACCAAATGGTAGTCCATGGAGGTTTTAACCCATGGATCCTAAGTAAAATGAAAAGTCATTCACATTAGGGTTTAAGCCCTTAACTATAATTGGTATGTACTGGACCCGAGAGTAGCATGGTCCATTTGGGTTGCATATCACCAGGACAATTTGATAGGATGGACTTTTGAGAAGAGGTTATTTATAATTTGTTAATATATTATAAGTTCTAATATATTAATATGAAATCATATGGTTTAATTAGTATTGATCCAGAATTAATTTGGAATTAATTTTGTGATCAAAAGAGACTAATTAAATGTAAGGGGATTGATTTGGTAAATCAGTCATTCTTATGGTGCGGGCTTATGGTTATTTATGATGGGCTAAACCAAATGGTAGTCCATGGAGGTTTTAACCCATGGATCCTAAGTAAAATGAAAAGTCATTCACATTAGGGTTTACATGGACGCAACCCTAATCCTAGCCACACTATATAAGAAGCCCTTAGCATCCAAAATGGCACATTAGTGATTCTTGGAGTTACATGAGCCGATTTTGAGTGCAAAGATATTCTCTATCAAAAAATCATCCTTTGTCCAAAGGTGTGTTGTGATTCCATTTGAGGTGCAACACTTGGGGCACTAAGTTCTTAATGGCCAAACTCAAGAAGTTCTACAAGCTACAACAAAGAGGCAATTCTATAACTCAATTCCATGTTGTTTATTTCATTTGTATGCTAGTTGTAGGCTTAACGCTTTGGAAACAATATTGCATATATAATTAGAGAAAACATAGATCCAAGGCATTTAGTGTTGCATGT
Source organism: Lactuca sativa (assembly GCF_002870075.4). NCBI lineage: Eukaryota > Viridiplantae > Streptophyta > Magnoliopsida > Asterales > Asteraceae > Lactuca > Lactuca sativa. The sequence goes on along the minus strand of NC_056630.2, from coordinate 152,703,839 downwards.
GTACCATAGTTACGTGCCCTGTCCTTTAGAAGACAAAACATAAGTCTGACTTTGTCCTCCTCGGGACATCTACTGGTGTGGAATGTGTTGGCGACATCCGCCAACCATCTAGTACTCAACATGGGGTCTCGAGCCCCATGATAACCGGGAGCTCCACATGCCATGAACTCCCTGAAAGTGAGTGTGTGCGACCCCATCATGGCCTCCACCTCAGTGCGGCAAGCACTCAAGCTCTCATCCATAAGCTCCAGGATACCCTCCTTGATCGAACCGAAGATCACAAGAGTCTGCTCAAGAATACTGCTTGTAATCTCAAAGGAGATGAACTCCCTCGTCTGCTCATCCATCTGATCGGCTCTAGAGCCTGATCCTGATCCATCACCGATGCCTGAAGTGCCAACCGGCCTAGTACGTAGCGTCACCATACTGAAAATACACCATAATAAACATCAGTATAGTCATCATATCTCGAGGGATCTCACATACTAAAAGCTTCCTAGGTTCATCTCAGCCTTCCTTGATTCGAGTATGGATCCTCGGCTTTCAGTAGTATAAGTTCCTTCTACTACTACTGCTAATCTCATGCTAAACTCATCCTAGGCTTGCCCTAGGGTAATCACCAATCCACTCATCAGCTGCACAAGAAGTCCCTGTTAGCTCCCCTAACTAGCTCGCGAATACTATTATATATCACTAAGACTAGACAATTTTTCGAATGAGAGTTCCTACCCTACAACGGTTACACTCAAATGAGAGCTGTGAAATAGAGCTAAACCTAACCTTCCGAAATTATTTAATCCTCACAATATGTAACTTAACATATTCGTCTACTAGTTAAATAGAGATAACTAGGACTCCTAAAAGCACAAAGCAAACATCATTTGGGCATCGAGTAACCATAATCAAGCATATCATATTCAGGCCATCACTGACTAATATGTACTACCATGTGGTTCATAAAGCTGAAATACATATAACAGGCACATAAGGCATCCTTCCTAGATCCTTAGTCCTAAACTAGAATGCAGTTATCATAATCACATCATAACATAAACTTGTATGGGTAATTTGGGAGTACTTACTTAAGCTCAGTTGATTGCATGCACCATACCTTTTTCTCTTTCTCAAAGTTCTATTCTCTTTTCAAAATTCTTTTCTTTTCCTTAAAGTTCTTTCTATAAAAATGATTTTCTTTTAAAAAATTTTATACCAAGTCCTCAGTTTGAGTCCAGGCACACCCGTGAGTGTGCCCAAATTCCTCAAACTAAGGCTCTAATACGAACTTGAAACATCCCAAAATTTACAAAACAAAAATTTCATTTTTTAAATATTAATAAAACCGTAGTTATCCAAAACACATGTCATAATATCTCAAACATCATATCAAGGTATATCAAAATATCAGAGTATAAACATTCCAGGCCAAACAATGGTGTGTGCACTGCAATCATCCCGAGCCCTTCCCCTTGTTACCGGAAGTACCTGAAACCAAAACTTAAAAAACTGTATGTACGAAGCTTAGTGAGTCTCCCCAAACTACCACATACCATACACATAACATGCAAGTAGGAGATACAGGCCCCGCCTACACTCTGCTAACTGGGGAGATACGGGCTCCGCCCACACTCCACTGACTCCGAGATCGGGATAAAATGAGCACTCTTGGTCAATCGATCCACGATGACCCATATCGAGTCTACTCCACGTGCGGTACTGGGGAGCTTGGTAATGAAATCCATAGTGATATCCTTCAATTTCCACACGGGAATGTCTAGCGGTTGCATCTTGCCTTGTGGTATCTGGTGCTCAGCCTTGACCTTATTGCAGGTCAAACACCGCTTCATGCAGGGCCCCGAGTAGTAAGGGCGAAGATCTCAGTACATCTTCGTCGCCTCAGGATAGATGGAAAACCTCGACTTATGGGCCTCATCCATCAGTACCTGCCGCACTCCACCCCAATACAGAACCTAGACCCTCCCATGCAGGGTCCGCAACCCTCGACTATCATAATCAAACGAGGCCACCCGGCCTATGATCTGTTCACACTTCTAGCACTCTTCCTTCAGACCCTCAACATGTGCCTCTCTAATCTGCTCCAGCAATAGATTAATCACTATCATCACAAGACATATACCTCTAATTGGAGCTGCCACCACCTTGCGGCTCAGGGCTTCAGCCACCACATTGGCCTTGCCCAGGTGGTAAATAATTTCACAGTCATAATCCTTCACCACATCTAACCACCGACATTGCCTCATGTTCAGATTCGGCTGATCCATGAGGTACCTCAAACTCTTGTGGTCCATGTAAATGGTACAACGAACTCTGTAGAGGTAATGCCGCCAAATCTTGAGGGCGAAAACCACAGCCCCCAGCTCTAAATCATGCGTCAGATAGTTAGCCTCATGAGGCTTCAGCTGCCTCGACGCGTAAGCTATCACATGAACCCTCTGCATCAAAACTGCACCCATACTCGTAATCGACGCATCACAATAAACTATGAAGTCATCAACTCCTTCAGATAGAGTCAAAAAGCAGTGCCTCGCATAACCGCTATCTAAGAGTCTCGAAGGTTGCTTGCTGCTCAGGCCCCCTGCGGAATGTCACTGACTTCTTGGTTAATCCGGTCAAAGGAACAACGATCTTGGGGAAATCCTGAATGAATCACCTGTAATAACCCACTAGACCAAGGAAACTCTGAATATCAGTTAGAGACCTCAGAATCTCCCACTGCATCATGGCCTCTATCTTGGCCGGATCAAACAGAATACCATTCTGGTTGACGAGATGCCCAAGAAACTACACCTCGTGCAACAAGAACTCAAACTTGGAGAACTTTGCAAAAAAGTCTCTCCCTCCTCAGTTTCTCTAGCGCCACTCTCAGGTGCTCCTCATGCTGCTCCTGAGTCTTGGAATAGACCAAGATATCATCGATGAAGACTATCACAGAACGATCCAGCATCGGTCTGCACACGTGGTTTCATAAGGTCCATGAACGCGGCTTGAGCATTGGTGAGCCCAAACGGCATCACCCCGAACTCATAGTGACCATAGTGAGTCCTAAAAGCTATCTTCTGCATATCCTCATCTCGGACTCGCATCTGATGATAACCTGATCGCAGATCAATCTTGGAGAACCAAGATGCACCATGTAGCTGGTCAAACAAATCATCTATCCTTGGGAGGGTATAACGGTTCTTCACCGTTACCTTATTTAGCTCATGGTAGTCTATACACATGCGATGTGACCTATCCTTCATATTCACAAACAGGATCGGGGGTCCCCATTGCGAACTGCACGGCTTGAAAAATCACTTGTGTAGCAGCTCTTGCAGTTGCGTAGATAATTCATGCATTTCGGGAGGAGCCAACCGATTTGGTGCCTTAGCTATCGGAGCCGCACCAGGGACTAGGTCAATCCTAAATTCAACCTGCCTCACTGTGACAACCTGAAATTTCCATTTTGTACGAACATTATCAAGTCAATAGAAGCTAGACCAGTTACAGTGAATTTCAGATTTTTCCGAATAAGTTTGAGTATTTCAGGGTTTACATTTAAGGAGATATCGGGAGAGTGGATTCACATGGGTTAGTGAAACTCGAGTATTTCAAAACTTCATAATGTTAGAGTTCATTTCCGGAATAATAATATTTTCGGCCAAAAATCTCAGGACTATAAATAGAATTCTGAACCAAATTCATTCATTATTCGCATTTCCAACTAGAGAAAAGCCATTTTCTCTCTCACAGATCTTCGGGTTTTCATCCCAAATTGTGATTACACTTCTCTAGTTATCTTATAATGCTTGTTATGTGCTTAATAACTTAGATTACATAGCAAATCTATGAGATTCGGGAGTTTACCGCCCAAGAACGTTCTTGGAGAGTAAACTCCAATATGTGGCTTAAATGCTACCTAGTCTTTTCCCCATGTTAGGTAACGGACTTAGGCTTATTTATAAGTGTATTTAAGACTAGAAAACAATCAAAACCACCAAGATCTAGGTGTTCACGACCCAAGAAGTTCTTGGACCGTGAACTCCAAAATCAAGGGCCAAAGAGTGTTTTAATCACTCCTAAAGCCTTGGACTTTAACCTCTATTTAATCCTAGCTAATTTGTGGACTTTAAAACATTAAAGACACCTTCCAATGTGAGTTTACGACCCTATTAATGTGCTTGGGCCGTGAACATCAATCAAGGGCACCAAAGTGTGCCTAGGACCTTCATTAGCTTAAAACAAATGCCTAGAAACTATCCTACATATGCAAGGGACTTGAAAGCATCAAAAACATCATTCCAAGGGAGTTTACGGCTGTAAAATCCAAAGGAATTGGCCTTGGGGCCGTAAACTCCTCAAAGTAGTGTTTCTATGCCCTAAACCCTTTCAAGAATTAAACCACCAAGTAGAACTTATTCTAGAAATCAAATAACACTTCAAAACACCAAATGCCATCAAGTTTGGGAGTTCACGGCCATAAACTCAAGGGTTTACGACCGTAAACTCCTTGTGTGGAGTTTATTGAAGAGTAAACACATATATAAGGTCCTTGGGAACTTTAAACCCCTTTAGCCTTGTCCCACAACAACTTAGAAGCAACCCTTATGTAACGCCTGTGTTTCCGGGCTTGCCGTTTTTAGCAATATAATAGTCTAGGTTAACCTTTGTAACCCGTTTTGAAATAATAAGATTGTATTATTTGAGTATTATGTGTTTTGTGCTTAATTGCTTAATTATGTGGTTTGATTAATTAAGAATAAAAATAAGCGTCAAAATTTAAGTGTAAAATAAACTTAATATCTTTGATCTATGTTGTAGTAGTTGAAACGAGGTTTCCGAATATATATAGAACGCCCAAATCTGACTTCGTATGAGGAAGTTATGATTTATCGAAGTTCCGGCTTAGCGGTGTGCAGCCCGAAATACTCGATTTGAGATCGAGCGGTTTTTAGCCGAAGCAATCTAAACGAGGATCGAAGGTGTCGTTGTTGGTATCGAAGCGATAAAAAGTTAGGCGAGAACGGACGTCAAACGAAGAAGTTATGAATTTATAACGAAAGTTTCTGTCGCGGCCTATTAAAAATAATTAATAAAAATAAAGTCAAAATTAGCCGACGGAGTCTAAACGAAAGTCGTAGAGCGTGGTCTCACCTTCGCGTGGATATAAAGAACGTCGAAAACGGAGTTCGTATGAAGAAGTTATGAATTTCCGAAGTTTATTAATCATTTAATAATTAAATTTAATTATAAATCGAAGGTATTATCCGAAGCCGTGTCACCGGTGTAATCCGGAGTACGCCCCGCGTACGAGGTTACGCTATCGCGTAACTCCGATAGTGTCGACACTTCGGATGACGCATGCAATGACGATTTCGGACGCGTACGCGCTGCGTACGCCTGTACGCCCCGCGTACTCCGAGGTTCCAGCCTCTATATAAAGGATCCGAAGGCAGCCTCATTTGTTGTTCAATTTCTTCTCTTCTCTCTAGTCTTTTGCATCGTTTTTCGTGCCGAAGCTACCCCGAAGTCCCGGTATCATACTCTAGCCCCGAGGCAAGTCCCGAGATCCCGAAGATCCCGAGAAGCGCGGTTCCCTAGTCGAAGCTCTGCCCGCGAGAAGTTCGATTTTCGAGGAGATCTTCCAGATCTGCTGTGGATTACTACTTCTATAAGCCGTAGTGCTGTCGGATCGTCTTCTGATCAAGTGAGTGTGTAGTTATTTCTTCTAATACAATAATACGAAGTATTTTATATAAAAATACGTGCTATGTGTATATATTTGGTTGTGTTATGTGTGAATGAGTATTCACTCTCTTCTATCTTATAGATCTGCTTATTTCTATATGAGATATGTGTTATGTGTGTGTGTGCCTCATCTGTTATGTGATATATGTGCTGATTAAAGCATGCTATACAGGTTTTCTTTAAACTACGTATGAAAATATATATTTTATCTACTAATATGTTGGGTAGAACATGGGTAGATAGTTGGTGTGTAATAAACAGATGAGAGGCCTCGATGTTGTTGTTGTTGTTGATCTAGTTATTCAGCGGAGTATGGATACCGACCACGGACTCTTTCTAGATAGTCCAGTGGAACGCTAGCAGGTTCATAACCTGTAGGTGTTGTGAACGATGTGTTCACCGGTGTACTCTATCCCCCTCATGGTTGCCTTTGGGATATCTATTGTTGAGGAAACCCCTTCGCAGTGATGTCCGTCCCAATGAAAATCCTAGATTAGGTCCCTTGAGATAGTTGTTTTAGGGACGTAAAGTGAGGATAACGGGAATGGGTAATCGGGATAGTGATTGGTTGGTGAAATTAAATATAACTTATTTATTGTGGGTTGAAAACCCTATATGCTCACCAGGCTCCCAAGCCTGACCCACTCAGTTTTATTTGTATTACAGGAAGTGGCACAAGGGCGTAAGATGGATGGATCATCTTGTTGTTTTGTTTACAAGTCTGTATATGTATATATTTGTTGAATGACTTGTAATGTTTATCGTTTATGCTTTATGGTCTGTATCGGAACATGACATCCCGAGTTTTGAGTATATAATGAAATGCATCTCTTGATGAAATGCTTTGATAAATATTATTTTATCATGTTTTGTTTTGGGAACAAATTCCGCAACTCTTTCAAATCAAAAGGATTTACTCTGAAAATATTTAAAAGCATAAATGAAAATCGGTCTTTTCTGGCCGAGATTTTGGGGATTTCACACCTTAGGACTTATAACACTTATTCAAGGTGTGTTCATGTTCTAGAGTGTTCCAACTTAATTTATTAGTTATTATTTGGCTAATTAGTTATATATATGTGACAACCGAAGTGTTCCCGTTAAATTTTCCCCGTTACCGTTAACGGAATATTCCACTGTATAAAAGTTCCGTTAATTAGAGGGCGTCAATTTAATAAACAATCCATTTGATTACATTTAGCATGCCGTTAAGTCGTGATAAAAGGAAATAAAAACACAGGACACACATTTCCATTTATTTGGAAAATGTCAAGTTTCATTATTACGACCGCTAAATCGGGTGCGACCAAAAGCCCCGTTTAGCGGCGGTATCGGGTAAAATTCCACTGAGCCCCGACTGTGAAACCTATATAAGGGTGAGTGGAGAACATTGGAGACTTTTTACACTCTCTCTCTATACTCTCTCTCTAGACCCATTTTCGCCCCGATTCCGCAACCAAACGCTTCCAAATTGTAAGTCCGCTTACCCTAGCCTATTCTAAACATTATGATTGGTGTTTATAGCCCAAAAATCGGACTTAGAAGCAATGGAAAAGGAGTTTACGGCCTAAGCTCCTCCTTAGGCCGTAAACACCTAAAAAGAGGCCAAAATGACCCCCAAATGTCCCTAAAGGCTTGGAAATAAATTAAGGTATTAGCCTAGGAGTGTTTAAACATTAAAACTCAATGATTTAGGGCATAAAAGTGAGTTTACGGCCCAAGCACAAGCTTAGGCCGTAAACCCCTCAAAACTATGTTAAAATGCCTCCAAAACACTCCCAAACCTCACTAGGGCTTATCACATAAATTAGGGACTTATTCTCTTGGGTTTAGAGCACTTAAACAATTAAAATAGGAGGATTTATAGGATTTTACAGCCCAGACATGTGTCAAGGCCGTAAACTCCCCAAACCAAGCCAAAATGTTGGTTTTATCCCCCCAAATGACCTTAGACATTTACCATAAAATACTAGGAAGGATTTAAGGGTTTAAAAACATGAAATGGAGGGGTAAAGAGGAGTTTACGGCCCAAGCTAGTGTCTAGGCCGTAAACTCCCCAAAACACATGCAAATGTTAGATTTGAACCCCCAAAATAGCATCATACTTCATAGAAAAATTCTAGAAAGGCAATAGGGGCTTTAAACTTCCCAAAACTCTAAGGATTAGAGTTTACGGCCGTAAAATCATTTAGGAGTGGTCCCTTGGCCGTAAACTCATAGAACATGCCCTTAGAGGCCTCAAACCCACTCATGCCTTTTGGGAAAAGTGCTTAGAATAAATCAATGAGCAAGCTAGAAGCATAAAACACCCAAGAATATGACCTTGGGAGTTTACGGCCGTAAACTCCCTTAGGTTGGGCCGTAAACTCCAAGTTTGGTCCATGTTAATGCTTTAAATCCATCCACACACTTGATATTCGAGTTTAGCAAAGTTCCACAACTGATAGAAGGCCCTTAGCACCCTTAAACGCTACCCGGGACCCCAAACACTCAACTAAAAGTGTTTTCCACTCCTTTGAGTGTGTATAATTGTTTAATTAGTATATTATATGCTAATTGTATGTGAACATACGTTATCATATGTTAAAATAGGTCCTTGTGTGTGTTCAAGTCCTTGTGTGACCCTGAACGCCCAAACGACATCTTCGTCGGACCTACTTACACCAGGTGAGTTCATACCCCTGAATGAACCTTTTTAAATGCTTTTAAATGTTTTATAGGGGGGAATACAAGTTAAACATGCCAGTTATCATATCAATCACATGTGATTGATAACCTGCATGCACAAGATTTTACCACTGAACACTGTTTTACCGAGTAGGACACCATAAATGGCTTTCAAAAAGGGTTTTCACTTGTTCAAGTTCTTACTTTTATTGCTTTATCAAAGTTCCGTTTTCAAACTGATTTATGAAAGATTCCCAAAGATTCCTAAGGTTTTCACACTTATTTTACCAAAGAATACAAATGTGACTTTTCCTGAGTATAAAGGTTTTTCCAAGGTTTTCATGTATACTTTTACTTGTTAGTTACTGCTGCTTCGCTTATACTTATTTTATACTCCTACTCTGTAACGCTTTCACTTATACCTGAAGTCACTTATACCTGATGACGCTTATACTTATTCACACTCTTACTTAGTGATACGAGTCTACTTCGCTTATACTTGAGATCGACTCTACTTCACTTATACTTGATACGCTCTTACTTCACTTGTTGTCATCTCCACTTTGCGATACGCTTATACTTATTCGACATTTATACTTCACTTGCGACCGCTCTTACTTCACTTGTTAGACACTCCTACTTCACGAGAATCACTTTTACTTGATACCCACTCAAGCATAGTTAGATGTATGTCTGTGCTTGTGTAGATGCATATAAATAATGGTTGAAGGACTTAGGAAGGTTTGTCCGCCCTATTTCCTTTTCTTCGTTGAGATGTGGTCTGGTGGGATCGGATGTCCATCCGAAGGTCATTTGATTCATTAGTTATATACTATGTATACAAGCTTAGGCATACGGGTTACTTCAGTCAGTTCAGTTAAGAGTCTCTACCTCAAGTCTACACTTACAATCGAAACCCACTATTGGGAAGTCTCTACCTCTAGTTCAGCACTTTCATTAGAAACCCACTATTTGGGATGCATCTTCAGGACACGTCCTTCTCCGTCGTCTAGTTGGTAACTAGAGTCTCCTGTAGGGAGAGCGGACATTGTGTGTATAGATCTATACGGGATTGACACCCCCGCACCCTGACTGCTAGCTACAGTCCACGGCTCACCAAGCCAAGGGGTGACAAATGTCACATTATATAGATGCTTGTAGGGCGTCTGGTACTCTAGTGTCGGATAGTATGGTTACGAGTATCCCGGGTTACCTTATAATTCATGGCCTTAAGGTAAAGGTATTTCGCCGGCAATTTACACTGTATGCTGGTAACTCATTTTCAGAGTCACACTGTTTTGACCCTACAAGACGTATTTTTCATTTGATACTGTCTGAGGTCTGTCTCCTCTGTTTTGACCTTACAAGACGTATCTTTCATTTGATACTGTCTGAGGTCTGTCTCCTCTGTTTTGACCTTACAAGACGTATCTCTCATTTGATGCTGTCTGGGGTATGTATCTACTGTATTCACAGAATCCACTGTATTCGCTGTATTCATTGCATTCACTGTATTCACTGTGTTCATTGTTTTAGATCTTGCTAGACGTATCTTTCATTTGATATTGTCTGCGGTCTGTATTCACAGTTTTAGACCTTACCAATTGTACCTTTCATTCGGTACCTTTTGGGGTCTGTGTCTCCACTTGTTAGACTGAACCAGGTGTATCATTCGATTGATACCTTCCTGGAGTCTATGGTTTCTTGCCTTAGTCAGCAGTCCTCACTGCTGAGGCATAGGATATTCCCTGATGTCGTTTGCTTTCCTCAATAACCAAATTCAGTATTTTGATAATGATAACAACTTAAGGAAAACTACTTTTTTACCACACATCACTGATCAGTCTTGGTAGAAGGCTACTTTATTTAAAGAAAATATAGGATTTTCTGGAAAGGACTCTAATACACTGAAACCTCTTAAACTATTACTTTATTAAGTTATTTGAATGAAATGTCACTAAATGCTTATGAACTCACCAGCATTTGTAAAAATGCTGATACTCGCTTTTCAAATAACTTGTATTCCCAGGTTAGCATTAGACAGGTACATCCCGGAGCTGTTGATGAAGATAGCTTAGTACCACGCTGTATTTATTCTGTTACTTGTATTACTTTGATACCTTGTAATGTAACCATGTAAAATTATTCTATTAATGCAATGTTTTGTTGTACTTTGATTACTATAATGCATGTGTTGTGATACTTGACATGACGTCATCCACCCCAGAACGTTTCTGCCGTTCCGGTTTTGGGGTGTGACAATATATGCTCATCATATGATAACTAGGCTTGTGCGTGTGAACAAGTCTCCGTTTGCCACCTAGCATAGTATCCGACACTTCAATCCAATCCACTCACCACAAGTGAGTTCATACCCTTTTAATCAACCTTTGAAATACTTCTAAATGTTTTAAATGCTTTTATGGGGGGAATACAAGTTGAATATTTATGGTTATTACATCAATCACATGTGATTAATAACTACAAAACCAATGATTTTATTACTGTTCAAACTGTTTTACTTCAAACTATGTTTACAAACTCTTTTACTTATCAAATACTTTTACTTAAACTTTGTTACACTTATTATAAATTGCATGTCTAGGTATGTATAATTGTATAAGCAATGTTTAAAAAGCTTAGGAAGGCCTGCCCGCCCTATTTGCTTTTCATGCTTGAGATGTGGTCTGGTGGGATATCGGGTACCCGTCCGAAGGTCGTTTAAATATTAATTATATATCATGTGTAAATATATAGACATAAAAGTACTTCCATATTCATGCGTACTAGTTACATCATTAGTAGGCTACCATTGGGGTAGCACAGGATCATACTTATACTATTGCTAGATCAATGAGTCAGTTCATTCATGAGTCAATACTTATTACTATGAGAACATATACAACTATACTAGGAAGAGAACATATACAACTATACTAAAAGGAGAACATATACAACTATACTAGGAAGAGAACATATACAACTATACTAGAAGGAGAACATATACAACTATACTAGAGAAAGAACATATACAACTATATTAGAACAGTTCACTACATTACATATACATGAATATGTTAATTATTGTGATATGAATCGGAGCATGACTTAAATGTCATGGCCCAATTTGTAGGCAGAGTCTCTTGAAGGGAGAGCGTGAGTTTGCATATAGATCTATACTGGATTAACTATCCTACACCTTGCTGCTAGCTACAGCCGGACCTGTAGGTCTGCGGGTGCCAAACGTCATTTCTTTTTACGACCTACATTTGTCGTTTTTTATCCAGTCGATAGTATGGTACAATTAATCACAGGATACCTTAATATAAATTCGGTTTAAGGTAGTTAGTACAACAGTAGTTCCTATAATACAACACTACAGTACTACAATAATTTACCCATTACATATATTTAGTGATTATTTCACTTAAACATTAATGTACAAACTATATTTTGTTAATGATAGTTACACTTGGTAAACTACACACTTTTACAACAAACGAACATACAAAACAGTTAAGCCTTGGTAGAAAGCTACTTTAAGAGAGAATATAGGTTTTTCTGAGAGATTCAAACTTTTACAAACACTTACAAACATTTACCTACATTTTACAAACTTACACTTAAGACATGTTCAAATGTTTTGATAACAAACACCGACACTAAATACTTATGAACTCACCAGCTTAATGTTGATAAACTCTTTCAAAATAACTTGTATTCTCAGGTCGACAGTAGACAGGTACCGAGGCCAGCTTTTGAGAAGATGGAGCGCATCAAAGACTCATCTTATTATTTTGATTTACTTTTTGGTGTCTATAACTGTACAGAACACACTTATATTAAAATTATATATATTTAATGCAATGGATGATGTTGTTTACTTATTTACTGTTATACTGTGTTGTGATACTATACATGACATCCTCCGCCCCAGAACGATTTCCGCCGTTCTTTGTTTTGGGGTGTGACACTCTCCGAAGGAACTCCAGGTAAGTCCTCCGGGAATACGTCCGGGTACTCTCACACTACAGATACATCATCCACAGTTGACGTACCCTAATCTCGGGTATCCATAACATAATCGATATAACCTGTGCAACCCTGCTGAAGGTAACACCTCTCCCTCGCTGCTAAACATAACACTGGTCCACTATGTGGCCTCTCACCCTGGATCACTAACCCTCCCCCACTAGGTGTCCAAACTCTCACTAGCTGCTTCTCGCAATCGATCACTGCCCCATTGGGGCTCAAACAATCCATACCCACTATAACCTTTTTCCCTCGTAGGGGAACAATCCTATCATTTGCTATCTCCACATCCAGTGGGAAATCCAACTCCCTCGAAGCTCCTATGAATCGCTTGCTGAGCACGAGCGACACAAAGGATTGGGTGGCACCCGAATCAAACAGTACCAAAGCTGATATACCGTTCACTAAGAACGATCCTATAGCAAACACATAAACATAAGAATAAATCAATATAAATAAAGAGGAAAGGAGAAGATACATACCCATAACGACATCAGAAGCTACACGTGCCTCCTCTGCTATCAACTGGAAGGCTCTACTCTTTGCCACTGGCGTCTCTGCCCGGCCCTGACGGCCGTCTGTAATCCTCAATGTAGCAGGGGCGGGTGTAGCCACCTTCCCTGTTGCTGCCAAACTCGGACACTGGGACCTCTTGTGGCCCCTCTAAATGTACTGAATGCAAATCAGATCAGATAATGTGGTGGGAGTGGTGGTAGAAGCAGCTAGTACAATCCCTTCTCACATGTACAGTTCGGCCATACTTGAAGCAACCCGAACTACCCGCCCTGCACGTCCCCTCGTGCGACCTACCGCACCTGCCGCATCGGCCTCGCCCCTGCTAGCCCTTCCCTCGGGAATTTGTCTTGGTCTTCTTGCCCGAACCCTCCACGCTAGACACAAACTCAAGCTTCCTCATTCTCTCCATCTCTAAATCAATCTCTCTCTCTCTCTCTCTCTCTCACGAGCCCTAGCAGTCATGTCCTCCAGCATCATGCAGCTGGTGCGGCTCACAAACTGGCGGATATCACTTCACAACATCTCTTGATATCAGGCCTTCTTCATCTCCTCGTCCGCCATATATTGTGGAATGAGAAGGGACCTCTCCTTAAACATGGCAGTGATCTCCGCCACAGTCTCTGTCGTCTACTCCAAATCCTGTAACTCCCTCGCTAACTCTTGCACCTCAATCACAATTGCAAACTCGGCCCTGAACCTGGCCGAAAAATCACTCCAGGTCATTTCATCCAAAACTGTTGGATTAGGTGTCTATGCCCATAACTATAATTGGTATGTACTTGACCCGAGAGTAGCATGGTCCATTTGGGTTGCATATCACCAGGACAATTTGATAGGATGGACTTTGGAGAAAAGGTTATTTATGATTTGTAAATATATTATAAGTTCTAATATATTAATATGAAATCATATGGTTTAATTCGTATTTATCAAGAATTAATTTGGAGTTAATTTTGTGACCAAAAGAGACTAATTAAATGTAAGGGATTGATTTGGTAAATCAATCATTCTTATGGTGTGGGCTTATGGTTATTTAGGATGGGCTAAACCAATATGGTAGTCCATGGATAGTCCATGGAGGTTTTAACCCGTGGATCTTAAGAAAGATGAAATGTCATTCACATAAGGGTTTACATGGATGTAACCCTAATTCTAGCCACATAATATAAGAAGCCCTTAGCATCCAAAATGGCACACTAGTGATTCTTGGAGTTGCATGAGCCAATTTTGAGTGCAAAGATATTCTCTCTCAAAAAATCATCCTTTGTCCAAAGGTGGGTTGTGATTCCATTTAAGGTGCAACACTTGGGGCACTAAGTTCTTAAAGGCCAAACTCAAGAAGTTCTGCAAGCTACAATAAAGAGGTAATTCTATAACTCAATTCCATGTTGTTTATATCATTTGTATGCTAGTTGTAGGCTTAATGCTTTGGAAACAGTATTGCATGTATAATTAGAGAAAACATAGATCCAAGGCATTTAGGGTTGCATGTGCACCATAGGATGTTGTAGTATACTTAAACCCAATAGTGATATCAAAGCCTAGGGTTGTTTTCTATTATACTTGATTTTTTTAAAGATGGAAAATTTGCAAATTTCGTTTGTGCATGCCCACCACGGCGTGGCAATATTTACAACGACGTGGTGATGCATATGTGTGCAGAATTTCGATTTTTTTGTGGCCAAATTGGATTAGGCTCATTACCCCAAACTGTTTTCTGAACCATGAAATCTTTTTTTGATATGTTAATCATCATGCTTGTCCAAATAAAAGATAATTGTCACAGTTTCAAGATTTGTATTAGTTTATATGATAGGCTAATTTTATGCAAATGGTTGATATGAATTATCTTGACTTATGAGTTTAATTAGATCATAGATATATTATTTGATAATTTATGTTAGTTAAAAAATATGATCTAAATTCCCTTTATGAACTCCATAACTTGTCCTCAAGTTGTGGAAAATGAAAAGTTTTTCTTTTAAAGGTTTTTAAAGTCTTACATAACTTGTCCTCAAGTTATGGAACTTAAAAAGTTTTCCATAAAAACCATATTAAACTCATAAGTTATGAAAAACAAAAGTTTTGACAAGTTTCAAAACTTTCCCTAAAGTTTTGGAATTTGTAAAGTTTCACTTATGAATACTTTAATTCCAAATTAAATCCTAGTGTTTTAAAAGTTAAATTCAACCCCTTATACTATTATATTATTATAGGTTTATTAATTATATATATATATATATATATATATATATATATATATATATATATATATATATATATATATATATATATGTATGTATGTATAAAATAATTTAGACTTACCGTTAGTAGGCCTTATTCACGAAGCCGGTCTATAAGGGGGTATAAGGTTACTGCCTATAAAATGGCAGTTTAATGGGTGTCCACTCTCACCCACCACTTCCTTCACTGGTGGAGGGTCGTTCACCGAACAGGTAGGATAGGAAATTTATTTTCATTAAAAGTATAACGATAATTATAAAGTAACTAAACTTTTATTAAACTCCCAATCTTAGTTACTTTAGGAAAAATGCGAAAATGGTGTTGTTCCATGAAATTGCACTTTGCACCTTGTTAAGTCGTTAGTGGAGTGTGTGTGGTTAACCGGCACACTAATCTATGACTGACAGTGTGTGGCAAAGGGTAGCTTGATGTTAATCATAGATCAATGGAGCGTGTGTGGTTAACCATCACATTGATTAGGTGGTTCATAACATTGGGTGTACCAAGCTAATTTGCATGGTTATTCACACTTTGTTTGTGATCCTCGGCATCCCAGTCACAAACTTGAAGGACACAATCGAGATTTAAACATGTCATTGAAAAATTCAATGAATCTCAAAAGATCTAGGAATTTTAATCCATTTAAAACATAATATTCATTTTAATTTTTCATGGTGGAAATTTGTAAATCGTCATTTACCTACCTTCAAATATTTTGCAATTGGATTACGGCATCCCTCTTCCGAATTGTAAAATATTGTGTTGGGTCCTATCCTTCATTTTTCATTTGGGTGTTATGTTAAGGACTTAAATCAACTAAACTTGAAATTTGTCCCTTATAGATGTCTTGTTTTGACAACTATGGTCTTCCTTATCCTTTTGAAAAAAGCCTTCCTAATGAAGATGATGTCCCACATGGCGATCGAGGTGAAAGGTTAATCCCTTTGTCGTGCATTAATGGGACTGGAAATCATACTTCACTTCCTCCATCTCCTCCAATAATTCTCCCTAACCTACAAGTTCAAGGTCACTCAAAGCCCTATTTTCAGGAAGGAAAGTCTGTATGTGCTCACATCTTGGAGATGAAGTTACATATTGACAGGCTGCGATAGTTGGGTGTCGAAGTCTCGAGGAAGTTGGCTGTTGATTGGGTACTTCAATCACTTCCCGAGTCATATAGTGAGTTCATTAAAGATTACTATATGACAGATCACGAAACGAACCTTATCGATCTTGCCTATTTGCTTGTTGCTGTTGAATCAGCAATGATTTGGCGCACTGGTAAAGCAAATTTCATTGGAAGATCTACTCCCCAAACTTTCATGGACATTGACAATAGTAACATCGAAAGTGCAGAAAAGCTTTCTCTTCCCAATGAAAAAGGGATTGGCCATTTGAACGAATGGTAAAAAGAAATGCTAAGTCTGAGATAGTCCCGTGTACCATTCCCAAAGAGTTCATATGTTTCTATTGCCAAGAGAAGGGGCATTGGTTGTGAAGCTGTGATATTTACCTGAAAGATCTAAGGATGGTAAAGTCAAAATATTTGACTATGCTTTAGGTAAATCTACTGTCTAACTCTATTAAGTTCCTAATTGTTGATTCTTAACATGATGTGACAAGGTTGCATTTTGATGTTTTGTAGAATCGAAGAAATGAAAGGAAGCTTAAAGGAAGAGTAAGTTGATTCTGATTGTGAAGAGATGGATTTCAATTGCATTATTTGATGATTAGAATTTTGAGTTGCTGCTTAAGAGTTATGATAGATTGCTTAGGAATAGATGACAACATATTTTCATATGTATTTGCATTGTAAGGATAAGTTTTCCATAATTTTTATAAATAAAGAAATTTTTGAAATTTATTTTATTTTAAGTTTCCTTACAATGACATTTGTGAAAATTGTTGCTTATATGTTTCCATTTATAGCAATATTGGAAAATGGATTTGATTCTTTTGTTTGTGGTAGTATCAAGAATTTACTAAATTAGGAAATATTCTCATCACCCAAGTTTCAATTGGATAGAAACTTGGAATCATGCAACTCGCATTGTGTGATGAATGAGAACCTTCATCTTTGGGAAATTAAGATTAATTCCTTGTTCACATGTATATGTGAGTCAAGTGAAGGACTAGGAGATTGGGTACATGCACTTGGTTGTGTACTGGTCGAGATCCACCACAAATATCGATAAGACTATTCGTCATGATTTACTAAATTTATACTTACAAGATTATGTATAATTCTGAATCGTTGAAAAGATTTCAATGTATAATAGAACGAATAAGAAGAATCAAATTAGGCGAAGAGATAAAAGTTTCTCCAATATGAAAAGATGGGAGAGTACTTTAGTATCATGTTTTATGATCATCTTAATGGTTATGGAAAACCATATGACAATTGATCCTCTAAGGTCATCTTAGTGAATTTCTATGGCTGAGAAGAGGAATCGTGAATTGTTGAAATGGTTAAATCTAGAAGATGAGTCATACTTCGTTCCAAAAACAAGTCTTAGAGTCATACTCCAAGCTTGTGCCTTGAGTGACATTAAATTAGGAAGGTTTATAACACTCATCAAATGTAGAGTAACATGTTTCTTACTCTTGTACATTTGAAATTGGTAACTTGTGATGTTTTGGATAAAACAAAGACCAACTGAGGCCAATTGTGTGAAGTGTTTGTCTTGATAAGAAACCCAACTAACTCTTGAATATATTTGTTCAAGTAATGTTCCTTGACAAAGTGAATCTTATATGTCAAGAGGTCAGTGGGAGTCTTAAAGATCTTGAAAGTTTCAAGAACTAATCAAGTGTAAACCTATTGTTAAACACTAGCACACAACTTGAAGTTTGTAACCTATCTTGTTGACATATTCTTGTTTCTATGCCCATTCCAGTTAAAGTTTACTATGCATATGAGTTCTATGAGTTCTCAGTTGTTTGCATAACAACCTTGGAAGCGATGGAAGGCCCTTGTGCTGCCAAGTGGCAAGAAATTAAGATTGACCAAGTTCAGTCCATATGGGTTTGGATTTGTCACTAACTGTGTCTTGTGACTATGGTTATGACAAATTCACATGGATAGGAACGCATATACCATAAAATCTAAGTGTCATAAGGCTTCTCTCCAATTCATGAAAATGATTGCGAGGAAAATTTGCATTCTCAAATTCGATTATGATTACGGCATCCCTCTTCATAGTTCGAATTGTGAGAAATGGAAAAGGTCTAAACATTTGAGACTTATTGTTGTAAGTTCTAAAATTGTTAAGAAACACACGTGGGTTATCTAAGGAAATGTGTATGAGTTTGAGAAGCCTAGATAAAGTCTTACGAATCATCTCGTATCAGAAATCTGAACTTTGGTAATGAAAGTCAATAAGTATTGATTTCTAGAAGTCCAGTTGATTTCTGATTACATGTTAAAGCTAGTGGGAGCATAAGTGTTATGCAAGTAAGATAATAATTATGATGATAATGGGAGTATAATTATTATGGAAAGTTCTGCAAGTTAGCAAATTTAATTATAGAAAACAAAAGTTCCAATTCGCAAAGTTGTGGGTTTGAAAAGTTGTTTTGCTATAATTAAAGGAGAGGAATTTATACTTCATTTCAAATCTAAAAGCTTAGATTGGTTTTTTAATCAAATTTAGTCAAATATATATATATATATATATATATATATATATATATATATCTATATATATATATATATATATATATATATATATATATATATATATATATATATATATATATATATATATATATATATATATATATATATATATATGAATGTTTTGTTGGAATGGTTCAACATAAGGAAATTCTATATATGGAAATGTTAATTGCGTTCTCAAAATTTGATTATGATTACAACATCCCTCTTCATAATTTGAATTGTGAGGACATGGCAAATAGAAATATTATAGCAAAAAGCTGATCAAGTATCATGTCTTTTTGTTTGACATTATGAATCGCATCCCATATTCTTCGGGTATAGGATCAATTGCATATGCTATAATATTCCTGTGTTCTAATTTTTCCAAATGCTTAGGGCATTAATAGGAAAAAGGAATAGAACCGGATATGAATAAAATGGCTAAGCAATTGTCGAGGACAATCTGAGGTTTACCAAAGATTGGTTGTTCATGGACAATTGGATGTATATTTTAAATTTTGGAAAGGATCAATGAAAAGTTTTTCAATTGATCTATTTCACAAAGTCAGGACCATAGACAAACATAGTGCGCATGCTTGGAGCATGACATAACTATTGTTTTAATTCAAGTATTAAGTTGATAAATCGAAACATTATACAATGAATAATGAGTAATCAATATGGCACTCAAAAGTTTTGGGGCCATATAGGATTAGTATTATTCTTGTGTTTCACTTTGCATATTTTGACTTCCTGAATAACTAGGTTATTTAAACCCCCACAGTCAATCATACTTTCGAAATAGGTATTGAGGCAAGACTGTCATGAATGGGTCTATAGTTTGTCTAGGTGTTTTAGACATAGCTGCAATGTTCGTGAGTACTCCTGGAATAAGATTCGAGTATTGGATTCAACCCACGCTCATCTGAATCACTTCATGGATTTTATCACGAGTGATTGTGAGACGATAATATCTTATATTCTTGAAACGGAGACATGTGAGTTGTAGTTGCGAGTCTATTCAACATTGACGTATGTAAACGCACTAGTAACTTGGTATTGTAAAACATATTGTTGTCTGTAATTTGGTTAGTAAGTACAAGCAAGCATTTGGGTCGAATTTTATCCATTCATTTTACCCCATGTAGGTAAAAGCGATATCTGTGTGCCCCTCGATGATTTAGTGATGACACCCCTATGTGCTTGACCATGCTTGGACTTATTTGATTTGTTCAATTAGTCGGTCGTCATAAATCGGAAATCGGGAAAAAACAGATGGATAGGGAAAATGATTATAAACAATGTCTTAGTCCATATGATATATAGAATGGAGGAATATATGATACATTATCTAATGGACGTGTCATTGACTAGGTCAGAGTTCAACAACCGCTTTTAAGAGCTACGATTGCTAGTCGGGTTGTGGATTCGTACTTGCAATAATAGTTATTAGACATATCCAAGTGGGAGACTGTTGGATTAACTGTCTAAGCCAATAACTATAATTGGTATGTACTTTTCCCGAGAGTAGCATGGTCCATTTGGGTTGCATATCACCAGGACAATTTGATAGGATGGACTTTTGAGAAGAGGTTGTTTATGATTTGTTAATACATTATAAGTTCTAATATATTAATATGAAATCATATGGTTTAATTAGTATTGATCAAGAATTAATTTGGAATTAATTTTGTGATCAAAAGAGACTAATTAAATGTAAGGGGATTGATTTGGTAAATCAGTCATTCTTATGGTGCGGGCTTATGGTTATTTATGATGGGCTAAACCAAATGGTAGTCCATGGAGGTTTTAACCCATGGATCCTAAGTAAAATGAAAAGTCATTCACATTAGGGTTTACATGGACGCAACCCTAATCCTAGCCACACTATATAAGAAGCCCTTAGCATCCAAAATGGCACATTAGTGATTCTTGGAGTTACATGAGCTGATTTTGAGTGCAAAGATATTCTCTCTCAAAAAATCATCTTTTATCCAAAGGTGTGTTGTGATTCCATTTGAGGTGCAACACTTGGGGCATTAAATTCTTAAACGCCAAACTGAAGAAGTTCTAAAAGCTACAACAAAGAGGTAATTCTATAACTAAATTCCATGTTGTTTATATCATTTGTATACTAGTTGTAGGCTTAATTCTTCGGAAACAATATTGCATGTATAATTAGAGAAAACATAGATCCAAGGCATTTAACATTTCATGCACACCATAGGATGTTGTAGTATACTTAAACCCAACAAAAATTACATCATCTCCAATGGCTCTCCCAATCTCTTCCCACCAGTTACGTGCCCTGTCCTTCAGAAGACAGGACACAAGTCTGACCTTGTCCCCCTCGGGACATTTGATGGTGCGGAATGCGTTGGCGACATCTGCCAACCATCTAGTACTCGCAATGGGGTCCCAAGCTCCATTTTAATCGGGAGCTCCACTTGCCCTGAACTTCGTGAAAGTGAGTGTGTGCGACCCCATCATGGCCTCCACCTCAATTCGGAAAGCACTCAACCTCTCATCCATGAGCTCCAGGATACCCTCCTTGATCGAACCGAAGATCGTAGGAGTCTGCTCAACATTACTGCGTGTGATTTCATAGAAGACGAACTCCTTCGTCTGCTTATCCATCTTCTCGACTCTAGAGCCTGATCTTGATCCCTCATTGATGCTTGAAGTGCCAACCGGCCTAGTGCGTAGCGTCACCATACTGAAAATACACCATAATAAACATAAGTATACTCATCATATCTCAAGGGATCTCACATACTAGAAGTTTCCTGGGTTCATCTCAGCCTTCCTTGATTCGAGTACGGATCCTCGGCTTTATGTAGTACGGGCGCATACTACCTTCCACATCTATCCGTACTTTCCTCAAGAACTGCCTCGACTCCACCAAGTTCCTTTTACTACATCTGCTAATCTCATTCTAAACTCATCCTAGGCTTGCCCTAGGATAATCACCAATCCACTCTCTGTCATCAGTTGCATAAGAAGTCCCTACTATCTCCCCAAAACTAGCTCGCGAATACTATTACATATCACTAAGACTAGATAATTCTTCGAATGAGAGGTCCTACCCTACAACGGTTACACTTAAACGAGAGCAGCGAAATAGAGCTAAACCTAACCTTCTAAAATTATTTAATCCTCGCAATATGTAACTTAACATATTCGTCTACTAGTTAGATAGAGATAACTAGGACTCCTAAAAGCACAAAGCAAACATCATTCAGGCATCGAGTAACCATAATCAAACATATCACATCCTGGCCATCACTGACTAATCTGTACTAGCATGCGGTTCATAAAGCTGAAATACATATAAAAGGCACATAGGGAATCCTTCTTAGATCCTTAGTCCTAAACTAGAATACAGTAATCATAATCACATCATAACATAAACTTGTATGGGTAATTTGGGAGTACTTACTTGAGCTCAGTTGATTGCATGCACCATACCCTTTTCTCTTTCTCAAAGTTCTTTTCTTTTCCTCAAAGTTCTATCTATAAAATAATTTTCTTTCAAAAAATTTTATACCAAGTCCTCAGTTTAAGTTCAGACACACCCGTGAGTGTGCCCAAATTCCTCAAACTAAGGCTCTAATACGAACTTGAAACATCCCAAAATTTACAGACCAAAATTTTTTGTTTTTTAATTATTAATAAATCCATAGTTATCCAAAACACATGTCATAATATTTCAAACATCATATCAATGTATATCAAAATATCAGAGTATAAACATTCCAGGCCAAACAATTGTGTGTGCACTACAATCATCTCGAGCCCTTCCCCTTGCTACCGGAAGTACCTAAAACCAAAACTTAAAAAACTGTAAGCACGAAGCTTAGTGAGTCTCCCCAAACTACCACATACCATACACATAACATGCAACTAGGAGATACGGGCCCCACCCACACTCATGGAGATACAAGCCACGCCCACACTCCGCTAACTGGGGAGATACGGGCCCCACCCCCACTCTGCTGACTATGAGATCGGGATAAAATGAGCACTCTTGCTCAATCGATCCATGATGACCCATGTCGAATCTACTCCACGTGCGGTCCTGGGGAGCTTGGTAATGAAATCCATAGTGATATCCTCCTATTTCCACACGTGAATTTCTAGCAGTTGCATCTTGCCTGGTGGTATCTGGTGATCAGCCTTGACCTTACTACATGTCAAACACCACTCCACGTACCGAGCAATGTCCTGCTTCATGCAGGGCCACCAGTAATAAGGGTGAAGATCTCGGTACATCTTCGTCGCCCCAGGATGGATGGAGAACCCCGACTTATGGGCCTCATCCATCAGAACCTGCCGCACTCCGCCCTAGTACGGAACCCAGGCCCTCCCATGTAGGGTCAACAACCCTCGGCTGTCATAATCAAACAAGGCCACCCGGCCTATGATTCACCCGTACATCTAGCGCTCTTGCTTATGACCCTCAACACGTGCCTCTCTAATCTGCTCAAGCAATGGAGTAATCACTATTATCCACATACATATATCTCTAATTGGAGCCGCCACCACCTTGCGACTCAGTGCATCGGCCACCACATTGGCCTTGCTCAAGTGGTAAAGGATCTCACAGTCATAATCCTTCACCACATCTAACCACCGACGTTGCCTCATGTTCAGATTCGGCTGATCCATGAGGCACCTAAAACTCTTGTGGTCCGTGTAAATGGTACAACGAACTCTGTAGATGTAATCTGCCAAATCTTTAGGGCGATAACCACAACCCCCAGCTCTAAATCATGCGTCGGATAGTTAGCCTCATGAGGCTTCAGTTGCCTCGACGCGTAAGCTATCACATGAACCCTCTGCATCAAAATTGCACCCATACCCGTAATCAACGAATCACAATAAACTAGGAAGTCATCAACTCCCTCGGGTAGAGTCAAAATTGGTGCCTCGCAAAATCGCTGTCTAAGAGTCTCGAAGGTTGCCTACTGCTCAGGCCCCCTACGGAATGTCACCGAATTCTTGGTCAATCGGGTCAAAGGAGTGATGATCTTGGGGAAATCCTAAATGAATCTCTATTAATAACCTGCTAGACCATGGAAACTCCAAATCTCAGTTGGATACCTCAAAATCTCCCACTGCATCATGGCCTCTATCTTGGCCGGATCGACTAAAATACCATTCTGGTTGAAGAGATGCCCAAGAAACTGCACCTCGCGCAACCAGAACTCACACTTGGACAACTTTGCGAAAAGTCTCTCCCTCCTCAGTGTCTCTAGCACCTCCCTTGGGTGCTCCTCATGCTGCTCCATGGTGTTGGAATAGACCAAGATATCATCGATGAAAACTATCACAGACCGATACAACATCGGTCTGCACACGTGGTTCATGAGGTCCATGAACGTGGCTGGAGGATTGGTGAGCCCAAACGGCATCACCACGAACTCATATGACCATAGCGAGTCCAAAAAGTTGTCTTCTGTACATCCTCATCTCTGACTCGCATCTAATGATAACCCAATCGCAGATCAATTTAGGAGAACCAAGATGCACCATGTAGCTGGTCAAACAAATCATCTATCCTTGGGAGGGTATAACGGTTCTTCACCATTACCTTATTCAGCTCCTGGTAGTCTATACACATGGGATGTGACATTTCCTTCTTATTCACAAACAGGATCGGTGATCCCCATTGTGAACTGCTCGGCCTGATAAATCACTTGTGTAGCAGCTCTTGCGGTTGCGTAGATAACTCATGCATTTCGGGAGGAGCCAACCGATATGGTGCCTTAGCTATCGGAGCCGCACCAGGGACTAGGTCAATCCTAAATTCAACCTGCCTCTCCGAAGGAACTCCAGGTAAGTCCTCCGGGAATACGTCCGGGTACTCTCACACTACAGATACATCATCCACAGTTGTCGTACCCTAATCCCGGGTATCCATAACATAAGCGACATAACCTGCGCAACCCTGCTGACGGTAACGCCTCGACCTCGTTGTTAAACATAACACTGGTTCGTGTTGTGGCCTCTCACCCTGGATCACTAACCCTAGTCCACTAGGGGTTCGCACCCTCACTAGTTTCTTCTCGCAATCGATCACAACCCCATTGGGTCTCAACCAATCCATATCCACTATAACCTTGTTCCCTCGCAGGGGAATAGGAACTACATACACTAAAAACTGCTCATCGAATAACTGTAGTGTACAACCTCTGTGAACCCTTGCAACCCTAACGGTCCTGTCATCTACTATATCCACATCCAGTAGGCAATCCAGCTCCCTCGGAGCTCCTATGAATCGCTTGTTGAGCGCAAGCGACACAAAGGATCGGGTGGCACCCGAATCAAATAGTACCAAAACTGATATACCCTTCACTAAGAATGATACTATAGCAAATACATAAACATAAGAAATAATCAATATAGATAAAGAGGTAAGGAGAAGATACATACCCATAATGACATAAGGAGCTTCACGGCCCTGACGGCTTTACTCTTCGCCACTAGCGTCTCTGCCCGGCCCTGACGGCCATCTGTAATCCTTAATGTAGCAGGGACGGGTGTCGCCACCTTCCCTGCTGCTGCCAAACTCAGACACTGGGACCTCTTGTGGCCCCTCTAATTACATTGAAAGCAAATCATATCAGATAATGTGGTGGTGGTGGTGGTAGAAGCAGCAGTACAATCCATGCTCACATGTTCAGCCACACTTGAAGCAACCTGAGATACGGTCCCCGCCCACACTTGGCTACTATAAGATACGGGCCTTGCCAACTATTAGCTACTAACATATCATACTACGAGTCAGCCTTGATGCCTTAGACCTGTTCCTACTGAAGGAAACTCACCTCGTAAAGCTGACTGCTGAAAACTCGAGTGAGGAATCTCTGACTGCTGCTTCGGCGACTCCCCGACTATTAATTTCATAATAACACTTAATCAGAATATGATAATCCTTCTTAGAGTAAGTCGATTTTAAGTCGATTCGGAATTCGACTTGTTGTTCGGGAGGCACCCCTGGAAGATCATCGAGAAATACATTGGGAAAGTTGCAGACCTCAAGAATGCTTGCGATGTCTTTCACTTCTTGCTTTTTGTCTACTACATGATCTAGGAATGCATAATACTCCTTGCGAAGGTATTTCTGTGCCTTGATGCAAGAAATGATCTGAAGGTTCGTTCCAGGTTTGTCGCCGTAAATAACAAGAGTTTCGTTAGTTGGCAAGTTCAAACGAATAGCTCTTTCATAGCATAGGATGTCGGCATGGTTGGGGTAGAACCAATCCATGCCTATTATGACATCAAAACTTTTGATAGAGACCGGCATAAGGTCTATTGAGAAAGACAAGTAATTTAAGGTAAGGGTACATCCTATATATATATATATATATATATATATATATATATATATATATATATATATATATATATATATATATATATATATATCATTAGTGGATTCGGATTTTCCATTAGCCATTTCCACTGTGAAAGTTTTATTTAGTGGTTGGGAGTTCTGATTTAGTAGATGTTTAAAGTTATGGATCACGAAGCTCCTCTCGGCACCACAATAAAAAAGAATGCATGCATAAGTATTGTTGAGAAGAAACGTACCCGTGACCACTGCAGGGTCTGCCACCGCTTCTTTGTGACCTAGTGCTAGAATGCTCCCAACCCCACCGGTATTTCAAGCTTTTGGACAATCTCTCTTGAAATGCCCCACATCACCGCATTGGTAGCATGCTCGACTTACTCCAGCGGCAGGTACTTGGTTAAGGGGTTGAGGCGGTGTTCTACAGGATCGGGCAGTATGCCCTTTCCTGTTGCAGTTACGACACTGCATTTCAGGGCAATTTCCGGTGTGGTGAAAATTGCACTTGTTGCATTTAGGGAGGTTACCGGCATAGGGTTTAGTTGGTACTGGGTGTTAGGGGCAACAGCCGGTGCATTAGTAGGTATGGTAGCAGGCACAGTAGTAGCATGGACTGCCACTATTTGTTTCTTCTTTGAAGGTTCCAGAGGAGATTTTCCCTTCCTTTTGTTCCAACCCTTGTTCTTGCTGTTGTTGTTGTTCTCCCTAGGTTGTTCTGGGGCAGTAACCACAGAGTTTTGACAGTTTCCGTGGTCAATAAGTGACTGTGCCATTTCCTTGGCACTGTCAAAAGTGACAGGTTTAGATGTAATGACACTTGCTTGTATTTGGGGCGACAATCCCCAAATATACCTTTCAATCTTTTTGCTCTCTAGAGCAATCATCTCCGGACACAGAATTGCCAAGTCACAAAACCGATTCGTGGAAGTTGTTATGTCTACACCGGCCATGGTAAGGCCCCAGATTTCTTGTTCTAGTTTATGAATTTCCCCTCGCGGGCAGTATTCCTGCATCAACATGGTTTTTAGGTTCTCCCAGCTTATAGTATTAGCCACTATCAAAGTTAGTGACTTAACATGGCCATTCCACCATGTTAGGGCCCTATCTGAGAAAGTAAAGGCAGCAAATTTAACTTTGCTACCCTCTGGACAGGAGCAACTTTCAAAGACTGCTTCTATCTTCTCAATCCATTGCCTTAAAACCATCACTCCTCCAGTTCCATTAAAGGTCTTGGGTTTGGCATTCGAGAAGTCCTTAAAAGTGCACTCTCTTGAGTGCTCATGACCCTTGACAAGGTTAGAAGAACGTGGACCAGCTCCCGACCCACTAGCACCAGGAGTATTGATATGAGATAAGGCAGCCGCTATAGCTGCCGTGACTGCCGCTTGGAACATGGCAGCATCGAATTGAGGGGGTGGTGGTAGAGGTGGCGTCGGTGCTTCCGTTTCATTGTTACGTCTTGGATTCCTACGAGGAGACATCTTTCTTTATAAAAGTCAATAGATAAAAAGATATTGAGATATCAAGAATGAATATGAATTTGATATCTTTGAACTTAAACACTTAATTCAACAAGAATCTTGTAAAGAATTGAAAATGGATGTCCATTGCAAGTACAACTTGCAACTGGATAGATTAAAATGAAGTGGTTATTTTTCAAAGAGTATGAAAGTACATGTCGATTGTATTGGTATATTAAGTATATGTAATTTGGATACTTAACCCTAAAGTAGGTCTTTAATAAACCACAATATTGCAAAAGTATCGACATCAAACCGGCCTACCGAAAATAAAATTTTTTGCGGTCGTATTTGAAAAGTATGAAAAATAACACTAGAATATATCCAAAATCCCAAAACTTTGGAATGGAATGTTGATGTAAATTGTAATAACTCTTGTTAAAGTAAAGTGTGTATTATTTTATTGATACTTGATTTATACATATCCTGAAAGTAGTCTATACATTCAGTATATTAAACTAGAAAGTAGTGTAACACTACTTGCGGCGGTTGCTACGACGGTTACTGGGTTCCGCTTCGTCTTGCGATTTCCAGCGCCTTTCTTGGGCAACTTGATGCTCCCTCAATTCTCTGATCTCTGATTCAGCAGCATTAAGTTGCCTTTGAAGGGCTTCAGTATGGTGTTGGGTATCATCTTGCATCTCGTCAAGACGAAGGATATTGGCAGTGTTAGCCTGCGCAGCCGCATTTACTTCTAGGATGCGATTGATTGACATCCTTGATTGATCGAATTGTCGGGCAATTCGGTTCACTATAACCGGAAGAGCTCTGTCGGCTGTTCCTCCTTCCGAGATGTTATAAAAACCCCGTGCCATTCCGTAGGGAGGGCGTTGGCTGTCTTGTCGACTCCAATGGTTTATGTATTGGCCCCACTCGGGTATGGGTATTGCTTCCTCTTGCCTCGGGGGACGTAACCCCGGGTTGCAGACTTGTGGCTCTGTATCTGTACCGCTTGATTTGTTGTCCTCAAATGGTTCTTCATCTGAGTCTTCTTCTGGATCCTCCTCCGGATCCTCCACTATCCATCCTTGATTTCCATGATTTGGAAAATAAGGGTCCCCTGGTAGATGATGTCCTGCCATTGTGTCTGTACGAGAATAAGGTTATGAAAAATGCCTGAAAAAAAACTAAAGCATATCGATGTTTATAATATTCTTATAGTATTTTATGTTCTGTTCTTAGAGTTTCTTCTGTAGTTGGTAAGTTTTAGACATGTCACAACACTACTATCACTCCCAAACACATGTTGGTCATGTCTGAAATCAATATAGTTGATCAGGCTATATTAATTCTAGATATGATTACATAACTGCCTGGGTTTAACTGTAATGTTCAACATCCAAATACTTTTAAGTTCTTATGACTATGTACTTGTAGGTACGAGGGTTAGTATACTTCTTGTAAAAATAATTAGAATCCTTAAAAGTATACTTGTAGTCAGAGCTCTTAGCCCTAATGTATTTATAGTTTGTATATCTTTTATGGATTGATATACTGAGTTCACTATAAACAATGCTCTGATACCAATCTGTCACACCCCCAAACCAGACGGCGGAAATGTCGGGGGGTGGAGGACTTCATTTGTAGTATCACAACACATGTATCATAGTAATCAAAGCACAAACAACCATTGTATTTAAAAGTATAATATTTACATGTGGTCAATCATTGTATATTGAAACCAAAATAGTTATACAAAAGAAGAAGATAAGACTCCTAATGGCTCCATCTTCTCAAAAAGCTCGGGGAGTACCTGTTATTATTTCCCTGATAATACAAGTAATTTGAAAAGAGAGTATCAACAATAAGTTGAGTGAGTACATAAGTCTTTATGTTTGAATGGGTGTCTTTGTATTTTGAATATGAAAACACTTCTAAAAAATCCCATATTTTCTGTGGTATGTGAAAAGTAGTTTTATTCCCATAAAACCGTCCTATTTGTAAACCAATGTATTTGTAAAACTTGTATTTGAGAGTGTGCCTGGCTTCACCAGCTGTTATTAAAAACTATAGTATACCATTGTACTTTGCATTTTGTAAATTGGTACTTTGAAGATGTACTTACATTTAGTTGTTTATACACTAACGTGTTGTTAATATCTTTTTAATGAGTTATTATAACCATACTAAGACATGAACGCCTGAAACAAACGCCTGATAAGTGCTTAAACTATTGATAACAATTGCCACTCATTAGCGTGTATGCCTGACTGTAGCTAGCAGCCTGAGTGTGGGGTTGTCAGTCCCGATATAGATCTACACACAACTTGTTTCAATCGCCTGACTGGAGATTTTGGTTATAATGTCAGGGCTTTACCTTGGTTGTCTAAAATGAATTAAACAACCTGAATTGAATGTCTCATAAAAGCATATAAACGTTATATGTATATTAGTTATGAAAACCCAATCATTCTGAAATAAATGATTGACAGTATGTTCTTGAATTAGTATCCCGAACATGTATTTGATAAGTGTAAACCCTTGATTTATTTTGAATTAAAACCCTTGTTGCATGTAAAACAGTGTATTCATATGAATTATTGCTCTATGTATCATAAATTATACCTATTATAATTTATATGTACTTTATGAATTGGTAAATAACTATTTTTGCATGTAATCCTTTGCTCAACATGTTACAAAGGGTAATTAAACTGATGAAATAACTTTTATTTTTATATACATATACAATTTTATATATAAGTAAAATTTAAACGACCTTCGGACAAATAACCGGTACTATAAGTCCACATCCAAACAAGGAAAAGGACCTAGAAGGAATTATTAGTCCTAAGCCTTTTAAATCTTATTTGTATTAAATTATATATACAAATATGTATATTTGGGAAAAATATAAGTATATAAAAGAGCTCAATATTTGGAGTATTTTTGATGCTTTAAAATCATTTTATCGTGATTTGAAATCATTTATTTATAACACAAAGTTGTTGTGTTATACTTGTATTTCCCCCCTTAAAACACTAGAAATTATGAAAATACGGGGGTATGAACTCACTTGATAGGTGGTAATACGGGCAGCGTTTCGTTTCCCGGAAATTAGTTTGTTTGGCGAAAAACCAGCTTAAATCGGGCAGAGTTTTGACAGGAGAGAGGATGAAATCTCGAGAATTCCGGGGCTTCATGCTTACTTCGGGCTCGAGTCTTGATACCGGGGCTTTAGGGGTTGTATATGAGCTTAAGGGAGTGGAAAATGTGAAAGAGGGTGAAATCTAGGGTGAAAAAGTGAAAAATATTCGGAACCCTCGCATGCCTTATATAGGCCGAAGCCTCGGATCCGAGGTTTATGCGAGGCTATGCGAAGCTGACAGCTTGCGAAGGGAAGCAGCTTTGGTTTGGAGGTCGTAGGCTCAGATTGGACCAGACCTCGGTCCAATGGGAAGAGGGCACGTGCGAAGGGGGTGTCCGAGGAGCGTGCGAGGGGCGTGCGAGGGGTGTCTCCGGTGTGTCTCATAAGAGGTTTTCCGGTTCTAAGTGGACCTCGGCTGCGGTCCAATCAAAAGGTGACACGTGAGGAATTGGTCCAATCAGCAGCTGACACGTGGGGGCCTCGCATGCGAGGGGTGACGTGGGGTTACTGTTCATGCGAAAATTCCCGGTTTTTGCTATTTTTCTTTATTTTTTTGCCAAAACTTGTAAAATTCATAACTTTTGCATACGAACTCCGTTTTTGACGTTCTTTATATGCAAACGTAGATAAAATTATACTCTACGACTTTCGTTTAGACTTCGTCGGCTAATTTTGAATTTATTTTTAATATTATTATTTTAAACAAACCAGGACGTGAATCCGTTATAAATTCGTAACTTCTTCATACGACGTCCATTTTTGTCTGTCTTTTTACCGTTGTACTACTAATGATGAGACCTTCAATTCTCGTCTAGGTTATGTTGGCTAAAAACCACTCGATCTTTATTTCGAGTTTTTAGTTGTACACTGCTATACTGAAACTTAGAAAAATCATAACTTCCTCATACGAAGTCGGATTTTGGCGTTTTTTTTATGAAAGTTCTCGGTTTAACATAAACTATAACTTTCATTTAGATTGTTAAGGCTAGAAAGCCTTTTATTAAAAATTCAGTTTTTACACTGAACAATGTTTTGCCGGTTTTGTCGCGGATTTTCGATTGGTCATAACTTCTTCGTTATAACTCGGATTTTAGTGTTCTTTATATTTTTGGAAACCTTGTTACAATCTCTATCACTTGGTTCAACCCAATTGAGATTATTTAATAATTTATTTTTGAGGGTCAATTATGTAAATATACGTAGTATGCCAAAATTTCTCTTTATTTATTTAAAAAGCAGTACAAATTGACCTACACTATTACATAAGTTTGAAATAACGGTTTGTTACACTATCCCTGAGCAACCAATCTTTGGTAAACCTTAGATTGTCCTCGACAATTGCTTAAATATTTTAGTCACATCCAATTCTAGACCTTTTCCCTTCTTAATGCCCCAGGCATTTGGACAATTTTAGAAAGGATGAATATTATAGCACATGAAATCGATCCTATATCCGAAGCATATGGGACACGATAGTCTTTTGCTACAATATTTCTTTTTGCCAAGTTCTCATAATTCAGATTATGAAAAGGGATGCCGTAATCATAATGGAATTTTAGAATGCAAATGATGTACCCATATATAGAATTTCCTTATGTTGAGCCATTCCAACATGACATTCATATATATACTTGACTAAATTTGATTAAAATCTCACTCTAAGCTTTTAGAATTGAAATGAAGTATAATTTTCTCTCCCTTAATTATAGCAAAACAGCTTTTCAACCCTTGCAACTTCACGAATTGAAACTTTTCTTTTTCTATAATTAACATTGCTATCTTGCAATACTAATAATAATTATCATGCTCCCACTAACATGATGATTATTAGCATAACACTTATGCTCCCACTAGCTTTGACATGTACTCAGAAATCAACTGAACTTCTAGAAATCAAAACTTTATTGATTTTCTTACCAAAGTTCAGATTTCTGATACGAGATGTTTTCATAAGAAACCTAATCAAAATCATACACCTTTCCTTAGATAGCACACATGTGTGTCTAAAAAATTTCAGAACTATGAAAAGGGATGCCATAATCATAGTCTCAATTTTTTAGACCTTTTCCATTCCTCACAAGTCCATGTTAGTGTGTCGGTTAACCACACACGCTCCAATAACGACTTTGAGAATGCAAATATCACAATTGTTATCTACTTAAAATCTACTTAGTGAAAGTGTTTCCTCACCATCATTTTCATGAATCAGACAGAAACCTTATGACACTTAGATTTTATGGTGTATGTGTTCCTATCCATGTGAATTTGTCAAAACCATAATCACAAGACAAGGATAATGACAAATCCAAACTCATATGGACTGAAATCAATCTTAATTTCTTGCCACCTGGCAGCACAAGGGGCCTGCCACTGGTTCCAAGTTGTTATGCAACCAATTGAGAACTCTGAGAACTCATATGCAAAGCCAACTTTAACTGGAATGGGCACAAAAATAGAAATATGTCAACACAATAGGTTATAAACCCCATGTCGTGTGCTAGTGTCCAACTACAGGTTTTTTTTACTCCTGATTAGATCTTGAAATACTTTCAGGATCTTTATGACTCCCACTGTCCTCTTGACATATAAGACTATCGTGCCAAATATTCAAGGGATAGTGAGGATTCTTTATCAAGACAAACACTTCAAACAATTGGCCTTAGTTGGTCTTTGTTTTATCCAAAACATCACAACTTACCAATTTCAAATGTACAAGAGTAGAAAACATTTTACTCTTACATTTGACAAGTGTTATAAATCTTTCTTTAAGATATGTCACTCAAGTTACAATCTTGGAGTATGACTCTAAGAATTGTTTTGGAACGAATTATGACTCATCTTCTTGATTTAACCATTTCAACAATTCAAGATTCCTCTTCTTAGTCATAAGAATGCACTAAGTGTTGGGTTTTGAGCATTCTAACACTTCCTAAGTGTACATGCAACCCTAAATACCTTGGATCTATGTTTTCTCTATTATACATGCAAATAAGAACTTCCAAGGTATTATCCTAATCTAGCATACAAAACAATGAATGTAACAAGATAGAATACATACCTCTTGATGTAGAAAGCCTTCATGAAGCTTGAGTGCTTAGTGCCCCAAGTGTGACACCTCAAATGGAATCACAATCATCAAAACACTTAGAATGATTTGAGAGAATTCTACACTCTTCAAAATCGGCTAGCCCTTTCTTCACACACACTAGTGGCCGATTTTTCCTCAATAATAAGATGCTTATATAGTTACACAATTAGGGTAAACTCTTAATTGTCATGGCTTTCCATTTCCTTGGATCCATGGGTACAAATACACCATGGAGCATTCATGGACCATCCTATGGGTTTTAGCCCAACTTGATTATCCATGGAGCATTAGCCCACTATACAAGTATGGATGATTTACACAATCAACCCATATATTTAATTAGTCTTCTTTTGATCACTTAATTAATCCTAGATTAATTCTTGATCAATACTAATTAAATAATCTTATTATTCTTATTATTAATATACTAGAACTTATAATATATTAATAACCATAAGTGTCTTATTTCTCTCATTCAAGTGCATGATGGTATGCAACCCAAATGGACCATGCCGGGTCGGGTCAAGTCTTACCAAATATAGTTATGGACTTAGACATTAATCCAACAATCTCCCACTTGGATAAGTCTAAAACTATTATTGCGTATGACTTCAGGAACCAACCGGCAATCGTAGCTCTCAAAAGCTTCTGTCGAACTCTGACCTTGTCGATGAACTCTGACCTTTGTCAGTGACTTGTCCATTAGATAAGGGATCATATATTCCTCCATTCTAGATATCATATGGACTGAGACATGGATTATAATCATTCTCTCTGTCCATTTGTTGTTTCCCGATTTCCGATTTATGACGACTGACTAATTGAACAAATCAAATCAGTCCTGGCCCGGCCGAGCACTTCCATTTGTCATCATCAAATCATCGAGGGGCCCACAGATATCGCTTTTATCCCGAAGGTAAAAGGAACGGATAAACTTCGACTCATATGGCTTGTTCTACTACTTGTTGAATCATACACAAAGGCACGTTTTATAGCACAAAGTTACCAAATGCGGTTTCGTGCAATCAATGTACTATCAACTCATAGTAACAACTCATATCTCTAGGTTTGAAGAATATAAGATATTATCGTCTCATGATCACTCGTGATAAAATCCATGAAGTGATTCCAATGAGCGCGGGTTGAATCCAATACTCAGAACTTATGAGCACTCATGATTGTTGTAGCCTTGTCCAACACCTTAGACCTCTACAACCCATCATGACAGTCTTAATTCATATCTACTTCCAAAATATGACCGACTGTGGATGGTTTGAATAACTTAGTCATTCTGGAAGAATAACCTAGTTTATTCGGGAAGTCAAAACATGCAAAGTGAAACACAATAATAATTGAATCTAATATGGTATCAACCCTTTGAACATAAATAAAACACCTTTTATTTATCACCATATGATTACACATTATTCATTGTATACTGTTTCAGCTATCAACTTTATTCTTGAATTTAAAACAATAGTTGTCCCATGCTCCAAGCATGTACACTATGTTTTCTTAAACACTAGTCATGCCACACACCAAGTATGCATACTATGTTTGTCTATGATCTTTACTTTGTGAACTAGATCAATTGAACATAACTTCAATGATTCTCTTTTCACACTCCCAAATCCTTACTGCAAATGCAAGAATTCCAAATTCATGCCATTTACTGAAATCTGTTAGATTCTAAACTTATATGCATTGATCCTCTCGTAATGATTATGCACAAAGTCATAAAGACTTGGCAACAATCATTACAGAGTATTCCAAAGGAGATCAGCTCCTTGGAAACTTCCTTCTTGCATTAAGTTTCTTAATCTTAAACAGATTGAAAATTCTAACTTTGAAACATTTCCAGATTCCATTTTGACTATCACTTCTGAACAAGAGTTGCCTCCTTACAGATTATGTCAATATGGTCCTTCTAGAATTATCACTATACTTCCAACTGTCCTTGAGCAACCAATCTTTGGTAAACCTTAGATTGTTCTCGACAATTGTTTAATCCTTTTAGTCATATCCAGTTCTAAACCTTTTTCCCTTCTTAATGCCCCAGGCATTTGGAAAATTTTAGAACGGATGAATATAGCACATGTAATCGATCCTATATCCGAAGCATATGGGACACGATTCATGATGTCTCACATAAAGACT
The DNA here is from genome assembly GCF_002870075.4 of Lactuca sativa. NCBI lineage: Eukaryota > Viridiplantae > Streptophyta > Magnoliopsida > Asterales > Asteraceae > Lactuca > Lactuca sativa. Next base: position 152,667,767 of record NC_056630.2, on the reverse strand, counting down.
AAACCAGTCTTTTGCTATAATATTTCCATTTCAATTTGCCAAGTTCTCATAATTCAGATTATGAAAAGGGATGCCGTAATCATAATCAAATTTTAGAACGCAAATAATGGACCCGTATACAGAATTTCCTTATGTTGAGCCATTCCAACATGAAATTCATATATATCCTTGACTAAATGATTAAAACCTCACGATCTAAGCTTATAGATTTGAGATGAAGTATAATTTCCTCTCCCTTAATTATAGCAAAACAACTCTTTCCTAATTGAAACTTTTGTTTTCTATAATTAACATTGCTAACTTGCAATACTTATCATAATTATCATGCTCCCACTAACATGATGATTATTAGCATAACACTTATGCTCCCACTAGCTTTGACATGTACCCAGAAATCAGCTGGACTTCTAGAAATCAATACTTCATTGACTTTCTTACCAAAGTTCAGATTTCTGATACTAGATTATTTTGATAAGACTTTATCAAAATCATACACCTTCCCTTAGATAGCACACTTGTGGGTCTAAACAATTATGAAGAGGTATGCCGTAATCATAATGGCTAGACCTTTTTTGCCACTTCTCACAAGTCCATATTAGTGTGCCGGTTAACCACACGCGCTCCACTAACGACTTTGAGAATGCAAATATCACAATTGCTATCTAGCTAAAATCTACTTAGTGAAAGTGTTTCCTCACCATCATTTTCATGAATCAGAGAGAAACCTTATGACACTTAGATTTAATGGTGTATGAGTTCCTACCCATATGAACTGTCAAAATCATAATCATAAGACAAAGATAATGACAAATCCAAAACCATATGGATTGAACTCAATCTTAACTTCTTGCCACCTGGCAGCTCAAGGGCCTACCATTGCTTCCAAGTTGTTGTGCAACAAATTGAGAACTCTAAGAACTCATCTGCAAAGCCAACTTTAACTGGAATGGGCACAGATATGTCAACACGATAGGTTATAAACCTCAAGTCGTGTGCTAGTGAAGAACTTCAGGTTTTACTCTTGATTAGTTCTTGAGACTTTCAAGACCTTTAAGACTCCCACTGTCCTCTTGACCTATAAGACTCCCTTGTCAAATATCCAAGAGATAGTGTGGATTCTAATCAAGACAAACACTTCACACAATTGGCCTAAGTTGGTCTTTGTTTTATCCAAAACATCACAGCTTACCAATTTCAAATGTACAAGAGTAGAAAAACTTTTACTCTTACATTTGACAAGTGTTTTAAACCTTCTTTTGAGACATGTCACTCAAGTTACAATCTTGGAGTATGACTCTAAGACTTGTATTGGAACGAAGTATGACTCATCTTCTTGATTTAACCACTTCAACAATTCAAGTTCCTCTTCTTAGTCATAAGAATGCACTAAGATTTCCTTAGAGAACTAATTGTGATATGGTTTCTTAATCATTAAGATGATCACAAAACTGATACTAAAGTACTCTCCCATCTTTTCAGATTTGAGAAACTTTTATCCTTCTGCCTAATTTGATTCTTCTTATCGATCTTTTGTGGTGGACTTAATCAGTGCACAAGAATGTGTACTCGATCCCTTAGTCCTTTACTTGACTCACACATCCATGTGAACAAGTAATTAGTCTTAATTTTTCCAAAACTTGAAAGTTCTCATTCATCATGCTATACAACTTGCATGATTCCAAGTTCCGGTCCACTTGAAACTTGGGTGATGAGAATCTTTCCTTATTTGGTAAATTTAGACATTACCACAAATGAAAGAATCAATTTCATGTTTCCACTCTTGCTGTTAATGAAATCTTATAAGCAACAATTTTCTTTCCAAATGCCATTGTAAAGATATTTTAAAATAAATAAAATCAAAAATTTTCTTTTTATTTTAAAACTTTGCGGGAAAACTTATCCTTACAATCCATATGAAAACTTGTTGTTATCTATTCCTAAGCAATATCTCATAACTCCTGAGAAGTAGCTCACGAATCCGATTTTTCAAGCTACGCGATAGAAATCCATCTACGCGATCAGATTCAGCATATTCTTTCTTTAAGTTTCTTCACTTTTCTTTGATTCTTAAACATCACCATGTGACCCAGTCACATCATGTATCAAGAATCTCAGAATAGAAACTTAACAGAGTTAGATAGTGGACTTTACCTGAAGTAGAGTCAAACTTATTGACTTTAACATCCTTAGGTAAATTTGGCAGCTTCGCAACCAATGCCCCTTCCTTTGGCAATATAAACATATGGACCCTTTGATAATGGTACACGGGACTATCACAGACTTAGCTTTTCTCTTTACCATTTGGTCAACCGAGTTGACTATGGCCGATCCCTATCCACTGGGAAGAGAATGCTTTACTGGATAACCAATGTCATCATTATCAATGTCCATAAAGTTTTAGGAAGTTGATCTTAGCAAATAGATAAGATCATTAAGGGTCTTGTCATAGTCTGTTTCATAGGTGTCCCAAAGGAACTCACTATGTGACTTAGAAAGTGATTGAACCACCAACTTTCTCAAGACTTTGACACCCAACTCTCCCGGCTTGTCAATATGTGACTACATCTCCAAGATGTGACCACACCTAGACCTTGCCTTGCCAATAAGGCCTGAGTGACCTTAAACTTTTCAAGAACTTGTGGGTTAGGGAGAATAATTTGAAGAGGTGAAGAAGTATGATATCCATGGGACATCATCTTCATTAGGAAACCTTGTTTCAAGAGATTTGGGAAGATCATAGGTGTCTAAACCAGACATCTTTTGGGAGATATTCAAGATAGTTGATTTAAAGTCCTTAATATGACACCCAATATGAAATATTAAGGCTAGGACCCAACAAACTATTTTATAACTTAGAAGAGGTATGCCGTAATCCAAGCTATAAAATATTTGAAGGTAGGTGAATGACGATTCACCAATTTCCACCAAGATAAACGAAATGTATTATTAGGTTTTAATTGGTTTTGAAACTCCTAGATCTTTGAGATTCATTGAACTTTTCAAAGGCATGTTTCAATCTCGAGTGTGCCCTTCAGGTTTTGTGACTGGGATGCCGAGGATCACAAAACAAGGTGTGAAGTAACCATGCAAATCACTTGGTACCCTTAATAAATTACCCCTCAATCGATGTGCCGGTTAACCACACACGCTCCATCGATACTATGATAAATATTAAGTCACCCTTTACCTACCTTGTTAAGTCCAAGTTAGTGTGCCGGTTAACCACACACGCTCCACTAACGACTTAGACAAAGTGTAAAGTGTAATTTCATGGATTAGCACCTTATTCACATTTTTCCTAAGTAACTAAGAATGGGTATTATTAAGAGTTTAGTTACTTAGTATTATCATTAATACTTTTAATGAAGGGAGAATTCTAGTCCTGTCAAACCCGTTCGGCTAACGACCCTCCACCAGTCAAGCAAGCGGTGGGTGAGAGTGGACACCCATTAAGTTGCCATTTTATAGGCAACAACCTTATACCCACCTTATAGACCGGCTTCGTGAATGAGGCGTACTAGCGGTAAGACTGACTTTACTCTTATACATATATATATTATTAACTTATAATATTATAAAGTATAAGGGTTGAATTTTAACTTTTAAAATTCTAAGGGCTAACTTGGAATTAAAGTATTCATTAGAGAAAACTTTACAAATTCCAAAACTTGAGGGCAAGTTTTGAAACTATTCAAAACTAATTAATTCCATAACTTATGTGTTTAAAGTAGTTTTAATCCAAAAACTCTTCAAGTTCCATAACTTGAGGACAAGTTATGGAAGACTTTAAACTAATAAAAGAATTAACTTTTCTTTATTTTATAACTTATGGATTTAATTATGGTTACATATTTTTCTTTAATGAAGTGACTCTTGAACTTCCATAACTTGAGGACAAGTTATGGAGTCATAAAAAAAAATTATTCAATGACACAAGACTCTTCATTTTGTAACCATTGCCAACTTTATGAGTTTTAAGATTCATAAATGTGACTTTTAAGTTACATAAACACATTTTATGAACTTCTTTTAGATTAATTTGGATTAAAACCAACTATCACATAATTTTCATCATTAATCTAAATTCACTCATAAAACAAGATAACAAAAAACTTTTGGTGATCCATAACTTATTCTTAAGTTATGGAATCCTTTAAAACATTAACACCAAATTTTGTAACTCCAAAAAAAAAACTTTAAATCAATTTTTTTTTAAAACCTTTTCAAATCCATAACTTATGGAGGTTTCAAAAAAATAAAACTTTTTAGATCAAACTTTTAAAACTAATAAAATAATCATATTATTTTATCTTTTATTAAATTTGACCTAATTCAACTCATAAAGCAAATTATTCAAATTTTACAAATAATTAGTTTTTCACAAGAACAAGTAATTATTTTAAAATTTGACAAACTTCATGTTTTTTTTTCTTTTTTTTTTCAACTTTGAAAATAAAATATTTGCATCAATATAACAGAAAACAACCCGTGGCTCTGATACCACTGTTGGGTTTTGAGCATTCTAACACTTCCTAAGTGTACATGCAACCCTAAATACCTTGGATCTATGTTTTCTCTATTATACATGCAAATAAGAACTTCCAAGGTATTATCCTAATCTAGCATACAAAACAATGAATGTAACAAGATAGAATACATACCTCTTGATGTAGAAAGTCTTCATGAAGCTTGAGTGCTTAGTGCCCCAAGTGTGACACCTCAAATGGAATCACAATCATCAAAACACTTAGAATGATTTGAGAGAATTCTACACTCTTCAAAATCGGCTAGCCCTTTCTTCACACACACTAGTGGCCCATTTTTCCTCAATAATAAGATGCTTATATAGTTACACAATTAGGGTAAACTCTTAATTGTCATGGCTTTCCATTTCCTTGGATCCATGGGTACAAATACACCATGGAGCATTCATGGACCATCCTATGGGTTTTAGCCCAACTTGATTATCCATGGAGCATTAGCCCACTATACAAGTATGGATGATTTACACAATCAACCCATATATTTAATTAGTCTTCTTTTGATCACTTAATTAATCCTAGATTAATTCTTGATCAATACTAATTAAATAATCTTATTATTCTTATTATTAATATACTAGAACTTATAATATATTAATAACCATAAGTGTCTTATTTCTCTCATTCAAGTGCATGATGGTATGCAACCCAAATGGACCATGCCGGGTCGGGTCAAGTCTTACCAAATATAGTTATGGACTTAGACATTAATCCAACACTAAGATGTCCTTAGAGGACCAACTTTGATATGGTTTCTTTATCATTAAGATGATCACAAAAATTGACACTAAAGTACTCTCCCATCTTATCAGATTTGAGAAACTTTTATCTTTTTGCCTAATTTGATTCTTCTCATTCGTTCTGCCATACATAGAAACTTTTCCAATGTTTTAGAATTATACTTAAACTTGTAAGTATAACCATATTTACTAAACTTTAGTAAATCATGGCGAATAGTCTTATCGATCTTTTGTGGTGCACTTGACCAGTGCACAAGAATGTATACTCGATCCCTTAGTCCTTCACTCGATTCACATGCAAATGTGAACAAGAAATTAGTCTTAGTTTTCCAAAGATGTAAATTCTCATTCATCATACTATACAACTTGTATGATTCCAAGTTTCTATCCAACTAAAAACTTGGGTGATGAGAATCTTTCCATATTTGGTAAATTTAGACACTACCACAACTGAAAGAATCAAATTCATATTTCCATTATTGCTATCAACAAATTTTCACAAATGCCATTGTAAGGATACTTAGAATGAACGGAATCAAAACTTTTTCCTTTTATTTTAAAGCTTTGCGGAAACACTTATCCTTACAGTGCAAAAACATATGAAAAACTTGATGTTACCTATTCTTAAGCAATATATCATAACTCCTAAGCAACAGCTCAAGATTCTGATCATCGAACCATGCGATTGAAATCCATCTTTGCGATCAGAATCAGCATATACTTCCTTTAAGTTTCTTCACTTTTCTTTGATTCTTCAAACATCAACATGTGACCCAGTCAAATCATGTAATAAGAATCTTAGAATAGAAACTTAAAAGAGTCAGATATTGGACTTTAACTAAAGTAGAGTCAAACTTCTTGACTTGATCAACCTTATGATCTTTCAGGTAAATAGGCAGCTACGCAATCAATGCCCCTTCCTTTGGCAAGAGAAACATATGGACTCTTTGGGAATGGTACATGGGACTATCGCAGACTTTCCTTTCTCTTTACCACTTGGTCAACCGATTTGACTATGGTCAATCCCTTTCCTTGGGAAGAGAAGGCTTTTCTAGATATCCAATTTTATCATTATCAATGTCCATTAGGAAGTTGATCTCCTAATCAAATTTGCTTTACTAGTCCTCAAATGATTGCTGATTCAGCATCACCAAGCAAATAGATAAGGCCATTAAGGGTCATGTCATAGTCTGTTTCATAGTAGTCCCAAAGGAACTCACTATGTGACTTAGAAAGTGATTGAACATCCAACTTTCTTAAGACTTTGACACCCAACTCTCCCGGCTTGTCAATATGTGACTTCATCTCCAAGATGCGATCACACATAGACCTTGCTTGCCAATAGGGCTAGAGTGACCTTGAACTTGTGGGCTACGGAGAATAATTGGAGGAGGTGGAGGAAGTGAAGTTCCAAGAGATTTGGAAGATCATAGATGTCTCAACTAGACATCTTTTGGGAGATATTCAAGATACTTGATTTAAAGTCCTTAATATAACACCCAATATGAAATATTAAGGCTAGGACCCAACACAATAATTTTATAACTTGGAAGAGGGATGCCGTAATCCAAGCTATAAAATATTTGAAGGTAGGCGAATGACGATTCACCAATTTCCACCATGAAAACGAAATAATTTATTTAGGTTTTACTTGGATTTGAAACTCCTAGATCTTTTGAGATTCATTGAACTGTTCAATGGCATGTTTCAATCTCGATTGTGCGCTCTCAAATTTTGTGACTGGGATGCCAAGGATCACAAAACAAGGTGTGAATAACCATGCAAATATACTTGATACCCTTAATAATTTACCCCTTAATCAATGTGTCGGTTAACCACAAGCGCTCCACCGATACTATGACAAACATTAAGTTACCCTTTACCTACCTTATTAAACCCAGCTAGTTTGGCGGTTACCTACACGCGCTCCACTAACCGACTTAAGCAAAGTGCAAAGTGTAATTTAATGGGTTGGCACCAAATTCACATTTACCTAAAGTAACTAATTTGGGAATTTATAAAAGGTTTAGTTGCTTTAAATTTATCATTAATACTTTTAATGAAGGAAGAATTCTAGTCCTTGTCCTACCCGTTCGGCTAACGACCCTCCACCAGTCAAGGAAGCGGTGGGTGAGAGTGGACACCCATTAAACTGCCATTTTATAGGTAGTAACCTTATACCCCCCCCCCCCTTATAGACCGGCTTCGTGAATGAGGCCTACTAACGGTAAGACTGACTTGCTCTTATATATATATATATATATATATATATATATATATATATATATATATATATATATATATATATATATTAACTTATAATATTATAAAGTATAAGGGTTGAATTTTAACTTTTAAAATTCTAAGGGCTTAACTTGGAATTAAATTATTCATAAGGGAAAACTTTACAAATTCCACAACTTGAGGGCAAGTTTTGAAACTATTCAAAAATATTCAATTTCATAACTTATGTGTTTAAAGTAGTTTTAATTCAAAAATCTCTTCAAGTTCCATAACTTGAGGACAAGTTATGGAAGACTTTAAACTATTAAAAGAATATGACTTTTCTTTATTCATAACCTATGCAAATATTTATGAGTTTTATGAATCTTAAATGTGACTTTTCATATAACTTGAGGACAAGTTAAAAAACACATTTTAAAACCAACTCTTAGATTAATTTGGATTGAAGACAACAATTTCACATAACTTTTCTATTAATATAAGCAACTCATAAGAACAAGATAATCCAATCAAACTTATTCATGTAATTAGCCTAACCATTAAACTAATAAAAAAACATGAATCTATTGACAAGTATCTTTGAAATTGGATTAGCATGAACATTACCACACCAAAAACAGGTATATAAATTGAAAAACAGCTTAGGGTAATGTTCCTAGTCCAATTCCAGCCAAAACAGTCGAAGATATGCTGTCTGGGGGTCCAACTTGTCGAGTGCATGAACCAACTTGGCGAGTTGGATGAATTTAGCCTTGGACTCGGCGAGTCCCTTCATGACCTCGGAGAGTCTGATGAGCAGACAACAACAAACTTCGATTTTTCAGCCAATTTTGCAAGTATAACAAGAAAACAAGCCTAGTGTCTGATACCACTGTAGGGTTATGAGCATTCTAACACTCTTAAGTGTACATGCAACCCTAAATACCTTGGATCTATGTTTTCTCTATTATACATGAAAATATGAATATTCCAAGGTATTACCCTATCTAGCATACAATCTTTAGATACTTGGGTAATATAACAAGTTAGAATACATACCTCTTGATGTAGCTTGACTCCATGAAGCTTGAGAGCCTAGTGCCCTAAGTGTAACACCTCAAATGGTTCACATAAACATCATCAACACTTGGAATAACCATGAGAAGAGATACATGAACTCTAGAAATCGGCTTGCCCTCTTTTGTATACACTAGTGCCAATTTCACTAACCAATGGGGTCTTTATATAATGCGGCTATTAGGGTTACACCATGTAACTCATGACTTTACCCATTCCTTATGCTCCATGGGTTTTAACCTCGATTGAGTATCCATAGGTCACCACATGGGTTAAACCCAACATAAGGAATCATTGATCATAAGCCTACATATATAAGAATGAATGATTTACACAATCAATCCCCATCTATTTAATTAGTCTCTTTTGATCACTAAATTAAGTCCAAATTAATTCTTGATCAATACTAATTAAATAACATTATTTCATATTAATATATTAGAACTTATAATATATTAATATGTAACAAATGTCCTCTCCCCACAAACGGTCTATCCAAATGTCCTAATGCCATGCAAGCCAAATGGACCATGCCGAGTTGGGTCAAGTACATACCAATTATAGTTATGGACTTACACACTAATCCAACACAAAGATCACTCATAATGGCTCACACACACAAGGAAAGCTCTAGGGTTTCGTGGATTAGGGTTTCCGACAAGGAGGCTATAAATGAGGCCAAGGGGTAGGGACTAATATGCTTAAATAGGGTGCAAAACCCCGAAATTTGGGTTTCACTCTACCAGGCCTACTCGCCAAGTCCAGGGCTCTTGACTCATCGACTAGGTGGTTGAATCCCGCGTCCAAGGCTAACTTCTACTCGACGAGTCTGGGCCTTCCAACTCATCGAGTAGCCTTTCAAACAAGAATAATTTGTAAATAAAAGGATAGCAGAGTCTGGGCGTTACAGGAGATGTACCATTTGCTGGAGCTGACGCATTTGACGGATTTGCTGCATTCGGAAGAAGTTGGTACATTGGACGCCATTTTGTGAAAAGATCCCTTTTGTGAATTAAAGATGTGAATTTCATATAGATACAAGCTTTAATACACACACACACACACACACACACACACATATATATATATATATATATATATATATATATATATATATATATATATATATATATATATATATATAAAGATAGGTTACACGAACTGACAGGTTAATTATGCGGGGTGTCAACTCAGTTATGCAGACTGTCAAGTCAATTACACGGACTTACAAGTCAATTACCTAGACTGACACGTCAGTTACGCGGACTGACAATTCAGTTATGCGGACTACCATTGTAATGCCCGGTTCCTGGTATGTATTTTAATAAAGAATTATTCATTTTTGCAACAGGACTCGATGAGTCGGAGGCCCCAGACTCGTCGAGTAGGAACGGATTAATGGACACGGGACTTGAAGTCTTCTCGACGAGTCGAGAGGCCTCGACTTGACGAGTAGGGCTGCTAGAGTGAAACCCTAATTTTCAGGGTTTGCACCATATTTAAAGACCTTAACACTCCCTTTGCAGCCTCCCTCATCGCCTCCCATAGTCCAGAAAACCCTAACTCGTGATCTTGAGCTTGGTGAGTGGGTGTGAGTGAAAAAGAAGTGATTTCTTGGTGTTTTCTTGAGGGATGGAAAGCTAGAAGTGCTTGGTTGAAGGAAGGAGCTTCAGATCTAGAAGAAGAACCCCATTTGCAGCTCATTTGAGGTATAAACTCTATACCTTGTCCATTCATCTACTAGATCCCTTCATGGAGTAGTTTAGGGCTTTAAGGAGCCATTTTTGGAACCAATCACGGATGCAAGCATGTTTGGGATTAAGACTTCAGATCCAGGGTCTTTGCGGGACTCTATCACATAAAGGTGCCAAATTTATGGCCATGGGAATCCCATGCATCATAAGAACCACTTTTAGAGCCTTTTTGAGCTAAACAACCCATGCATGAACGTAAAGTTTGTAACTTTACGTGTTATATCGACCCTAGAAGGCCAAATAAATGTTTTGGATGCATTAAGCCCGACTAAAATCGGCTGTATGAAATTAGACTTTGGGGGACTCGAAGAGTCGCTCTTAGGACTCGGCGAGTTGGTTCGTGGTTCCCCAACCTTTTCTGTTACTGAGCAAACTTGTTGAGTCTAGAAGACGACTCAACGAGTTGGATGTGTTTATTGACTTGAAGATCAAAGAACTCGATGAGTCCAAGGATGAACTCGTCGAGTTGACGGCAAATGGCCCGACTTGTATGAAGGAGAACTCGGCGAGTCTAAAGAAGGACTCGACGAGTTCAAACGGAAAGTCCTGATTCTGTCATAAGGAGAAACTCAGTGAGTTAAAGGGTAACTCGACGAGTTAGATCGTGAGTTCGAGATTCTCTGAATCATGGGACTCGACAAGTTGACAGACCAACTCGGAAAGTTGAGTCAAACAGAATGTTGACTTTGACCAGAAGGTTGACTTTGACCAGAAGTGCTGACCTTTGACTTAACCATTGACCAGAGTTGACCCTTAAAGCGGTGATAAGTTTGAAAGAGTAATTAAAAGAGATGTTATGCGTAGGAGTTTTCAGAGAGTTGATCCCAGCAGCGAGGACAGTTCAGCTACTTCACAACATTGAGGTGAGTTACCTTCGAGTAGAAGTGGGTCTAAGGCACCAAGACCATCCCACTAGTAGGTGATTATAGTTGAGATGATTGTCTTTGTAATAATTTTCTGGTATGCCACTATCTGTTATGTTTTATGTGCTAGTATGTTATGAGATTATGTGATAGTGGTAGATAGGGGACTAGTCCCTGGACCTGGTTGAGATATACCGGTAGGGTAGGTCGGGCACCTAGATATGTGTGATAGTATGATATGCTATGTTATTATGTGGTAGTGGTAGGGGTGAAATAGTCCCCATAGCTAGTTGAAATAAACTGGAAGGCAGGTCGGACACCCAGATATGCCTTGCATGGTAGGTCGAGCACCTAGATATGCTTGACAAGGGGTAGGTCGGGCACCCCCAGTATACCTTACAAGGGTAGGTTGAGCACCCCGATATGATCAATAGGGTAGGCCGGGCACCCAGATATGTCTGGCAGTATGTTTATGGTTTGGTATGTGGTATGATGGGGGAACTCACTAAGCTTTGTGCTTAAAGTTTCAGTTTTTGTTTCAAGTCTTTCTTCTTCGAAGGGAAAGGAGCCGGCACGGTAGCAGCGCATCACACACATGATTTCCGCAGATGACATTCTTGGGATTTGTACTCTGACATTGTTACTATTTGATGATATGGTTTTGAGACACGTGATCTATGGTTTTTATGAAATAAATTACTTGATGATGTTTTCTTATAAATTGTTTTATGAATCGCTATATTAAAAATGAGATTTTTGGTCTTGAATTTTGGGATGTTACAAGTTGGTATCAGAGCCTTGTCGGGGGTGTCTGGACTCAAATCGAGGGTTTGAAAGATTTTTCAAGAAAATAGTTTTTCTAAAATTTAAAATAAAGAGTTTTGACAAAGAACAAGGTGTGTGATGCGTGCAATCGGCCGAGCTCAAGTAAGTTTTCCCCAAGATACCCATACATGTTTGTTATGATATATGATATGATTAGGAGAACTGCATGCTAGATTAGGGGACAGGATCTAGGAAGGATGCCATATATGCCTGCTGTATGTGTATGAGAACTGCATGCTAGATTATGGCTAAGGATCTAGGAAGATGCCTTATGTGCCTGCTATATGTGTTGATTGAGTAATATGCTAGAACTGATTAGTCAGTGATATGATGGCCTCAATAGGATATGCTTGGTTTGGTTACTCAATGCATGTATGCTGCTTGCTTTGTGCTCTTAGGAGTTCTAGTTATCTTTAACTAATTAGTAAACGAATACGTTAGGTTACATATTGCAAGGACTAAATAATTTCAGAAGGTTAGGTCTAGCCCTATTCCACAACTCTTGTTTGAGTCCAACCGTTGTAGGGTAGGACCTCTCATTCGAAGAATTATTTGGTCTTACTGATATGTAATGGTATTCGCGAGCTAGTTAGGTAAAGGTACCAGGGATTTCTTATGTAGCTGATGGCGGAGAGTATGTCGGAGAGTTATCCTAAGGTAAGCTTAGGATGATATTAGTGCAGCGAGCAATAGTAGTGAAAGGGACTTAGTGAAGTCAAGGAAATCCATTAAGGCTATGACATGGTCGGACATTGTGACCAGGTTTAGGGTTGAGTTTGTGCCATTTGTGGAACTTCAACAGCTGGACATGGAGTTTATGGATATGAGGCAGACGACCGAGTCGGTGGCGGAGATTACCGCCAATTTCAGGGAGAGGGCCTTACTGGTGCCTCAGTATTCAGGGGATGAGGAGATGAGGAAAACTCGGTACCACAACATGTTGCGGGCTGACATCCAGAAGCATGTCAGCTATTCAGCATGTCCGACATTGGAGGACATGATATCCAGGGTGAGAGAGAGGGATATTGATATTGAGCACATTCGGAAGAGGAAGGCGGAGGTTGGGTAGGTTATTGGGGTTTCGGGGAAGAAACCCAAGGGATCCGACTCTAGGTCAAAGGGCCAGTAGGGTCGAAGCCGTTGTGGGAAATGCGGCAGACCACATGAGTGAGTTTGCAAAGCTAGGGGCTTGGGCTGCTACAAGTGCACAAGACCGGGCACTTTAGCAAGTATTGTACAGCCCCTACCCCTACCATTCAGACGTCAGATCTGATTTGCTTTCAATGCAATCAGAGGGGCCATAAAAAGGCCAACTGCCCTCGAATGACATCAGGAGTGCCAGTGGCGACGCCAGCTCCAGCGACTATGTGGATCACGGATGTCCGACAGGGCAAGACAGAGGCTCCAGTGGTGAGGAGCCGAGCCTTCCAGTTGGCCGCTGAGGAGGCATGTGCCCCATTGGATGTGGTGACAAGTATGTTTTCTTCTCCCAAACTCTTATTATATATCCTTTATAATATTTATGTGCTATATTATGTGCTTTGGTTAGGATCGTTCCATGTGAACGACATTCCAATACAGGTGTTATTTGACTCGGGGGCTACCCGATCATTCGTGTCTCTTGCTCTTAGCAAGAGGTTTTATGTGCATGTTAGATTGTCCTTTAGAGGTCGACATAGCTGACGACCGATCTGTCCAGGCATCAGAGGTTTTCAGAGATTACGTGTTGAGGTTGTATGACGAGCGATACCTCGTGGATTTGGTTCCCATTCCGTTGCTTGGGAACAAGGTCATCATCGACATGAACTAGTTGATCCCTAATGGTGCAATGATCGACTATGCGCAACAGTTGGTATGTATCAGGACCCCAAGTGGGGGAGAGTTGGTGGTTCAGGGCGAGAGACTGCAACGCGGACCAGCTATGTGTTCGGAAGCGAGGGCTAGGCACTACCTTCAGCAGGGTTGCGCAGGGTATGTTGTCTACGTTATGGATACCCAGGAGGCGGGTAAGGCGACTGTGAGTGATGTGCCTATGGTGCGAGAGTACCCACACGCATTTATAGAGGAGCTGCCTGGGATACCTCTGGAGAGACAGGTGGAGTTCAGGATCGACCTAGTCCCTGGTGTGGCTCTGATAGCCAAAGCACCATATCGGTTGGCTCCTCCCGAGATGCAAGAGTTGTCTACACAGCTGCATGATCTGTTAGACAGGAGATTCAGTAGGTCGAGCAGTTCGCCTTGGGGAGCCCCGGTCCTATTCGTGAAGAAGAAGGACGGGTCGTATCGGATGTCTTTAGACTACCGAGAGCTGAACAAGGTAACAATGAAGAACCGTTACCTACTCTCGAGGATTGATGATCTATTCGATCAGCTACAGGGGGAATCTTGGTTTTCCAAAATAAACTTGAGTTCAGGCTACCATCAGATGAGGGTCCGAGACGAGGATGTATAGAATATTGCTTTCCGGACTCACTCTGGACACTACGAGTTTGTGGTGATGCCCCTTGGGCTCACCAATGCTTCTGCTGCGTTCATGGACCTCATGAACCGCGTATGCAGACCGATGATGGATCGGTCTGTCATCGTCTTTATTGATGACATATTGGTTTACTCCAAGACACAGGAGCAGCATGAGGAGCACTTACGAGAGGTTTTGGATACCATGAGGAGGAAGAGCTTGTACACAAAGTTCTCCAAGTGTGAGTTCTAGTTGCACGAGGTGCAATTCCTTGGGCACCTTGTCAACCAGAACGATATTTTAGTTGACCCGACCAAAGTGGAGGTCGTTATTAGATGGGAGGTTCTGAAGTCTCCATCTGAGATTTGGAGTTTCCTCGGGTTAGCAGGATATTACCAGAGATTCATACAGGATTTCTCCAAGATAGTGGTACCCTTGACACGACTGATCAAGAAGGTCGTTGTATTTCGGTAGGGGGATTTAGCAGCAGGCAGCATTCGAGACATTGACGTAGAGGTTGTGTGAGGCACCGATCCTAGCCCTACCAGAGAGCGTGAGGGATTTTGTAGTATTTTGTGACACGTCCATATCGGGTTTGGGCGCAGTATTGATGTAGAGGGGGCACGTCATCGCTTACACCTCGAGGTAACTGAAGCGTCACGAGGCAAACTACCTAACGCACAATCTGGAGTTGAGGGCGGTTGTTTTTCCCTCAAAATTTGGCAACACTACCTCTATGGGTTCCGTTGTACAATTTACACGGACCACAATAGTTTGAGGTACATCATGGATCAGCCAAATCTGAACATGAGGCAGCGCTGGTGGCTAGATGTGGTGAAGGATTACGACTGTGATATCCTCTACCACTTGGGGAAGGCCAATGTTGTGGCCGATGTGCTTAGCTACAATGCAGCCCCGATCAGAGACATTTGCTTGAGGATGACAGTGATGACTCTGCGTTTGGAGAAGATTCGGGAGGCCCAACAGGAGGCTATAAAGGTGGAACACCAGAAGAATGAGCGTATTGTGGGTCAGATTTCCTCCTTCGACTATGATAGTTGTGGGCTATTGACATTACTCCGTCGAGTGTGGGTTCTGTACGCCGGTGGTGCACGCTAGGTCCTGATGGAGGAGGCATACAAGTCTAGATTATCCATCCATCCCGGGGCGACGAAGATGTATAGGGATCTTCGTCCAAACTATTGATGGCCCTTCCTGAAGTGAGATGTAGCATGGTACGTCGAGAGATGTCTGACCTGCAGGAAGGTCAAGGCCGAGCACCATAGGCCTCACAGCAAGACGCAACCATTGGATATTCCTATGTAGAAGTGGGAGGATATTACTATGGATTTCATCACGAAGCTTCCCAGGAACGCACGGGAAGTGGATGAGATTTGGGTCATCGTGGATCGATTGACCAAGAGTGCCCATTTCATTCCGATCCAGGAGAACATTTCGGCCGAGAAGCTGGCCGACATCTACATTCGAGAGGTAGTAGCACGACACGGAGTGCCAGTCTCCGTGATTTCTGACAGAGATGTGTGGCTCACTTCCAGATTTTGGAAGAAGTTTCACGATGAGTTGGGTACTCATCTGCATTTTAGCACAACTTTTCACCCATAGACGGATGGTCACAGCGAGCGAACCATCCAGACTCTGTAGGATATGTTGCGGGCATGTGTCCTGGACATCGGTGGTAGCTGGGATGCCTACCTTCCCTTGGCAGAGTTCTCCTACAATAATAGCTACCACGCGAGTATCGACCATCCTCCCTTCGAGATGTCATATGGGAGGAAGTGCAGGACCCCGATATGATGGGGTGAGGCTGGACAGAGGGTCATGGGTAGTACCGATGTGGTACTCAAGATGACAGAGAGGATATAGCAGGTCAGGAGCAGGCTTTATACTGCTCAGAGTGGACAGAAGAGCTACGCCGACAGACGCCGATCAGACATGGAGTTCCAGGTCGGATATATGATTCTCCTGAAGTTGTCACCTTGGAAAGGTGTCATTTGGTTTAGGAAGTAGGGCAAGTTGGGCCCCAGGTATATTGGTCCTTTCAGAGTTGCAGCCTGGGTGGGAAAGGTGGCGTATAGGTTGGATATGCCAGTCAAGCTTAGTCAGATCTATAGTACCATCCATGTCTCCCAGTTATGGAAGTGCCTGGCAGATGACTCTGTAGTGGTACCTCTAGAGGATATTCAGGTGGAAGACAGTCTGAACTACATTGAGCGATTGGTAGCCATCCTTGATAGGAAGACGAAGGATCTAAGGAACAAGAAGGTCGAGTTGGTGAAGGTGCAGTGGCAACACCGCAAGGGCTCAGAATGGACTTGGGAGCCGGAGGACGAGATGGGGGAGCACTACCCTGAGCTATTTCCAGATGCAGCAGACTTCGAGGACGAAGTCTAAAATAAGAGGGGGGAGATTTTAATGCCCGGATCCTGGTATGTATTTTAATAAAGAATTATTCATTTTTGCAAATGGACTCGACGAGTCAGAGGCCCCAGACTCATCGACTAGGAATGAATGAATGGACAAGGGACTTGAAGTCTACTCGACGAGTCGAGAGGCCTCGACTCGACGAGTAGGGCTGCTAGAGTGAAACCCTAATTTTCAGTGTTAGCACCCTATTTAAAGACCTTAACACTCCCTTTGTGGGCTCCCTTATCGCCTCCCCTAGTCCAAAAAACCCTAAATCATGATCTTGATCTTGGTGAGTGTGAGTGAGTGAAAAATAAGTGATTTCTTGGTGATTTCTTGAAGGAGGGAAAGCTAGAAGTGCTTGGTTGAAGGAAGGAGCTTTGGATCCAGAAGAAGAACCCCATTTCCAGCTCATTTGAGGTATAAAGTCTATAACTTGTCCATTCATCTACTAGATCCCTTCATGGAGTAGTTTAGGGCTTAAAGGAGCCATTTTTGGAAGCAATCATGGATGCAAGCATGTCTGGGGATAAGACTTCAGATCCAGGGTCTTTGAGTGCCTCCATGGCATAAAGGTGTCAACTTTATGGCCATGGGAGTCCCATGCATCATAAGAACCACTTTTAGAACCTTTTTGAGCTAAACAACCCATTCATGAACGTAAAGTTTGTAACTTTACGTGTTATATCGACCCTAGAAGGCCATATCTATGTTTTGGTTGCATTAAGCCCGACTAGAATCGGTTGTATGGAATTAGAATTTAGGGGACTCGAAGAGTCGCTCTTAGGACTCGGCGAGTTGGGTCATGGTTCCCCAACCTTTTCTGTTATTGAGCAAACTTGTTGAGTCTAGAAGATGATTTAGCGAGTTGGATGTGTTTATGGACTTGAAGATCAAAGAACTCGACGAGTCCAAGGATGAACTCGTTGAGTTGATGGCAAATGTACCAACTTGTATGAAGGAGAACTCGACAAGTCCAAGGAAGGACTCGACGAGTTCAAACGGAAAGTCCCAATTATGTCATAAGGAGAAACTCGGTGAGTTAGAGGGTAACTCGACGAGCTAGATCGCAAGTTCAAGATTCTGTAAATCATGGGACTCGACGAGTTGACGGACCAACTCGGTGAGTTGAGGCAACCAAAATCTTGACTTGGACTAGAAGGTTGACTTTAACCAGAAGTGTTGACCTTTGACTTGACCATTGACTAGAGTTGACCCTTAAAGGGGTTATAAGTTTGAAAGATTAATTAAAAGAGATGTTTTGTCTAGGAGTTTGAGTAGAGTTGATCCCAACACTGAGGACAGTTCAGCTACTTCAGGACATTGAGGTGAGTTACCTTCCAGTAGAAGTGGGTCTAAGGCACCAAGGCCGACCCACTAGTAGGTGATTATAGTTGAGATGATTGTCTTTGTGATAATTGTCTGCTATGCCACTATATGTTATGTTTTATGTGCTAGTATGCTATGAGATTATATGATAGTGGTAGATAAGGGACTAGTCCTCGGACCGGTTGAGATATACCGGCAGGGTAGGTCGGGCACCCAGATATGTATGAAAGTATGATATGTTATGTTATTATGTGGTAGTGGTAGGGGTGAAATAGTCCCCGTAGTCGGTTGAAATAAACCGAAGGGTAGGTCGGGCACCCAGATATGCCTGGCAGGGTAGGTCAAGCACCCATATATGCTTGCCAAGGGGTAGGTCAGGCACGCCAGTATGCCTGACAAGGGTAGGTTGAGGACCCCGATATGCTCAGCAAGGTAGGCCGGGCACCCAAATATGCCTGACAATATGTTTATGGTTTGGTATGTGGTACGATGGGGGAACTCACTAAGTTTGTGCTTACAGTTTCAGTTTTTGTTTTAGGTCCTTCTTCTTCGAAGGGAAAGGAGCCGGCACGGTAGCAGCGCATCATACACATGATTTCCGCAGATGAGATTCTTGGGATTTGTACTCTGACATTGTTACTATTTGATGATATGTTTTTGAGTCACGTGATCTATGGTTTTTATGAAATAAATTACTTGATGATGTTTTCTTATAAATTGTTTTATGAATCGCTATATTAAAAATTAAATTTTTGGTCTTAAATTTTGGGATGTTACAAGTTGGTATCAGAGCCTTGTCGGGGGTGTCTTGACTCAAATTGAGGGTTTGAAAGATTTTTCAAGAAAATAGTTTTTCTAAAAGTTAAAATAAAGAGTTTTGAGAAAGAACAAGGTGTGTGATACGTGCAAACGGTTGAGCTCAAGTAAGTTTTCCCAAAGATACCCATACATGTTTGTTATGATATATGATATGATTATGAGAACTTCATGCTAGATTAGGGACTTGGTGAAGTCAAGGCAATCCTTGAGGAAAGTACAGATAGATGTGGAAGGTAGTATGGGCCTATACTATAGAAAGCAGAGGATCCGTACTCGATTCAAGGAGGGTTGAGATAGAACCTAGGAGCATGTAGAGCATGTGAGACCTCTTGAGATTATGTATAACCCTGACGATTATATGTTTTGTTTCAGAATGGTAATGATACGTCATGGAGTAGGAGGTTCAGGGTCTGGGTATGGATCAGTTTCAGGTGCAGGATCTGAGCCAGTTGATGACGGACTACGTGAGTTCACCGCGTCTTAGATCACGAGAGGCATCCTTGAGGCGACCCCGGTGATTTTCAGGTCTATCAAGGAAGGGATCACTGAGCTGATGGAGGAGCTTCTCAGGGCGTTCAGGAGTGACATGACATCTGGCCAGACAGGGACACACACACACTCTCCTTCAAGGATTTCAGGAGATGTGGTGCGCCAGACTTTCACGGGGTGAAGGACCCCATTGTGGCTAGGAGGTGGATTGCAGACATGGAGTCTGCTCAATTGACGAGCTTCTGCCCTGAAGGGTCAAAGATTCGATATGCTGCAGGGTGTTTAAGGGACAAAGCTAGAGATTGGTGGGAGGCAGTCAGTGACTCCTTAGGATTCCCAGCCATTGAGGCTACGACCTGGTCAGACTTTGTGACCAGGTTTCCAAACTTTTTTTTGGCATTGGGATGCGTGGTATGTAATACCTTATAGTAAATATTTTGTTATTTGAAGTTGTTATATGGCTAATATTCTTATCGTTACTTGCAGATTCGTACGTTTCTCTCGTCTATGATACCAATTATATTCGTTGTTCACATACCTCTAATTGAGACGTACATAACATCCATGTACATTGCGGTTGCTTTAGATGGAAATCATGAACCCCTTCTCATAGCGTTTGCTTTGGGAATCATAAACTGTGGCGATTCATGGTTATGGTTCATGAGGAGGCTTAAAGAATGTTTAGGTGAAAATACGGAAGATGGTTTCATAAGCCATATGTCTTATTCCATAGAATTTGCAGTTCAAAGAGTATACCCTGATTCATATAATGGCTATTGTTGTAAAAATATAGCTAAGAAAATACGCGCTTCCACCGGAAGCAATACAGTTGTAGACTAGTTGTTTTGGAAGACTTGTAAAGCATATAATTTTTGTTTTATCATTTAGTTCATTTCAAAGGGGATTTTCATGGTCTTCTAACCCCTTATGCACTAAAGGTGCTTCATACAAGATTTATCCACTCCGATGGTTGTAGGGTTAGGCATATTGTTGGCGACAAATATGAAGTGAGTAAGTATCTAACCACCAAATCCGTGCAATTAGACCGTGGTATTTGTACTTGCGGGAAATGGCAAAAATATGGTATACCTTGTGAGCATGCTATAGCTTCACTACAAAGGCTTCAAATTGTAAAAATCCAACAAATGGTAAATTTAAAGTTAACTAAGACGGTCAATCCTATTCCAACCCTTAGTCATTGGGAAATACCAGTTGAAAGTGTTATCGTCTTACCTCCATGACAATTCACTTGAATTGTAATGTATGGATCACAACGAATATTAGTTTGTATTTAGTTGAATGTTAACCTTACTTTGGCCTGTTGGCGTTCTTTAGCTTTTAATAAATAATGTTTACCTTTTAATAAATAATTGTATTCCTATAATTATAATGTATGGATGACAACATCTTGACAAACAACTATGCGAACTGACGAACAGCTCCGCGGACTGACAAACAGCTTTCTACGGAGTTGAAGGGTCTATATGTAGTCATGGATGATCAATGAATTTTTGGTAAAGAGTTACAAATTATTTTGAAATTTAATATGAGTTCATCTTCAAATTTGTATATTTGCTCGTGCAACGAACTTGATTGTTTCTATTGTGATCTAATCGACCCTTTTCTTGCCCCATCACCAAACATGAGAGAGCCGTATATGTCTGATGATACTTTGCAACAATTACAATGGGCTGAAGAACAACAAAAAAAAAAGATAAAGAGGCATCTTGGGCTCTCACTAAACGTCGTGACCTAATTACGACAGAGTGCAAAGAGGTTGAGGAAAGGATGCAGATTAATAAAAAAATCAATGATCATGAGGAATGGATAAAAAAGACTAAGAAGATTATCAAACTGACTGAAAAATGGTATGATGAGAAGGATGCATAAATGATAGATCTTGGGCGACAAAATGATCGTTTTAAAGATAAAATAAGAATTAGGGACAACTATATAACAATGGAGAAAGAAAAGTATCCATTGCAATACCCTTAAGTTAATTACTGATGGTGTACGTTTATTATGTGTTTTTGGTTTTTTGTATGTATTATCTTCGAGTTTAAGTTATTACTCTACTAGTAATGATGAACTAATATAATCATAATATTACCCATATTACTTAAAGTAACCACACCATTTCAAAGTACATAATCAACGTCTTCCAAAACATAACATAATTAATTATAAATACAACATCAATCATTAAAATCAAACGTTGAATAACAGTCTTCTCTTTGCGTCCCTTGCGTCCTGTGCGTCTCTTGTGTCCCGTGCGTCTGTAGCCTCTCGTGAGTCCCTTATGTCCCTTGGATCCCTTTCCCTTTCCCTTTTGTGTTACTACCTGATGTCGCACTACTTTTTGTAGCCTGCTTTTGCTTCATTGGGAGCAATGTCGGACAAGTCGTTGCATTATGTGTTGTACTATCACATCTACTATACCTTCTTACGATAGGTTCCTCACCTTGTGATGGATACGATTTCTGTTTTTCGATCTACCAGCTTGACGTGTATCCATTATCGAGGGTTAAACAACCATCATCTCAGCAGGAATCTCCGAATCACAAGATTCTGGAAGGGGGTAAACCACCTCCTCATACGTACTTCGGTATGTTTTCATTTTATATGCATCTATAGCCAGATGTCCAAAGTTAGTTTTTTTTTCAAGTGCTTTAAGACCATTATGACATGTCTCTTCTCCTAGATCAACTATGCCACCATGTTTGAAATCATGCACTTGATATATTGCATCTAAAACACCAGAAACAGACCATCCTGTCCTACGCTCTTCATTTTTCCTAACTACTTTTTTAGCCCACTCTGTTAGCATTGTTGAACATTTCCTATAAAGAAGATATATATAATTAACTTATTATTTGACATAATTAAAGTCATACCTCCATCGATGCGACGCTTGTTACACCATTCTTGTGAAAGACGACGGAAGAACTCAAGAATGGGTATTATAGGTATCTTCCTTGCATCTACATATAAATCATTCATGGACTCTGCACAGTTCGAGGTCATGTAATCGTACCGTTTCGATGAGGAATATGCTCTAGTCCATTTAGAACGTGGAATTTCACTTAGATACGCCGCTACTTGCGGACTAGTAGTACTAAATCTATACCACAAATCTTCAAATACATTTCTTTTGTAACCTCTCACAAGCCTCCAAAACAACACTTTTGTTTAATCATTTTTCCTAAAACTGTGTACTATGTTTCCTAGTAGATGAAAAGCACACAAGCCATGATGAGCGTGTGGGAAAACATTTTCAACACTAACACGAATTGCATCGGCCCTGTCGGTTACAAACGTCAAATCTTGACAATCACCAACGCATTCATACAACTTTTCAAGAAACCATGTCCAAGTAAGACCATTCTCTTTTTTGCGTATTTCATACACACGAGGCACTATCTGGTTGTTCTCATCCATAGCTACTACATGCAATATGGTCCCCTTAAAATCACCCATCAAATGGGCACCATCCATAATTATGACTTTACGACAAAAACATTTGAACGCTCGTATCTGCAATATATTTAAATGGAACACATAAACACTCTACAATGTTTTACAAATAATTATATATAAAATAACAAGTTTTTTGTATTTATCGTGCTCCCAATGGCATAAAAACAACACTCGAAACAATCTTCAGAATCTGTTTGTATATAGGCCACTGTACCGAGATTATGCCTCTTCAAATTGTGAGAATAAATAGGAAGTTTGGAAAAACATTATTCAGAGGATCCCAACAACAGTTCCATAGCATATTGTTTTGCACACCAAACTTGTTTGTAACTTACATTGATTTTTAGCAAAGCATTCAAATCCATTGATATTTCACTAGGACTCCAAACCTTGGAACGAGTTATTCCCATAATCTCATGCAATATAGTACCCATGACTTTTTTTATTTGTGTGCTTATGATTTGGGTGTATCTGTAATGACGAACATATGTGCACGTTGTTGAAAGCCCCGATTTCAAATTCATCAGTGGGATCAATGCATTTTGCATATAAACACCAAGTAGAGTTCTCAATTTCACAATATACCTCATAACGGTTTTTGTTAGAATGTTTGGTCTTAAACTGAGACTTTTCTCTTGTTGCTTTAAAACTCAAAACAAATATTAGTTGTTGTTTGTTATCATATGTTTGACGAACAAACATATCATCATTTGGACCTAAACTGTGAAATGGTCTAGGTTCAACAATAGGATCAGGACAATTAGGTTTGGGAGGCATATCGTAAAAGATGTCTGAAGCTTTTTTTCCATGTGTGAACTCATCTTCTGACCAACCTTCATTTGACTCTTCATCATCTGACAAAGTTTTGTCACGCAATCTTCGAAACTCATATAAATTTTCTTCTTCCACTGTATTCACTGCCACAGTTTCTTATTCTGGACACACTTCAACATTATCGAATACAATGTTTTCAACATTGTGTGGTACAATCTTGTCAACCGCTTTTGTCTATTCGACCCATCCCTCATACACCTCGAAATACAAGTGCACAATCTTCTTCGTTTCAGAAATTACATTTCTGAGTTGATGAACATCTGCTTCGTCTACAATATTCATGACATACCCATGAACTGGGTGTTGAAATGACAATGATATATTACTATTGAACACATTAGCCTTACTTTTGACCAAATCAAACAATATTCGACGGTCAAAATTTGGCGAAAGCAGTAAACCTAAGTTGTTAAACTTTGGTCTAACGTAGGTGTTAATCTCATTACTCATATGCCAAAAACCCCTCGTACATAAAATAACAAAACTTATATTTTCTTTCAAAATAAATTTATAACACTAAAACCGATCTAATATTGCAAATGGATCTAAAAAAACGGTTTATATAAAAAAATCATCGCTAATAGTCTTGCAACCAACCATTCCGCGGAGATTTTAAGGCCTCTGTGGAGCCCCTAGTCACCTCCTATGCGGAGGCTTTAATGAACAACCAAACCAATCCCTCCGTGGAGGGCTTAATGACTCCACAGAGGTATCTATGCGGAATAATATTTAATTAACAAAAAAATACAGGATTCTGCATTCCGCGGAGATTTCATTATTCCGTGGAGGTCCGTAAAGGGGCCTCCACGGAACGTATGTCTATACCTAGAAATATCCATTTTCATGTCTAAATTTTGAAATCAACCCCTATTTTTTTATTATTGTAGCACCTGGTTCCTGGTATGTAAAATTTACCTAAGTACTTTGCATTTTTAGCCTTGGACTTGGCGATTTGTAGGCCCGACTCGCCGAGTAAAGCCGGGATACTGAACACGTTTGAGTTTCCGACTCGGCGAGTCCCCGCTGTCTGATGAAACCCTAATTTCAAGGGTTTGCACCCTATTTAAACCCTCATATGCGCCCCCAAGCTCTCCCCCTTCACCCTCAGAGCTCCCTATATCGTCCTAACCTCGTTCCTTGTGAGATTGAAGTGCTTTGGTGTGATTTCTTGAAGATTTTGAGATAAAAGGGAGAGTAGATCAAGAGGAGAAGAAGGAGGCCATACATCTTGGTGTTATTTCAGAGATTCCTTGAGGTATAACTCAGTTTCCTTCAGTTTTCATGCTAAGAGTCCCTTAGAGCTCCATTAAAGTCCTTCTTGAGCCATTTCCAAGCTTGATTATGAATTAGGGTTTGTGATAAGTTGATTAACCTTTAGATCTAGGCATGATTGAGCTCGGATCTACTACCTTTATGGAGCCATATTGCATGAAAGCCCTAGATCTACTCTTTTAATGCATTTTGATCCCTAAAACCTTCATTGGTGTTTATTTACACGTAAAGTTGGAAACTTTAGGTGTTCATCAAGCCCTAAGAACCCAGATCTATGTATGGAATGAGCTGGATTCAAGCAAAATCGAGTATATAGTAATTGCATGTGAAAGACTCGGCGAGCCGTTCATCGGACTCGGCGAGTCGAGTTGTGAGTCCCCGAGTTTTCCCTTTTTTCGTGTTTGCTGAGTGGAGTCGTGAGTCATGGGGGGGGGGTGACTCAGTGAGTCGGAAGCCAGACTTACCCATGGAGGAACTCGGCGAGTTCAAGGCAATCTTCTTGCCTCAAGAACAGACTCGGCAAGTTGTTCATACAACTCGGCGAGTCTCAGCATAGAGTGTTCTTCGGATGAAGATGAACTCAACGAGTTGTTCATACAACTCGGCGAGTAGGATGAAGGACTATTGGACATCGGTTTAGAAGGAAAACTCGTCGACTCAATGCCTAAATCGACGAGTAGAAGCGGGATTATGGTCAATCGAATGGAAAGGGACTCGACGAGTTGGCGAGCCAACTCGGTGAGTCGGGTCAACTGGAAGTTGACTTTGACTTTGAATCATGGCTTGGTTAGGGGTAAATGGTCATTTTACCCCTAAGGTCGATTAGCAGTATTTGACTGAGCGTTTGGTGGGAATTTCAGCCGAAAGATTTCCGGAGCAGAAGCAGCAGCAGCAGACAGACAGACAGTTCCCACGTAGATCAGCGGCTACTACGAGGTGATTTACCTTCCAGTAGCGGCGGGTCTACGGCCACAATGCTGGCCCACCAGTAGCAGTTGTATGATAGATGATTGTTTCTGTGATATTCATCTAGGGTTGCTACTACCTGTGATATGTTTATGTGCTAGTATGATATGATGTTATGTGCTAGTGACAATAGGGGGAGATAGTCCCCAGATTACCGGTCGATAGGGCCGAAGGGGCAGTCATGCCCAGCCATGCTAGATAGATTATGTGATATGTGTTATGTGGTAGTAGTAGGGGCGAAATAGTCCCCAGTACCCAGTCGAGAGGATTGAAGGGGAGACCAGCACCCAGATATGCTAGTCAGTATCCAATCGAGAGGACCGAAGGGGAGACCAACACCCAGATATGCTAGTCAGTATCCGGTCGAGAGGACCGAAGGGGAGACCAGCACCCAGATATGCGAGTCAGTATCCGGTCAAGAGGACCAAAGGGGAGGCCAGCACCCAGATATGATATGCAGTATCCGGTCGAGAGGACCGAAGGGGTAGGTCGGGCACCCAGATATGCCTGACAATATATGTATGTTATGTGGTTATATGGTATGCGGTACGATGGGGGACCTCACTAAGCTTCGTGCTTACAGTTTATAGTTTTGGTTTCAGGTACCTCTTCTTTAAAGGGGAAGGAGCTGGCGCGGTAGCGGCACATCACATACAAGCTTTGTATTCCGCAGTATGAGATCTTCCTGGGGATTTGTACTCTGACATTATTATGTATTTATAAAATGGTTTCCAGACACGCGGCATCTTTTCCGAAATGATATGATCGGTGAATGTTTTATTTCTAATGTTTTGCAAAGTATATGTTTTAAAAATGAAAAT
Source organism: Lactuca sativa (assembly GCF_002870075.4). Taxonomy (NCBI): domain Eukaryota; kingdom Viridiplantae; phylum Streptophyta; class Magnoliopsida; order Asterales; family Asteraceae; genus Lactuca; species Lactuca sativa. Next base: position 152,640,855 of record NC_056630.2, on the reverse strand, counting down.
TTTGGCTCATATTTTGGGGTGTTAAAAGTTGGTATCAGAGCCCTGGTTTGAGGGATTCGAACACACCTTCGGGGTGTCTGAACTCAAATCGAGGGATTAAAAGATTTTGAAAAAGAAAATGTTTTCTAAAAGGCTAAGTAAAGAGTTTTAAGAAAGAACAAAGTGTATGATGTGCGCGACCAGCCGATCTCAAGTAAGTATTCCCCAAAGTACCCATACAAGCTTATGTTATGTTTATCAGTTTCAGTAGAACAACATGCTAGAATAGGACTAAGGATCTAGGAGTGATGCCTTATGTGCTTCAGTGTATGAAAACTGCATGCTAGAATTGAGTAGACAGCAGTAGGATAGCCTGTTTAGGTTATGTCTGATAGTATGAGTTTAGCATTGTATGCTAGTTTAGTTTCTCTCTATGAGGACGGATTTGCTTGAGATTGTTCCTTTTTGTCTGAATGATGCTTCATTTGTGCTTTGTGGGACTCTGAGTGATGGGAGTTAGACATTAGGTGAATACGTCACGTCACATGTGATCATGGTTGAATAATCTTAGAGTGCTGGATTTGGCCCTATTGCGCAACTCTTGTCTGAGTCTAACCGTCGTAGAGCCGAGTCTGTTACTCGAAGGATTATCTGAGCCTCACCACATGTGATGGTATTCAGGTAATGGCTAATTGGCATTACAAGGAGGCCTTTAGCAGCTGAGGATCGAGTAAGGTGGAGTTAGAGATTTCCCTAGGGCAAGACTAGGATGAGTATAGTAGTGATCAGCGGTAGTGAAAAGGATCTGGTGGAGTCAAGGCAGTCCTTGAAGAAGGTACGGATAGATGTGGAAGGTATTATGGGCCCGTACTACTAAAAGCAGAGGATCCGTACCCGAATCGAGGAAGGCCAAGATAAGACCAGGGAACTTGTAGTAGGTGTGATCCCTCCATAGGTATCAGTATCGCTAATAATTATTATTTATGTATTTCAGAATGGTGGTACTACGCTCGAGGCCAGCAGTTGGTAGTTCAGGAGAGGGATCGGGTTCGGGATCAGGTTCCGAGCCAGTATATGAGGGGCTACGCGTGTTCATTGCGTCAGAGATCACCAGAGGCGTCCTTGAGTCGACCCCCATTATCTTCGGGTCGATCAAGGAAGGGATAGTTGAGTTGATGGAGGATCGCCTCCGGGCATTCAGGAGCGACATGCCATCTGGCCAGTCGGGATCTCGCACACTGTCCTTTAAGGACTTCAGGGGCAGTGGTGCGCTGGATTTTCACGGGGCGAAAGACCCCATAGCTGCCAGGCGATGGATTGCAGACATTGAGTCTGCACAGTTGACTAGCTTCTGCCCTGAGGGGTCGAAGGTGAGATTTACAGCAGGATGTTTGAGAGATCGAGCTAGGGATTGGTGGGAGTCCGTTGGTGACTCGTTGGGAGCCTCGGCTGTCGAGGTTATGACCTGGTCGGACTTCGTGGCCAGGTTCAGGGCAGAGTTCGCGCCGGCTGTCGAGCTTCAGCAGTTGGCCAGGGATTTCCTAGATATGAGACAGACGATGGAGACCGTGGCGGAGATCACTGCCAAGTTCCAGGAGAGGGTGTTGCTGGTGCTCCAGTACGCGGGTGATGAGGATATTAGGAGGACCCGCTATCATGACATGCTACGAGCTGATATTCAGGAGCATGTCAGTTTTTCAGCTTGCCCTACCCTGGACTCTATGATTGACAGGGCAAGGGAGAGGGAGATAGATCTAGAGCACATCCGGAAGAGGAAGGCGGAAGAGGGGCATGTTATGGGGGCTTTGGGGAAGAAGCCCAAAGGATCGGATGTGGGGCCGAAAGGCCAACAGGGGCGGGGCCGCTGTAGGAAATGCGGCAAGGCACACGAGGGAGCGTGCAGGTTGGGATCATCAGGCTACTACAAGTGCGGCAAGTCAGGGCACTTCAGCAGGGATCGTACCGCCCCTGCACCTATGATACAGACGTCTGAGTTGTTGTGTTTCCACTGCAACCAGAGGGACCACAACAAGGCCAACTGCCCCCAGTTGACAACATCAGCGCCAGTAAAGGCGCCAACTCCAGCTACCCTGCGGATTACTAATGGCCGGCAGGGCAAGGCAGAGGCTCCAGTGGTGAGGAGTCGGGCGTTTCAGCTGACTACTGAGGAGGCACGCGCCGCACCTAATGTGGTGACGGGTATGATTCTTACCCTCTATTTTATTTATATGATGTTATGATATTGATATGTTCCCTGTGTTATGTGTTAGGATTGTTCCATGTGAACAGTATCCTAGTTCAGGTGTTGTTCGACTCGGGTGCCACCCGGTCGTTTGTTTCCCTTGCGCTTAGCAAGAGGTTTACTGAGTCTTCGGGCATGTTGGATTTCCCTTTAGAGGTAGAGATTGCCGATGATCAATCGGTGCGAGCATCAGCAGTATTCAGGGATTGTGTTCTAAGGTTATTTGAGGAGCGCTATTTGGTGGATTTGGTTCCATCCGATTGCGGGGGAACAAGGTGATTATAGGCATGGATTGGTTGAGCCCTAATGGGGCGATGATAGATTGCGCACAGCAGCTAGTGCGGATCAAGACCCCAAGTGGGGGAGAGTTGGTGATCCACGGCGAGAGGCCACAGCGTAGACCCACAATATGTTCAGCAGCAAGGGCTAGGCGCTACCTTCAGCAAGGTTATGCGGGATATGTCGCGTACGTTATGGATACCCGGGAGGCGGGTAAGGCGACGGTGGTGCGAGACTACGCTGATGTGTTCCCGGAGGAGCTTCCTGGAATACCTCCGGAGCATCAGGTAGAGTTCAGGATAGACCAAGTTCCTGGTGCGGCCCCGATAGCCAAGGCACCGTATCGGTTGGCTTCTCCTGAGATGCAGGAGTTGTCTACACAGCTGCAGGATCTGTTAGACAAGGGATTCATTCGACCGAACAGTTCACCCTGGGGAGCCCCGATCCTGTTTGTGAAGAAGAAGGACGGGTCGCATCGGATGTGTATAGATTACCGGGAGCTGAATAAGGTAACAGTGAAGAACCGTTACCCATTTACAAGGATTGATGACCTCTTTGATCAGTTACAGGGAGCATCTTGGTTCTCCAAGATCGATTTGCGTTCAGGTTATCATCAGATGAGGGCAGAGAGGAGGATGTGCAGAAGACCGCGTTTCGGACGCGTTATGGCCATTATGAGTTCGTGGTGAAGACGTTTGGGCTCACCAATGCTCCTGCCACGTTCATGGACCTCATGAACCGTGTGTGTAGACCGATGCTTGATCGGTCTGTGATAGTTTTCATTGATGACATCTTGGTTTATTCCAATACGCAGGAGGAGCACGAGGAGCATCTGAGAGAGGTTTTGGAGACCTTGAGGAGGGAGATCTTGTACGCCAAGTTCTCTAAATGTGAGTTTTGGTTGCGCGAGGTGCAGTTTCTTGGGCACCTTGTCAACCAGAACGGGATTTCAGTAGACCCGGCCAAGGTGGAGGCCGTGATGAGATGGAAGGTTCCGAAGTCTCCATCTGAGATTCGGAGTTTCCTAGGATTAGCAGGCTACTATCGGAGATTCATTTAGGATTTCTCCAAGATAGTCGTACCCCTAACACAGTTGACTAAGAAAGTCGTGGTCTTTCGATGGGGGCCTGAGCAGCAGGCAGCGTTCGAGATTCTAAGGCGGAGATTGTGCAAGGCGCCAATCTTAGCCCTGCCCGAGGGCGTAGAGGATTTTGTGGTATACTGTGATGCATCTATCTCGGGCTTAGGCACAATATTGATGCAGAGGGGGCATGTCATTGCTTATACCTCGAGGCAGCTAAAGCCTCACGAGGCGAACTACCTGACGCATGATTTAGAGTTGGGGGCGGTGGTCTTCGCCCTCAAGATTTGGCAACATTACCTTTATGGAGTTTGGTGTTCCATCTACATGGACCACAAGAGTTTGAGGTACCTCATGGATCAGTCGAATCTGAACATGAGGCATGATATGTGCATAATTAGTTAATTATTTAACATATATTCTTAGTTACTTTTGATTAATTATGAGAATAATGTGGACAAAAGGTACTTAAAATGTTGTGAATTGTGTTTTCAGTCCAAAAGATATGTTTGGAGGCAAAAAGGAGAAAAGGAAAGCAAGTGAAGATAAAAGAGTGAAAGAAGGAGTCCTACTCGGCGAGTAGATCGACCCTACTCGGCGAGTGCCCGACGATATGCCAGAAGATAAATACGACTGTTAATTCAAGACGGATAAGTATTGACCTACTCGGCGAGTTGATTCTGTTACTCGCCGAGTACCCTCTGTTTGAGGATATCTATAAAAGACGAATCCTTATTCCATAAGAAGGCATTCCTGGCGATTTTTGAAGGATCAGCTGCGACTAAAAGGTTCAGAAGGCGCTAAGGAACCCTAGGCTTCAAGAGTTGGAAGAATTCAAGCAATTAGGTTAATTCTACCACTTAGACTTAGGAATTAAACATGTTTGCTTTCATAAACTTTGTTTTTATGCTTGTTTCTACTGCAACTATGAGCTAAACTCGTTTTTGTTTCTGTTTGGGGAATACCAAAGAATTCCTATGGTTTAATTATTGATTCTTGTTTAATTGTCTATTGGTGATTTATTAAATTAAGTTTGTTAAAGAACCTTATGTATTAATCACTACTATTTTCTGTTAATTGGAAGGCAATTAGGTTGCATGAACATCACTTAATTGTTAACCTCATATGTCTATGTGAATGCTAAAACGTATGCTTGGAAGTAATGAGTATGAAACTAAGATTAATAAGAAAATAGGAAGATTAATGTGTGAGCTTGTTTGAGAAACTAATAACAAGAGGTTAATTGAATTGATAACTTAATTAACCATTACAAATCTTATTTAATCCAAATAATTAATCTAGGGAATTAATCAGTTTAAACACTTGATCAATGCTTAAATTAGTTAATTGTCTAAGGGTTAGGAGTAATGAACATGAACCTAACTATTATCATTGGTAACCAATAGCAATTAATCCACCTTAACTTAAATAACCATAGGAGTGAATTGGTTGAACCTAAATAGAAACATCTTTATCAAATTTGGTGAATAGTTGTTGCTTTAGTTAAATTAGTTAATTTAGTTTGTTTAAGTTTCTAGTCTTGCAAAACTAGAGAAAAACCCTTTACTTTTATTATTTGTTTTAGTTAAAATTAGCTATTAGTTTAATTGTCCGTTCCCTGAGTTCAATACCTTACTTATCAATCTGTACCACTTAAAGACAGGTTCACTGCCTTTGTGTGCTCAAATTACTAATAAAAAGTAGGGATAAAACTAGTTGAATTTACACACATCAAGTTTTTGGCGCCGTTGCCGGGGAACGGTTCTAAATAATTAAGCTAATTCCTAATTTTTTCGATCCTTTGTGTGAGTTTACTTGCATAAAGTTCATTTATTGCAATTTAGTAACTAGTAATTAGGTTTTAGTATCTGTTTTAGTTAAGTTAAAACTTAAATTTTTTTTTTGAAATATCACTGATACTCGCCGAGTGCACTCGCACCTACTCGGCGAGTAGCAATTTAACCAGCAATTTTTTACAATCTTTTTGTTCTTTTTACGTTTTTTTATTTGATTAATTTCAGGACTCTCATGACCAGAGGAGCAAACACACCACTTGTACCCCCGTTTGAAGATCCCGAATCCGAATTAAAAAGAAACAAAGGGAAGGACGTGGAGAGTTCAAGCACACCAAAGAGATCACCATTGTCCAACTTGAAGACTGTTTTTGGGAAAAAGAAGAGCAGTAAATCAGGAGCTTCTAGCGCTTCCTTGACAATTGAGGAGCCAATTCAAGAAGATATTGGATACGAGACCGAGGAAGAAGAGGAGGCAACGTACGAACAAGAAACCGAATCGGAGGAAGAGTTAGCATTCACTATGGCTAACATTGATGAAATTCCCATGGGGGAATGGAAGAAGAGGATGCGCGACGACCATGGCCCGAGACTTGTGCAGCCCGCAATTCCCGCAACTGCTACCTTCGAGCTAAAAGGTCATATCCTAGCTACGCTTAAGGAAATACCTTTCTATGGGAAAGATCATGAAGATGCCTACAAACATTTGGATGAAGTAAATGATGTTGCTGATTATTTCAACATTCCAAATGTAACCCGCGAAACTCAACTACTTAGGATGCTTCCGGTAACCTTCAAGGGTGCTGCTAAAGACTGGCTCAAATCACTTCCTCCCGGGTCAGTCACTACTTGGGCCAAAATGAAGGAAGAATTTATAGATCACTTTTGCCCACCATCAAAATAGCCAAACTCAAGAAGGCCATTGCAAACTTTGAACAGCAAGCTGGAGAATCTTTATATGAAGCATGGGAGAGGTACAAAAGTCTGCTACGAAATTGCCCACACCATGATCTAAACAGCCAGCAAGAAGTTTCCATCTTTTATGATGGAGTCAATGTCACAACCCGGCAGTTGCTAGACTCACAAGGCCCACTTACAAAGAAGCCACCCCCGGTGATTAAAGAATTAATTGAAGAATTCTCTAAACACTCTAGAGAATACCACAACCCTAGGAATGATGTCACGAGGGGAGCCGCGTACGCTGCTACTGAAGATTTATCCGCAGTCATGGCCATGTTAAAAACCATGGATAGGAGAATGGACAAAATGGATCAAACTATTCATGCCATACGGGTGGGTTGTGAAAACTGCAATGGACCTCACCTCACTAGAGATTGCGATTTGGATGAGAACGGCAACAAAAAGGCACAAGTATGTTATTCGAGTGGTGACCGGTATGATGAAGATTGGCGCAAACAAAAGAAGGAGTGGCTGCCTTACGAAGAGTATAAGAAGGCCAAGGAGGAGAAGTACAGACAAAAAGGAAGAGGCTTTTACCAAAAAGAGGAGCCGGTGCAAGAGAGGAAGCCAAGCTTGGAAGATATGCTAACTAAATTTGTGGCCGCTTCCGAGAAAAGACATAGTGACCATGATGCTGCTATCCAAGAAACAAGAACAATGCTCAGGAACCAGCAAGCATCCATCCACAACATAGAAACGCAGCTTGGGCAACTTGCTCAACAACTAAACCAAAGGTCATCGGGTGAGCTTCCTAGCAAAACCGAGAACAACCCACGAGGCGCGCAAGTAAATATTGTTACCACAAGAAGTGGGAAGATTATTACTCCCCTGTCCCCCATTCGAACAGAAGCGAACAAGGACTCACAGAAAGAAGGAACGGAAGTACAAGTTGAAAATCAACACTCACAATCTGAGAGTCCTACTCGCCGAGTAGGACCGATGGACTCGGCGAGTACCTCTGCTAAAACAAGTGATCAGCCACCCTTGAAACCATACCAACCTCCAATGCCGTACCCAGCCCGAGCCAAGAAGGAGAAGCAGGAAGAGGAATATCAGAAGTTTCTTGATCATATTAAAACTCTTCAAATAAACATTCCTTTCATTGAAGCCGTCATGCAAATGCCCAAGTATGCAAAGTTTCTTAAGGAACTCCTCACTAACAGAAGAAAGATGGAGGAAGTGCAGAAGGTAGTGCTTAATGAGAATTGCTCCGCCGCAATGCTAAACAAATTACCAAAGAAGAAGGGTGATCCGGGGAGCTTAACTTTGCCTTGCCAATTTGGCAACTTGGCTGCAATTCATGCCTTAGCTGATTCTGGAGCAAGTGTGAACCTTATGCCATACTCGTTCTTTAAAAAGCTGGACCTCCCGGAGCCAAGGCCAATTCGAATGGCAATTCATTTGGCAAACAAGACGGTTACTTTTCCAAGAGGCATTTGTGAAGATTTGCTAGTAAAAGTAGACAAATTTGTCTTCCCGGCTGATTTCATCATTCTCGACATGGAGGCGGACCCGCAAGTGCCAATCATCCTTGGAAGGCCCTTCCTCAACACCGCTAGCGCTATCGTAGACATGAGAGATTCTAAGCTCACATTGCGAGTTGGGGACGATTCAGTGACATTCGGGGTAGACCAAGCCATGAAGTACTCAAGGAGTAGTGACGACACAGCTTTCTCAATCGACATGCTTGACGAAATATTGGAAGAAGACATACCTAAAGATTCCGCCAAATTTACAGCTTTGGATGAAGAATTTGATCCAGAAAAGGACTTACTAGAGATTGAAAGACTGTTGGAAGAAGCGGAGTATGAAGAAATAAAGCAGCAAACTGAAAGAACTACTCGCCGAGTAGACCCAATCTACTCGCCGAGTACATCCGAAGAAAAGCCGGAAGTCGTGAATACAGCCACCAACTCGCCAAGTACCAAACCTGCACTCGGCGAGTCCGTCACTATGCAAAACAAATTGGAGCTCAAAACACTACCTGATCATCTGGAGTATGCCTTTCTGGAAGAAGGAAATCAGAAGCCTGTGATCATAGCCTCGGACCTATCCAAAACAGAAAAAGAGGAGCTTGTACGCGTGTTGAAGAAAAGGAAAAGAGCCATCGCATGGAGCATCTCCGACATCAAAGGAATAAGTCCATCCTACTGCTCTCACAAAATCAATTTAGAAGAAGGAGCAAGGCCGGTGGTGCAACATCAAAGACGATTAAACCCGAACATGCAAGAAGTCGTCAAGAAGGAGGTGGTCAAGCTTTTGGATGCAGGAATCATCTACTCCATCTCCGATAGTCCATGGGTGAGTCTGGTCCAAGTGGTGCCCAAGAAAGGAGGAATGACGGTCATTACCAACGAAAAGAACGAGTTAATTCCAACGCGAACGGTAACCGGTTGGCGAGTGTGCATCGATTATCGAAAGCTAAACGATGCCACTCGCAAAGACCATTTCCCCCTTCCTTTCATAGATCAAATGTTAGAGAGACTATCAGGCCATAGCTACTATTGCTTTTTAGATGGGTTTTCAGGGTATTTTCAAATACCCATAGACCCAATGGACCAAGAAAAGACCACCTTTACATGCCCCAGTGGGACTTTCGCCTATAGACGCATGCCATTTGGACTATGCAATGCACCTGCGACATTTCAAAGGTGCATGACCGCCATATTCCATGATATGGTGGAAAAATTCATGGAGGTCTTTATGGATGACTTTTCTGTATTCGGATCTTCTTTCAATAATTGCCTAACAAATCTTGATTCAATGCTTGCTAGATGTGAGAAAACCAACTTGGTCCTAAATTGGGAAAAGTGTCACTTCATGGTCAAGGAGGGTATAGTTTTGGGACATAAAGTTTCTAAAAAGGGAATAGAGGTGGATCAGGCAAAGATAGACACCATTGCAAAATTACCCCCACCAACTAATGTGAAGGGCATTAGAAGTTTTTTGGGACACGCAGGTTTTTACCGGCGTTTTATAAAAGATTTTTCCAAAATCACGAAACCTCTAACACAATTATTACTAAAAGATGCACCCTTTAATTTTACTAAAGAGTGTTTAGAGGCATTTGACTTTCTAAAGGAAAAATTAACTAATGCCCCGATCATTATAGCACCAAATTGGAACTTACCCTTCGAGATCATGTGTGATGCTAGTGACTATGCACTAGGAGCGGTCCTTGGACAGAGGGTTGATAAGCACTTTCAACCCATCTATTATGCAAGCAAGACCTTAAATCCCGCCCAAGAGAATTATACTACTACTGAAAAAGAACTGTTAGCCGTGGTTTACGCTTTTGACAAGTTTCGCCCTTACTTAGTCTTATCTAAAACCACTGTTTTTACTGACCACTCGGCTATCAAGTATTTGTTTTCCAAACAGGATGCCAAGCCAAGACTAATACGATGGGTGCTGCTTCTTCAAGAATTCGATATAGAGATACGAGACAAGAAAGGAATGGAGAACGTAGCGGCCGATCATTTATCTAGGCTTGAGAACCCGACATTGCAAGAAGATAAGGATGGAGACGACTTTCCGGATGAATACATTATGGTGTCCGTGGGAGAGGAGCCATGGTTCGCAGACATAGCTAACTATTTAGCTACAAATTACATTTCGAAGGATTATAGTAGTCAGCAAAAGAAGAAATTCTTTGCGGAGATCAAATATTACTTTTGGGACGATCCATACCTCTTTCGAAGCTGTACGGATGGAATTATAAGAAGATGTGTGTTCGGAAAGGAAAGTCAAAGAATACTTGAACACTGCCATAGCGGGCCCACGGGAGGCCATCATGGAGCACACTATACCGCAAGGAAGATCTTTTACATTGGGTTCTATTGGCCTACAATCTTCAAAGATGCAGCCCAATATGTCAAAGAATGTGATGCTTGTCAAAGGGTGGGAAACATTTCATCTCGAAATGAGATGCCACAACATAGCATTCAAGTATGTGAGGTGTTCGACGTGTGGGGCATTGACTTCATGGGACCTTTTCCCACCTCCAAAGGAAACAAGTACATCCTAGTGGCGGTAGATTATGTTTCGAAATGGGCGGAGGCGCAGGCTTTACCTACAAATGACGGACGGGTAGTGGTACGATTCTTAAAAAAACTATTCTCCCGGTTTGGTGTTCCAAAGGCCCTAATTAGTGACCGTGGCACACACTTTGCCAATGATCAATTGGACAAGGTGCTCAAGAAATATGGGGTGGCCCATAAGTTCTCCACATCATACCACCCACAAACGAGTGGACAAACGGAAGTGACCAATCGAGCTTTGAAGCGTATCTTAGAGAAGTCGGTGGGAAGCAACCGCAAGGAATGGTCGGATAAATTGGATGGCGTGCTATGGGCATTTCGTACCGCTTTCAAAACACCTATTGGTACTACACCATATAGGTTAGTTTATGGAAAGCAATGCCATTTACCGGTTGAAATCGAGCACAAGGCATATTGGGCGCTAAAGAGGTGCAACTTTGACATGGAAGAATTGAAGACCAACCGTCTAATGCAAATGAATGCCCTTGAAGAACTCCGAAATGAGGCTTATTCTAGTTCGTGGCTCTATAAAGAAAAAACCAAGAGATGGCATGACCAACGAATCAAAAGCAAAGACATCCATGAAGGCCAAAAAGTACTACTCTTCAATTCCCGATTAAAACTTTTCTCGGGCAAACTCAAATCAAGGTGGGATGGTCCCTTTTTGGTCAAGACGGTGTTTCCTCACGGGGCTATAGAATTGATCTCAAAAGATGGCACACCATTTAAAGTCAATGGCCATAGAGTGAAGAAATATGAAGAAGGAGTCCCCCGAAATGAAGGATTGGAGGAGCTGCTGCTGTGCGGAATCGCAAACACGTAGAAGGGGCGGAGTCTAGCTAATGACTCCATCAAAAGAAGCGCTTCTCGGGAGGCAACCCGAGTTTCACGTTTGCATTTTCTTTCCTTTTCTTTATTTTTCATATTGTTTTGTTCATTCTTCTTCATTTATTCTACTTCTCTAAGTGCTTGAGGACAAGCTCTACTGGAAGTGTGGGGTGGAAAGGCTAAACAAAGGAATTAATATAGTAAAATTGGCAAATTTACAAAAAAAAATTTCAACCTGAGACATATACTCGGCGAGTATATCGATTATACTCGGCGAGTAAATGTTCGCTTACAGCCAAATGTCCATAACACGCGTATCTACTCGGCGAGTAGATCCATTTTACTCGGCGAGTAGCCGGTTTAAACTCAGTAAATTAAAACCTGTAAAAATTACTATTATTCAACATTTCATCTCCACACTCGCCGAGCATCTTCCCTCAGCCGCCTCTCAAGGGTTCTTCAAGATCTATTCAATCTTCTTCCTCTTTCTCTTCAATTCAAGCAACAAAGGTGACATCTTTACCCTTTAACTTTATGAAAGGTCCAATCTTTATCACATATCTCCCCATATTTGCTATGATTCCGGATTTGGAGAGTTTTTCCCAATTTTTAGGGCTTTGATTTACTCATGAATTAGAGGTTGTTTGGAGTAATTTCTTCAAGAACTATGGGTAGATAAGTAATTACAACAAAAACCTATGAACAAATTGGACTATTACACAGATTACACAGATCCGATCTCGATCTGTCAAAAAGTTCATACTACTCGGCGAGTATGTTCGTCTACTCGGCGAGTAGGCCCCAATCAGATCAAAAAATTTTTTTCCTGTTTTAACCATGGGGTGTTGTTTGTTGCTGTTTTGTGGTATGTTTATGCAGATATCATGGCAAGGAGAGGACAGTCATCACGTGGAGGAGGCCATGCTGATATGCCATGGTTAGCCTTTCAACAAATCACCTCTAAATCCTCCAAAACTCGAGCCCTAAACAGGTTGGAAGCGCTGCGACAGAAAGAAATTCACTTGCCCACTGCAGTGGATTGGGGATGGATGGGTAATGTTGGCTTGGAAGAGGAACTTACTCCATATTTGGTGAAAGATTGTAACTTGGGTTATGCCAACATCACTTGTGATGGTTGGTTGCAATTGTTTAAAATACAAGAGCCAGTATACGCGGAGTTGTGCTGGGAATTCTTTGCTACCATTTCATTCCGAGGTGGTAGTGAATATTACAATCCAAACACGATCTCGTTTTCTTTGGGAGGAGAGCTGCGACAATGCAGCATGGTTGAGTTCTCTTGGCGGTTGGGCATCTACGATCAAGATATGTCGATGACGGACTACTTTGAAGCCTTCTTGGAAAATACCTACAAAGAACTTCCCGAGGGGGTGGTGGCGTCAACATGGTGGAGTACAATTGCTAACCGGGTCTATATACCTTCCACTGCTCAAGAAGGGCATATTCGTTCTCCAATCCATCGACTCATTCACCGATTCGTTGCAAGCACGATCAACATGCGAAAGGATGGGGATAAAGTTCCCACCCTTGATATCTTTTATATGTGGAGTATCATCACCCCCGATGTCTTCTGCAACCTCCCATATTGCATTGCTAAATTTCTTGCGGAGGGAGCGGTTAAGGAAAAAATCAACTCGAAGATCAATGGGGGTATGTTCATTACTCGGCTTGCGCGATCATTTGGAATCTTGGAATTACCGCAAGCTCAATTGCTGACGATTATCCACCCTCCTCCGTTCAACACTGCACTTTATAAGAGGGCTCGGATAGTGGAAAATTTTGGTGATTCTTTTACTATTCCGAATGAGGACGAGCCGGCGGTCCCCGAGGACCCGAGAAGGCGGGTTAGGCCGAGAAACGAGCGGGTACGAGAAGACCCACCGGTGATTCCGGTGGAGGATAACGAGGGATGGAATCAAGTGGAGTATCGACGATACTTGGATGATATAGGGCGAGGGGTTAATTACACCAATCAATCCTTCGACTATCTTTTCCAACAAATGCATATTGCCCCGCGACCGGGACCCGGCTATCCTTACATCATGAATTAGGACGAAAGGATGCAAAGAAGGGGTGGAGAAGGAGGTAGTGGAGCTGGAGGAGCAGGGATGGACGAGGAAGAATGAAGATTTTATTTATTTTTGTTTTGTTTGATTATGATGTTTGTTTTAAGACAATTGTGGATATGTTGAACTTGGCTATGTGTTTTGAATATTAGTGTTACTTTTAGTTTTCTTTTCAGGTATTGGAGCTAGGAAGCATGCTATTTAGGAATGGTCAAGAGAGGAATGAGAGTCTTTATGAGTGCTTGTGGAGTCTTGTTCCTAGGATCGAGTCCGTACAAATCGAGAGTTTATTAAAGTGTTGATGTTTAGGAAGTTTACTGGAGAGTGCATTTATATCAACACTAGAGTGAAGAGAGACAGCGGTTAAAAATTCTGGAAATACACGCTATACTCGCCGAGTGCACTAATACTACTCGGCGAGTACATCTGCTTCTGCCCGAAATACGTTGCCAGTAACTTCTACTCGACGAGTTTAATCGCCTACTCGCCGAGTATCCTGCTGCGAGAAAAATTTCTGATTTGTTCTGGATAGTTTTTCTGCGCCATTCATACATTCTTTATGAGTTACTACTGAAGATTGTGCAACAACCCTTTTTCCTTGGAGTTTTCGAGCTATCAACCACACGAGACGTATGACACCCGTGCCATTGGATGAACTGTTCCCATGGTTAAAATTACTAGAAGAAGGAGTTGAAGAAGGGAGTGTCAACCTAGCGACTGCTACCCCAGGGGAGTTTGTTCCAACTTTCTCTCTATTTGCATTTTTAGTTGTTATAATATGCAATGAGGGCATTGCATAAAATAAGTGTGGGGTAGGGGGTTAGTCACATCTTAGAACACTTAGAATCTTAATTTAGTTTTTTTTTTAAAAATCAAAATCAAAAATGCTTAGGGCTTAAATTAGAAAATTTTGGTAAAAATTAGGATTCCATATTAGAATTGTGTTAATAATTGCATGAGAACCCAAATGTTTAGTTGAGCCTATATACGTTCTAGTGCATTTGTGGCTTCCTTATTCCAGTGAAATCATGGGACAAAAACACGACCTTGCTCAGCCTAAGGGATGCAATATGTTTAGCAGCCTAAACCTGAAATGTATCCTGGAAAGTTTTTATCATTAGCCAATAAAGGTTGAGATTGAGCGCCCCTGCTTAAGCATGTAGGGATTTTAGAAGGAAAAATATATTGAGAAATACATGAAAAAAAAAATTACAAGAAAAGTTGTAAGAATTTTGGAGAAAATGAAGTGAAAATCAAAAGATAAAAATTCCGAAGATTCAAAAAGTTTAAGATACCAAAAATCAAACAACAAGGTGGTGAATTCAAAGAAATTAAAGATCAAATGTCAAAGAAGTAAGGAATTCAAGAGAGCTCCATAGTGGTATCATAAATTGTAATTGTTTAGAATATGTATGCTTGGGTTGCTCAATTAAAAATACCTTGAGGGTAAAGAGATTTTCTGAGGATGGATTAGGAGGGTTGCATAAAATGAGCATAGTTCGGGGTGAGTGGGCGAATGTTTATGAGGATTGTGAGTATTTGAAGTATGGGGGTTTTTAGGAATTTTAGACACAAATGCATGCGTTGCGGTCTTGGCATAATGGCCGGGTTGGATTGGAGTTATTAATGTGATTTTAATGTGTTTAAAATTTAGTTTTGCTTGGGGGCAAGCAAAAGTCAAGTGTGGGGTATTTTGATATGTGCATAATTAGTTAATTATTTAACATATATTCTTAGTTATTTTTGATTAATTATGAGAATAATGTGGACAAAAGGTACTTAAAATGTTGTGAATTGTGTTTTCAGTCCAAAAGATATGTTTGGAGGCAAAAAGGAGAAAAGGAAAGCAAGTGAAGATAAAAGAGTGAAAGAAGGAGTCCTACTCGGCGAGTAGATCGACCCTACTCGGCGAGTGCCCGACGATATGCCAGAAGATAAATACGACTGCTAATTCAAGACGGATAAGTATTGACCTACTCAGCGAGTTGATTCTGTTACTCGCCGAGTACCCTCTGTTTGAGGATATCTATAAAAGACGAATCCTTATTCCACAAGAAGGCATTCCTGGCGATTTTTGAAGGATCAGCTGCGACTAAAAGGTTCAGAAGGCGCTAAGGAACCCTAGGCTTCAAGAGTTGGAAGAATTCAAGCAATTAGGTTAATTCTACCACTTAGACTTAGGAATTAAACATGTTTGCTTTCATAAACTTTGTTTTTATGCTTGTTTCTACTGCAACTATGAGCTAAACTCGTTTTTGTTTCTGTTTGGGGAATACCAAAGAACTCCTATGGTTTAATTATTGATTCTTGTTTAATTGTCTATTGGTGATTTATTAAATTAAGTTTGTTAAAGAACCTTATGTATTAATCACTACTATTTTCTGTTAATTGGAAGGCAATTAGGTTGCATGAACATCACTTAATTGTTAACCTCATATGTCTATGTGAATGCTAAAACGTATGCTTGGAAGTAATGAGTATGAAACTAAGATTAATAAGAAAATAGGAAGATTAATGTGTGAGCTTGTTTGAGAAACTATCAACAAGAGGTTAATTGAATTGATAACTTAATTAACCATTACAAATCTTATTTAATCCAAATAATTAATCTAGGGAATTAATCAGTTTAAACACTTGATCAATGCTTAAATTAGTTAATTGTCTAAGGGTTAGGAGTAATGAACATGAACCTAACTATTATCATTGGTAACCAATAGCAATTAATCCACCTTAACTTAAATAACCATAGGAGTGAATTGGTTGAACCTAAATAGAAACATCTTTATCAAATTTGGTGAATAGTTGTTGCTTTAGTTAAATTAGTTAATTTAGTTTGTTTAAGTTTCTAGTCTTGCAAAACTAGAGAAAAACCCTTTACTTTTATTATTTGTTTTAGTTAAAATTAGCTATTAGTTTAATTGTCCGTTCCCTGAGTTCAATACCTTACTTATCAATCTGTACCACTTAAAGACAGGTTCACTGCCTTTGTGTGCTCAAATTACTAATAAAAAGTAGGGATAAAACTAGTTGAATTTACACACATCAAGTTTTTGGCGCCGTTGCCGGGGAACGGTTCTAAATAATTAAGCTAATTCCTAATTTTTTCGATCCTTTGTGTGAGTTTACTTGCATAAAGTTCATTTATTGCAATTTAGTAACTAGTAATTAGGTTTTAGTATCTGTTTTAGTTAAGTTAAAACTTAAATTTTTTTTTTGAAATATCACTGATACTCGCCGAGTGCACTCGCACCTACTCGGCGAGTAGCAATTTAACCAGCAATTTTTTACAATCTTTTTGTTCTTTTTACGTTTTTTTATTTGATTAATTTCAGGACTCTCATGACCAGAGGAGCAAACACACCACTTGTACCCCCGTTTGAAGATCCCGAATCCGAATTAAAAAGAAACAAAGGGAAGGACGTGGAGAGTTCAAGCACACCAAAGAGATCACCATTGTCCAACTTGAAGACTGTTTTTGGGAAAAAGAAGAGCAGTAAATCAGGAGCTTCTAGCGCTTCCTTGACAATTGAGGAGCCAATTCAAGAAGATATTGGATACGAGACCGAGGAAGAAGAGGAGGCAACGTACGAACAAGAAACCGAATCGGAGGAAGAGTTAGCATTCACTATGGCTAACATTGATGAAATTCCCATGGGGGAATGGAAGAAGAGGATGCGCGACGACCATGGCCCGAGACTTGTGCAGCCCGCAATTCCCGCAACTGCTACCTTCGAGCTAAAAGGTCATATCCTAGCTACGCTTAAGGAAATACCTTTCTATGGGAAAGATCATGAAGATGCCTACAAACATTTGGATGAAGTAAATGATGTTGCTGATTATTTCAACATTCCAAATGTAACCCGCGAAACTCAACTACTTAGGATGCTTCCGGTAACCTTCAAGGGTGCTGCTAAAGACTGGCTCAAATCACTTCCTCCCGGGTCAGTCACTACTTGGGCCAAAATGAAGGAAGAATTTATAGATCACTTTTGCCCACCATCAAAATAGCCAAACTCAAGAAGGCCATTGCAAACTTTGAACAGCAAGCTGGAGAATCTTTATATGAAGCATGGGAGAGGTACAAAAGTCTGCTACGAAATTGCCCACACCATGATCTAAACAGCCAGCAAGAAGTTTCCATCTTTTATGATGGAGTCAATGTCACAACCCGGCAGTTGCTAGACTCACAAGGCCCACTTACAAAGAAGCCACCCCCGGTGATTAAAGAATTAATTGAAGAATTCTCTAAACACTCTAGAGAATACCACAACCCTAGGAATGATGTCACGAGGGGAGCCGCGTACGCTGCTACTGAAGATTTATCCGCAGTCATGGCCATGTTAAAAACCATGGATAGGAGAATGGACAAAATGGATCAAACTATTCATGCCATACGGGTGGGTTGTGAAAACTGCAATGGACCTCACCTCACTAGAGATTGCGATTTGGATGAGAACGGCAACAAAAAGGCACAAGTATGTTATTCGAGTGGTGACCGGTATGATGAAGATTGGCGCAAACAAAAGAAGGAGTGGCTGCCTTACGAAGAGTATAAGAAGGCCAAGGAGGAGAAGTACAGACAAAAAGGAAGAGGCTTTTACCAAAAAGAGGAGCCGGTGCAAGAGAGGAAGCCAAGCTTGGAAGATATGCTAACTAAATTTGTGGCCGCTTCCGAGAAAAGACATAGTGACCATGATGCTGCTATCCAAGAAACAAGAACAATGCTCAGGAACCAGCAAGCATCCATCCACAACATAGAAACGCAGCTTGGGCAACTTGCTCAACAACTAAACCAAAGGTCACCGGGTGAGCTTCCTAGCAAAACCGAGAACAACCCACGAGGCGCGCAAGTAAATATTGTTACCACAAGAAGTGGGAAGATTATTACTCCCCTGTCCCCCATTCGAACAGAAGCGAACAAGGACTCACAGAAAGAAGGAACGGAAGTACAAGTTGAAAATCAACACTCACAATCTGAGAGTCCTACTCGCCGAGTAGGACCGATGGACTCGGCGAGTACCTCTGCTAAAACAAGTGATCAGCCACCCTTGAAACCATACCAACCTCCAATGCCGTACCCAGCCCGAGCCAAGAAGGAGAAGCAGGAAGAGGAATATCAGAAGTTTCTTGATCATATTAAAACTCTTCAAATAAACATTCCTTTCATTGAAGCCGTCATGCAAATGCCCAAGTATGCAAAGTTTCTTAAGGAACTCCTCACTAACAGAAGAAAGATGGAGGAAGTGCAGAAGGTAGTGCTTAATGAGAATTGCTCCGCCGCAATGCTAAACAAATTACCAAAGAAGAAGGGTGATCCGGGGAGCTTAACTTTGCCTTGCCAATTTGGCAACTTGGCTGCAATTCATGCCTTAGCTGATTCTGGAGCAAGTGTGAACCTTATGCCATACTCGTTCTTTAAAAAGCTGGACCTCCCGGAGCCAAGGCCAATTCGAATGGCAATTCATTTGGCAAACAAGACGGTTACTTTTCCAAGAGGCATTTGTGAAGATTTGCTAGTAAAAGTAGACAAATTTGTCTTCCCGGCTGATTTCATCATTCTCGACATGGAGGCGGACCCGCAAGTGCCAATCATCCTTGGAAGGCCCTTCCTCAACACCGCTAGCGCTATCGTAGACATGAGAGATTCTAAGCTCACATTGCGAGTTGGGGACGATTCAGTGACATTCGGGGTAGACCAAGCCATGAAGTACTCAAGGAGTAGTGACGACACGGCTTTCTCAATCGACATGCTTGACGAAATATTGGAAGAAGACATACCTAAAGATTCCGCCAAATTTACAGCTTTGGATGAAGAATTTGATCCAGAAAAGGACTTACTAGAGATTGAAAGACTGTTGGAAGAAGCGGAGTATGAAGAAATAAAGCAGCAAACTGAAAGAACTACTCGCCGAGTAGACCCGATCTACTCGCCGAGTACATCCGAAGAAAAGCCGGAAGTCGTGAATACAGCCACCAACTCGCCAAGTACCAAACCTGCACTCGGCGAGTCCGTCACTATGCAAAACAAATTGGAGCTCAAAACACTACCTGATCATCTGGAGTATGCCTTTCTGGAAGAAGGAAATCAGAAGCCTGTGATCATAGCCTCGGACCTATCCAAAACAGAAAAAGAGGAGCTTGTACGCGTGTTGAAGAAAAGGAAAAGAGCCATCGCATGGAGCATCTCCGACATCAAAGGAATAAGTCCATCCTACTGCTCTTACAAAATCAATTTAGAAGAAGGAGCAAGGCCGGTGGTGCAACATCAAAGACGATTAAACCCGAACATGCAAGAAGTCGTCAAGAAGGAGGTGGTCAAGCTTTTGGATGCAGGAATCATCTACTCCATCTCCGATAGTCCATGGGTGAGTCTGGTCCAAGTGGTGCCCAAGAAAGGAGGAATGACGGTCATTACCAACGAAAAGAACGAGTTAATTCCAACGCGAACGGTAACCGGTTGGCGAGTGTGCATCGATTATCGAAAGCTAAACGATGCCACTCGCAAAGACCATTTCCCCCTTCCTTTCATAGATCAAATGTTAGAGAGACTATCGGGCCATAGCTACTATTGCTTTTTAGATGGGTTTTCAGGGTATTTTCAAATACCCATAGACCCAATGGACCAAGAAAAGACCACCTTTACATGCCCCAGTGGGACTTTCGCCTATAGACGCATGCCATTTGGACTATGCAATGCACCTGCGACATTTCAAAGGTGCATGACCGCCATATTCCATGATATGGTGGAAAAATTCATGGAGGTCTTCATGGATGACTTTTCTGTATTCGGATCTTCTTTCAATAATTGCCTAACAAATCTTGATTCAATGCTTGCTAGATGTGAGAAAACCAACTTGGTCCTAAATTGGGAAAAGTGTCACTTCATGGTCAAGGAGGGTATAGTTTTGGGACATAAAGTTTCTAAAAAGGGAATAGAGGTGGATCAGGCAAAGATAGACACCATTGCAAAATTACCCCCACCAACTAATGTGAAGGGCATTAGAAGTTTTTTGGGACACGCAGGTTTTTACCGGCGTTTTATAAAAGATTTTTCCAAAATCACGAAACCTCTAACACAATTATTACTAAAAGATGCACCCTTTAATTTTACTAAAGAGTGTTTAGAGGCATTTGACTTTCTAAAGGAAAAATTAACTAATGCCCCGATCATTATAGCACCAAATTGGAACTTACCCTTCGAGATCATGTGTGATGCTAGTGACTATGCACTAGGAGCGGTCCTTGGACAGAGGGTTGATAAGCACTTTCAACCCATCTATTATGCAAGCAAGACCTTAAATCCCGCCCAAGAGAATTATACTACTACTGAAAAAGAACTGTTAGCCGTGGTTTACGCTTTTGACAAGTTTCGCCCTTACTTAGTCTTATCTAAAACCACTGTTTTTACTGACCACTCGGCTATCAAGTATTTGTTTTCCAAACAGGATGCCCGCCAAGACTAATACGATGGGTGCTGCTTCTTCAAGAATTCGATATAGAGATACGAGACAAGAAAGGAATGGAGAACGTAGCGGCCGATCATTTATCTAGGCTTGAGAACCCGACATTGCAAGAAGATAAGGATGGAGACGACTTTCCGGATGAATACATTATGGTGTCCGTGGGAGAGGAGCCATGGTTCGCAGACATAGCTAACTATTTAGCTACAAATTACATTCCGAAGGATTATAGTAGTCAGCAAAAGAAGAAATTCTTTGTGGAGATCAAATATTACTTTTGGGACGATCCATACCTCTTTCGAAGCTGTGCGGATGGAATTATAAGAAGATGTGTGTTCGGAAAGGAAAGTCAAAGAATACTTGAACACTGCCATAGCGGGCCCACGGGAGGCCATCATGGAGCACACTATACCGCAAGGAAGATCTTTTACATTGGGTTCTATTGGCCTACAATCTTCAAAGATGCAGCCCAATATGTCAAAGAATGTGATGCTTGTCAAAGGGTGGGAAACATTTCATCTCGAAATGAGATGCCACAACATAGCATTCAAGTATGTGAGGTGTTCGACGTGTGGGGCATTGACTTCATGGGACCTTTTCCCACCTCCAAAGGAAACAAGTACATCCTAGTGGCGGTAGATTATGTTTCGAAATGGGCGGAGGCGCAGGCTTTACCTACAAATGACGGACGGGTAGTGGTACGATTCTTAAAAAAACTATTCTCCCGGTTTGGTGTTCCAAAGGCCCTAATTAGTGACCGTGGCACACACTTTGCCAATGATCAATTGGACAAGGTGCTCAAGAAATATGGGGTGGCCCATAAGTTCTCCACATCATACCACCCACAAACGAGTGGACAAACGGAAGTGACCAATCGAGCTTTGAAGCGTATCTTAGAGAAGTCGGTGGGAAGCAACCGCAAGGAATGGTCGGATAAATTGGATGGCGTGCTATGGGCATTTCGTACCGCTTTCAAAACACCTATTGGTACTACACCATATAGGTTAGTTTATGGAAAGCAATGCCATTTACCGGTTGAAATCGAGCACAAGGCATATTGGGCGCTAAAGAGGTGCAACTTTGACATGGAAGAATTGAAGACCAACCGTCTAATGCAAATGAATGCCCTTGAAGAACTCCGAAATGAGGCTTATTCTAGTTCGTGGCTCTATAAAGAAAAAACCAAGAGATGGCATGACCAACGAATCAAAAGCAAAGACATCCATGAAGGCCAAAAAGTACTACTCTTCAATTCCCGATTAAAACTTTTCTCGGGCAAACTCAAATCAAGGTGGGATGGTCCCTTTTTGGTCAAGACGGTGTTTCCTCACGGGGCTATAGAATTGATCTCAAAAGATGGCACACCATTTAAAGTCAATGGCCATAGAGTGAAGAAATATGAAGAAGGAGTCCCCCGAAATGAAGGATTGGAGGAGCTGCTGCTGTGCGGAATCGCAAACACGTAGAAGGGGCGGAGTCTAGCTAATGACTCCATCAAAAGAAGCGCTTCTCGGGAGGCAACCCGAGTTTCACGTTTGCATTTTCTTTCCTTTTCTTTATTTTTCATATTGTTTTGTTCATTCTTCTTCATTTATTCTACTTCTCTAAGTGCTTGAGGACAAGCTCTACTGGAAGTGTGGGGTGGAAAGGCTAAACAAAGGAATTAATATAGTAAAATTGGCAAATTTACAAAAAAAAATTTCAACCTGAGACATATACTCGGCGAGTATATCGATTATACTCGGCGAGTAAATGTTCGCTTACAGCCAAATGTCCATAACACGCGTATCTACTCGGCGAGTAGATCCATTTTACTCGGCGAGTAGCCGGTTTAAACTCAGTAAATTAAAACCTGTAAAAATTACTATTATTCAACATTTCATCTCCACACTCGCCGAGCATCTTCCCTCAGCCGCCTCTCAAGGGTTCTTCAAGATCTATTCAATCTTCTTCCTCTTTCTCTTCAATTCAAGCAACAAAGGTGACATCTTTACCCTTTAACTTTATGAAAGGTCCAATCTTTATCACATATCTCCCCATATTTGCTATGATTCCGGATTTGGAGAGTTTTTCCCAATTTTTAGGGCTTTGATTTACTCATGAATTAGAGGTTGTTTGGAGTAATTTCTTCAAGAACTATGGGTAGATAAGTAATTACAACAAAAACCTATGAACAAATTGGACTATTACACAGATTACACAGATCCGATCTCGATCTGTCAAAAAGTTCATACTACTCGGCGAGTATGTTCGTCTACTCGGCGAGTAGGCCCCAATCAGATCAAAATTTTTTTTTCCTGTTTTAACCATGGGGTGTTGTTTGTTGCTGTTTTGTGGTATGTTTATGCAGATATCATGGCAAGGAGAGGACAGTCATCACGTGGAGGAGGCCATGCTGATATGCCATGGTTAGCCTTTCAACAAATCACCTCTAAATCCTCCAAAACTCGAGCCCTAAACAGGTTGGAAGCGCTGCGACAGAAAGAAATTCACTTGCCCACTGCAGTGGATTGGGGATGGATGGGTAATGTTGGCTTGGAAGAGGAACTTACTCCATATTTGGTGAAAGATTGTAACTTGGGTTATGCCAACATCACTTGTGATGGTTGGTTGCAATTGTTTAAAATACAAGAGCCAGTATACGCGGAGTTGTGCTGGGAATTCTTTGCTACCATTTCATTCCGAGGTGGTAGTGAATATTACAATCCAAACACGATCTCGTTTTCTTTGGGAGGAGAGCTGCGACAATGCAGCATGGTTGAGTTCTCTTGGCGGTTGGGCATCTACGATCAAGATATGTCGATGACGGACTACTTTGAAGCCTTCTTGGAAAATACCTACAAAGAACTTCCCGAGGGGGTGGTGGCGTCAACATGGTGGAGTACAATTGCTAACCGGGTCTATATACCTTCCACTGCTCAAGAAGGGCATATTCGTTCTCCAATCCATCGACTCATTCACCGATTCGTTGCAAGCACGATCAACATGCGAAAGGATGGGGATAAAGTTCCCACCCTTGATATCTTTTATATGTGGAGTATCATCACCCCCGATGTCTTCTGCAACCTCCCATATTGCATTGCTAAATTTCTTGCGGAGGGAGCGGTTAAGGAAAAAATCAACTCGAAGATCAATGGGGGTATGTTCATTACTCGGCTTGCGCGATCATTTGGAATCTTGGAATTACCGCAAGCTCAATTGCTGACGATTATCCACCCTCCTCCGTTCAACACTGCACTTTATAAGAGGGCTCGGATAGTGGAAAATTTTGGTGATTCTTTTACTATTCCGAATGAGGACGAGCCGGCGGTCCCCGAGGACCCGAGAAGGCGGGTTAGGCCGAGAAACGAGCGGGTACGAGAAGACCCACCGGTGATTCCGGTGGAGGATAACGAGGGATGGAATCAAGTGGAGTATCGACGATACTTGGATGATATAGGGCGAGGGGTTAATTACACCAATCAATCCTTCGACTATCTTTTCCAACAAATGCATATTGCCCCGCGACCGGGACCCGGCTATCCTTACATCATGAATTAGGACGAAAGGATGCAAAGAAGGGGTGGAGAAGGAGGTAGTGGAGCTGGAGGAGCAGGGATGGACGAGGAAGAATGAAGATTTTATTTATTTTTGTTTTGTTTGATTATGATGTTTGTTTTAAGACAATTGTGGATATGTTGAACTTGGCTATGTGGTTTGAATATTAGTGTTACTTTTAGTTTTCTTTTCAGGTATTGGAGCTAGGAAGCATGCTATTTAGGAATGGTCAAGAGAGGAATGAGAGTCTTTATGAGTGCTTGTGGAGTCTTGTTCCTAGGATCGAGTCCGTACAAATCGAGAGTTTATTAAAGTGTTGATGTTTAGGAAGTTTACTGGAGAGTGCATTTATATCAACACTAGAGTGAAGAGAGACAGCGGTTAAAAATTCTGGAAATACACGCTATACTCGCCGAGTGCACTAATACTACTCGGCGAGTACATCTGCTTCTGCCCGAAATACGTTGCCAGTAACTTCTACTCGACGAGTTTAATCGCCTACTCGCCGAGTATCCTGCTGCGAGAAAAATTTCTGATTTGTTATGGATAGTTTTTCTGCGCCATTCATACATTCTTTATGAGTTACTACTGAAGATTGTGCAACAACCCTTTTTCCTTGGAGTTTTCGAGCTATCAACCACACGAGACGTATGACACCCGTGCCATTGGATGAACTGTTCCCATGGTTAAAATTACTAGAAGAAGGAGTTGAAGAAGGGAGTGTCAACCTAGCGACTGCTACCCCAGGGGAGTTTGTTCCAACTTTCTCTCTATTTGCATTTTTAGTTGTTATAATATGCAATGAGGGCATTGCATAAAATAAGTGTGGGGTAGGGGGTTAGTCACATCTTAGAACACTTAGAATCTTAATTTAGTTTTTTTTTTTAAAATCAAAATCAAAAATGCTTAGGGCTTAAATTAGAAAATTTTGGTAAAAATTAGGATTCCATATTAGAATTGTGTTAATAATTGCATGAGAACCCAAATGTTTAGTTGAGCCTATATACGTTCTAGTGCATTTGTGGCTTCCTTATTCCAGTGAAATCATGGGACAAAAACACGACCTTGCTCAGCCTAAGGGATGCAATATGTTTAGCAGCCTAAACCTGAAATGTATCCTGGAAAGTTTTTATCATTAGCCAATAAAGGTTGAGATTGAGCGCCCCTGCTTAAGCATGTAGGGATTTTAGAAGGAAAAATATATTGAGAAATACATGAAAAAAAAAATTACAAGAAAAGTTGTAAGAATTTTGGAGAAAATGAAGTGAAAATCAAAAGATAAAAATTCCGAAGATTCAAAAAGTTTAAGATACCAAAAATCAAACAACAAGGTGGTGAATTCAAAGAAATTAAAGATCAAATGTCAAAGAAGTAAGGAATTCAAGAGAGCTCCATAGTGGTATCATAAATTGTAATTGTTTAGAATATGTATGCTTGGGTTGCTCAATTAAAAATACCTTGAGGGTAAAGAGATTTTCTGAGGATGGATTAGGAGGGTTGCATAAAATGAGCATAGTTCGGGGTGAGTGGGCGAATGTTTATGAGGATTGTGAGTATTTGAAGTATGGGGGTTTTTAGGAATTTTAGACACAAATGCATGCGTTGCGGTCTTGGCATAATGGCCGGGTTGGATTGGAGTTATTAATGTGATTTTAATGTGTTTAAAATTTAGTTTTGCTTGGGGGCAAGCAAAAGTCAAGTGTGGGGTATTTTGATATGTGCATAATTAGTTAATTATTTAACATATATTCTTAGTTATTTTTGATTAATTATGAGAATAATGTGGACAAAAGGTACTTAAAATGTTGTGAATTGTGTTTTCAGTCCAAAAGATATGTTTGGAGGCAAAAAGGAGAAAAGGAAAGCAAGTGAAGATAAAAGAGTGAAAGAAGGAGTCCTACTCGGCGAGTAGATCGACCCTACTCGGCGAGTGCCCGACGATATGCCAGAAGATAAATACGACTGCTAATTCAAGACGGATAAGTATTGACCTACTCAGCGAGTTGATTCTGTTACTCGCCGAGTACCCTCTGTTTGAGGATATCTATAAAAGACGAATCCTTATTCCACAAGAAGGCATTCCTGGCGATTTTTGAAGGATCAGCTGCGACTAAAAGGTTCAGAAGGCGCTAAGGAACCCTAGGCTTCAAGAGTTGGAAGAATTCAAGCAATTAGGTTAATTCTACCACTTAGACTTAGGAATTAAACATGTTTGCTTTCATAAACTTTGTTTTTATGCTTGTTTCTACTGCAACTATGAGCTAAACTCGTTTTTGTTTCTGTTTGGGGAATACCAAAGAACTCCTATGGTTTAATTATTGATTCTTGTTTAATTGTCTATTGGTGATTTATTAAATTAAGTTTGTTAAAGAACCTTATGTATTAATCACTACTATTTTCTGTTAATTGGAAGGCAATTAGGTTGCATGAACATCACTTAATTGTTAACCTCATATGTCTATGTGAATGCTAAAACGTATGCTTGGAAGTAATGAGTATGAAACTAAGATTAATAAGAAAATAGGAAGATTAATGTGTGAGCTTGTTTGAGAAACTATCAACAAGAGGTTAATTGAATTGATAACTTAATTAACCATTACAAATCTTATTTAATCCAAATAATTAATCTAGGGAATTAATCAGTTTAAACACTTGATCAATGCTTAAATTAGTTAATTGTCTAAGGGTTAGGAGTAATGAACATGAACCTAACTATTATCATTGGTAACCAATAGCAATTAATCCACCTTAACTTAAATAACCATAGGAGTGAATTGGTTGAACCTAAATAGAAACATCTTTATCAAATTTGGTGAATAGTTGTTGCTTTAGTTAAATTAGTTAATTTAGTTTGTTTAAGTTTCTAGTCTTGCAAAACTAGAGAAAAACCCTTTACTTTTATTATTTGTTTTAGTTAAAATTAGCTATTAGTTTAATTGTCCGTTCCCTGAGTTCAATACCTTACTTATCAATCTGTACCACTTAAAGACAGGTTCACTGCCTTTGTGTGCTCAAATTACTAATAAAAAGTAGGGATAAAACTAGTTGAATTTACACACATCAAGTTTTTGGCGCCGTTGCCGGGGAACGGTTCTAAATAATTAAGCTAATTCCTAATTTTTTCGATCCTTTGTGTGAGTTTACTTGCATAAAGTTCATTTATTGCAATTTAGTAACTAGTAATTAGGTTTTAGTATCTGTTTTAGTTAAGTTAAAACTTAAATTTTTTTTTTGAAATATCACTGATACTCGCCGAGTGCACTCGCACCTACTCGGCGAGTAGCAATTTAACCAGCAATTTTTTACAATCTTTTTGTTCTTTTTACGTTTTTTTATTTGATTAATTTCAGGACTCTCATGACCAGAGGAGCAAACACACCACTTGTACCCCCGTTTGAAGATCCCGAATCCGAATTAAAAAGAAACAAAGGGAAGGACGTGGAGAGTTCAAGCACACCAAAGAGATCACCATTGTCCAACTTGAAGACTGTTTTTGGGAAAAAGAAGAGCAGTAAATCAGGAGCTTCTAGCGCTTCCTTGACAATTGAGGAGCCAATTCAAGAAGATATTGGATACGAGACCGAGGAAGAAGAGGAGGCAACGTACGAACAAGAAACCGAATCGGAGGAAGAGTTAGCATTCACTATGGCTAACATTGATGAAATTCCCATGGGGGAATGGAAGAAGAGGATGCGCGACGACCATGGCCCGAGACTTGTGCAGCCCGCAATTCCCGCAACTGCTACCTTCGAGCTAAAAGGTCATATCCTAGCTACGCTTAAGGAAATACCTTTCTATGGGAAAGATCATGAAGATGCCTACAAACATTTGGATGAAGTAAATGATGTTGCTGATTATTTCAACATTCCAAATGTAACCCGCGAAACTCAACTACTTAGGATGCTTCCGGTAACCTTCAAGGGTGCTGCTAAAGACTGGCTCAAATCACTTCCTCCCGGGTCAGTCACTACTTGGGCCAAAATGAAGGAAGAATTTATAGATCACTTTTGCCCACCATCAAAATAGCCAAACTCAAGAAGGCCATTGCAAACTTTGAACAGCAAGCTGGAGAATCTTTATATGAAGCATGGGAGAGGTACAAAAGTCTGCTACGAAATTGCCCACACCATGATCTAAACAGCCAGCAAGAAGTTTCCATCTTTTATGATGGAGTCAATGTCACAACCCGGCAGTTGCTAGACTCACAAGGCCCACTTACAAAGAAGCCACCCCCGGTGATTAAAGAATTAATTGAAGAATTCTCTAAACACTCTAGAGAATACCACAACCCTAGGAATGATGTCACGAGGGGAGCCGCGTACGCTGCTACTGAAGATTTATCCGCAGTCATGGCCATGTTAAAAACCATGGATAGGAGAATGGACAAAATGGATCAAACTATTCATGCCATACGGGTGGGTTGTGAAAACTGCAATGGACCTCACCTCACTAGAGATTGCGATTTGGATGAGAACGGCAACAAAAAGGCACAAGTATGTTATTCGAGTGGTGACCGGTATGATGAAGATTGGCGCAAACAAAAGAAGGAGTGGCTGCCTTACGAAGAGTATAAGAAGGCCAAGGAGGAGAAGTACAGACAAAAAGGAAGAGGCTTTTACCAAAAAGAGGAGCCGGTGCAAGAGAGGAAGCCAAGCTTGGAAGATATGCTAACTAAATTTGTGGCCGCTTCCGAGAAAAGACATAGTGACCATGATGCTGCTATCCAAGAAACAAGAACAATGCTCAGGAACCAGCAAGCATCCATCCACAACATAGAAACGCAGCTTGGGCAACTTGCTCAACAACTAAACCAAAGGTCACCGGGTGAGCTTCCTAGCAAAACCGAGAACAACCCACGAGGCGCGCAAGTAAATATTGTTACCACAAGAAGTGGGAAGATTATTACTCCCCTGTCCCCCATTCGAACAGAAGCGAACAAGGACTCACAGAAAGAAGGAACGGAAGTACAAGTTGAAAATCAACACTCACAATCTGAGAGTCCTACTCGCCGAGTAGGACCGATGGACTCGGCGAGTACCTCTGCTAAAACAAGTGATCAGCCACCCTTGAAACCATACCAACCTCCAATGCCGTACCCAGCCCGAGCCAAGAAGGAGAAGCAGGAAGAGGAATATCAGAAGTTTCTTGATCATATTAAAACTCTTCAAATAAACATTCCTTTCATTGAAGCCGTCATGCAAATGCCCAAGTATGCAAAGTTTCTTAAGGAACTCCTCACTAACAGAAGAAAGATGGAGGAAGTGCAGAAGGTAGTGCTTAATGAGAATTGCTCCGCCGCAATGCTAAACAAATTACCAAAGAAGAAGGGTGATCCGGGGAGCTTAACTTTGCCTTGCCAATTTGGCAACTTGGCTGCAATTCATGCCTTAGCTGATTCTGGAGCAAGTGTGAACCTTATGCCATACTCGTTCTTTAAAAAGCTGGACCTCCCGGAGCCAAGGCCAATTCGAATGGCAATTCATTTGGCAAACAAGACGGTTACTTTTCCAAGAGGCATTTGTGAAGATTTGCTAGTAAAAGTAGACAAATTTGTCTTCCCGGCTGATTTCATCATTCTCGACATGGAGGCGGACCCGCAAGTGCCAATCATCCTTGGAAGGCCCTTCCTCAACACCGCTAGCGCTATCGTAGACATGAGAGATTCTAAGCTCACATTGCGAGTTGGGGACGATTCAGTGACATTCGGGGTAGACCAAGCCATGAAGTACTCAAGGAGTAGTGACGACACGGCTTTCTCAATCGACATGCTTGACGAAATATTGGAAGAAGACATACCTAAAGATTCCGCCAAATTTACAGCTTTGGATGAAGAATTTGATCCAGAAAAGGACTTACTAGAGATTGAAAGACTGTTGGAAGAAGCGGAGTATGAAGAAATAAAGCAGCAAACTGAAAGAACTACTCGCCGAGTAGACCCGATCTACTCGCCGAGTACATCCGAAGAAAAGCCGGAAGTCGTGAATACAGCCACCAACTCGCCAAGTACCAAACCTGCACTCGGCGAGTCCGTCACTATGCAAAACAAATTGGAGCTCAAAACACTACCTGATCATCTGGAGTATGCCTTTCTGGAAGAAGGAAATCAGAAGCCTGTGATCATAGCCTCGGACCTATCCAAAACAGAAAAAGAGGAGCTTGTACGCGTGTTGAAGAAAAGGAAAAGAGCCATCGCATGGAGCATCTCCGACATCAAAGGAATAAGTCCATCCTACTGCTCTTACAAAATCAATTTAGAAGAAGGAGCAAGGCCGGTGGTGCAACATCAAAGACGATTAAACCCGAACATGCAAGAAGTCGTCAAGAAGGAGGTGGTCAAGCTTTTGGATGCAGGAATCATCTACTCCATCTCCGATAGTCCATGGGTGAGTCTGGTCCAAGTGGTGCCCAAGAAAGGAGGAATGACGGTCATTACCAACGAAAAGAACGAGTTAATTCCAACGCGAACGGTAACCGGTTGGCGAGTGTGCATCGATTATCGAAAGCTAAACGATGCCACTCGCAAAGACCATTTCCCCCTTCCTTTCATAGATCAAATGTTAGAGAGACTATCGGGCCATAGCTACTATTGCTTTTTAGATGGGTTTTCAGGGTATTTTCAAATACCCATAGACCCAATGGACCAAGAAAAGACCACCTTTACATGCCCCAGTGGGACTTTCGCCTATAGACGCATGCCATTTGGACTATGCAATGCACCTGCGACATTTCAAAGGTGCATGACCGCCATATTCCATGATATGGTGGAAAAATTCATGGAGGTCTTTATGGATGACTTTTCTGTATTCGGATCTTCTTTCAATAATTGCCTAACAAATCTTGATTCAATGCTTGCTAGATGTGAGAAAACCAACTTGGTCCTAAATTGGGAAAAGTGTCACTTCATGGTCAAGGAGGGTATAGTTTTGGGACATAAAGTTTCTAAAAAGGGAATAGAGGTGGATCAGGCAAAGATAGACACCATTGCAAAATTACCCCCACCAACTAATGTGAAGGGCATTAGAAGTTTTTTGGGACACGCAGGTTTTTACCGGCGTTTTATAAAAGATTTTTCCAAAATCACGAAACCTCTAACACAATTATTACTAAAAGATGCACCCTTTAATTTTACTAAAGAGTGTTTAGAGGCATTTGACTTTCTAAAGGAAAAATTAACTAATGCCCCGATCATTATAGCACCAAATTGGAACTTACCCTTCGAGATCATGTGTGATGCTAGTGACTATGCACTAGGAGCGGTCCTTGGACAGAGGGTTGATAAGCACTTTCAACCCATCTATTATGCAAGCAAGACCTTAAATCCCGCCCAAGAGAATTATACTACTACTGAAAAAGAACTGTTAGCCGTGGTTTACGCTTTTGACAAGTTTCGCCCTTACTTAGTCTTATCTAAAACCACTGTTTTTACTGACCACTCGGCTATCAAGTATTTGTTTTCCAAACAGGATGCCAAGCCAAGACTAATACGATGGGTGCTGCTTCTTCAAGAATTCGATATAGAGATACGAGACAAGAAAGGAATGGAGAACGTAGCGGCCGATCATTTATCTAGGCTTGAGAACCCGACATTGCAAGAAGATAAGGATGGAGACGACTTTCCGGATGAATACATTATGGTGTCCGTGGGAGAGGAGCCATGGTTCGCAGACATAGCTAACTATTTAGCTACAAATTACATTTCGAAGGATTATAGTAGTCAGCAAAAGAAGAAATTCTTTGCGGAGATCAAATATTACTTTTGGGACGATCCATACCTCTTTCGAAGCTGTACGGATGGAATTATAAGAAGATGTGTGTTCGGAAAGGAAAGTCAAAGAATACTTGAACACTGCCATAGCGGGCCCACGGGAGGCCATCATGGAGCACACTATACCGCAAGGAAGATCTTTTACATTGGGTTCTATTGGCCTACAATCTTCAAAGATGCAGCCCAATATGTCAAAGAATGTGATGCTTGTCAAAGGGTGGGAAACATTTCATCTCGAAATGAGATGCCACAACATAGCATTCAAGTATGTGAGGTGTTCGACGTGTGGGGCATTGACTTCATGGGACCTTTTCCCACCTCCAAAGGAAACAAGTACATCCTAGTGGCGGTAGATTATGTTTCGAAATGGGCGGAGGCGCAGGCTTTACCTACAAATGACGGACGGGTAGTGGTACGATTCTTAAAAAAACTATTCTCCCGGTTTGGTGTTCCAAAGGCCCTAATTAGTGACCGTGGCACACACTTTGCCAATGATCAATTGGACAAGGTGCTCAAGAAATATGGGGTGACCCATAAGTTCTCCACATCATACCACCCACAAACGAGTGGACAAACGGAAGTGACCAATCGAGCTTTGAAGCGTATCTTAGAGAAGTCGGTGGGAAGCAACCGCAAGGAATGGTCGGATAAATTGGATGAGGCGCTATGGGCATTTCGTACCGCTTTCAAAACACCTATTGGTACTACACCATATAGGTTAGTTTATGGAAAGCAATGCCATTTACCGGTTGAAATCGAGCACAAGGCATATTGGGCGCTAAAGAGGTGCAACTTTGACATGGAAGAATTGAAGACCAACCGTCTAATGCAAATGAATGCCCTTGAAGAACTCCGAAATGAGGCTTATTCTAGTTCGTGGCTCTATAAAGAAAAAACCAAGAGATGGCATGACCAACGAATCAAAAGCAAAGACATCCATGAAGGCCAAAAAGTACTACTCTTCAATTCCCGATTAAAACTTTTCTCGGGCAAACTCAAATCAAGGTGGGATGGTCCCTTTTTGGTCAAGACGGTGTTTCCTCACGGGGCTATAGAATTGATCTCAAAAGATGGCACACCATTTAAAGTCAATGGCCATAGAGTGAAGAAATATGAAAAAGGAGTCCCCCGAAATGAAGGATTGGAGGAGCTGCTGTTGTGCGGAATCGCAAACACGTAGAAGGGGCGGAGTCTAGCTAATGACTCCATCAAAAGAAGCGCTTCTCGGGAGGCAACCCGAGTTTCACGTTTGCATTTTCTTTCCTTTTCTTTATTTTTCATATTGTTTTGTTCATTCTTCTTCATTTATTCTACTTCTCTAAGTGCTTGAGGACAAGCTCTACTGGAAGTGTGGGGTGGAAAGGCTAAACAAAGGAATTAATATAGTAAAATTGGCAAATTTACAAAAAAAATTTCAACCTGAGACATATACTCGGCGAGTATATCGATTATACTCGGCGAGTAAATGTTCGCTTACAGCCAAATGTCCATAACACGCGTATCTACTCGGCGAGTAGATCCATTTTACTCGGCGAGTAGCCGGTTTAAACTCAGTAAATTAAAACCTGTAAAAATTACTATTATTCAACATTTCATCTCCACACTCGCCGAGCATCTTCCCTCAGCCGCCTCTCAAGGGTTCTTCAAGATCTATTCAATCTTCTTCCTCTTTCTCTTCAATTCAAGCAACAAAGGTGACATCTTTACCCTTTAACTTTATGAAAGGTCCAATCTTTATCACATATCTCCCCATATTTGCTATGATTCCGGATTTGGAGAGTTTTTCCCAATTTTTAGGGCTTTGATTTACTCATGAATTAGAGGTTGTTTGGAGTAATTTCTTCAAGAACTATGGGTAGATAAGTAATTACAACAAAAACCTATGAACAAATTGGACTATTACACAGATT
Source organism: Lactuca sativa (assembly GCF_002870075.4). Classification (NCBI taxonomy): domain Eukaryota; kingdom Viridiplantae; phylum Streptophyta; class Magnoliopsida; order Asterales; family Asteraceae; genus Lactuca; species Lactuca sativa. The sequence continues at coordinate 152,606,897 of NC_056630.2, read as the reverse complement.
ACACAGATCCGATCTCGATCTGTCAAAAAGTTCATACTACTCGGCGAGTATGTTCGTCTACTCGGCGAGTAGGCCCCAATCAGATCAAAATTTTTTTTTTCCTGTTTTAACCATGGGGTGTTGTTTGTTGCTGTTTTGTGGTATGTTTATGCAGATATCATGGCAAGGAGAGGACAGTCATCACGTGGAGGAGGCCATGCTGATATGCCATGGTTAGCCTTTCAACAAATCACCTCTAAATCCTCCAAAACTCGAGCCCTAAACAGGTTGGAAGCGCTGCGACAGAAAGAAATTCACTTGCCCACTGCAGTGGATTGGGGATGGATGGGTAATGTTGGCTTGGAAGAGGAACTTACTCCATATTTGGTGAAAGATTGTAACTTGGGTTATGCCAACATCACTTGTGATGGTTGGTTGCAATTGTTTAAAATACAAGAGCCAGTATACGCGGAGTTGTGCTGGGAATTCTTTGCTACCATTTCATTCCGAGGTGGTAGTGAATATTACAATCCAAACACGATCTCGTTTTCTTTGGGAGGAGAGCTGCGACAATGCAGCATGGTTGAGTTCTCTTGGCGGTTGGGCATCTACGATCAAGATATGTCGATGACGGACTACTTTGAAGCCTTCTTGGAAAATACCTACAAAGAACTTCCCGAGGGGGTGGTGGCGTCAACATGGTGGAGTACAATTGCTAACCGGGTCTATATACCTTCCACTGCTCAAGAAGGGCATATTCGTTCTCCAATCCATCGACTCATTCACCGATTCGTTGCAAGCACGATCAACATGCGAAAGGATGGGGATAAAGTTCCCACCCTTGATATCTTTTATATGTGGAGTATCATCACCCCCGATGTCTTCTGCAACCTCCCATATTGCATTGCTAAATTTCTTGCGGAGGGAGCGGTTAAGGAAAAAATCAACTCGAAGATCAATGGGGGTATGTTCATTACTCGGCTTGCGCGATCATTTGGAATCTTGGAATTACCGCAAGCTCAATTGCTGACGATTATCCACCCTCCTCCGTTCAACACTGCACTTTATAGGAGGGCTCGGATAGTGGAAAATTTTGGTGATTCTTTTACTATTCCGAATGAGGACGAGCCGGCGGTCCCCGAGGACCCGAGAAGGCGGGTTAGGCCGAGAAACGAGCGGGTACGAGAAGACCCACCGGTGATTCCGATGGAGGATAACGAGGGATGGAATCAAGTGGAGTATCGACGATACTTGGATGATATAGGGCGAGGGGTTAATTACACCAATCAATCCTTCGACTATCTTTTCCAACAAATGCATATTGCCCCGCGACCGGGACCCGGCTATCCTTACATCATGAATTGGGACGAAAGGATGCAAAGAAGGGGTGGAGAAGGAGGTAGTGGAGCTGGAGGAGCAGGGATGGACGAGGAAGAATGAAGATTTTATTTATTTTTGTTTTGTTTGATTATGATGTTTGTTTTAAGACAATTGTGGATATGTTGAACTTGGCTATGTGGTTTGAATATTAGTGTTACTTTTAGTTTTCTTTTCAGGTATTGGAGCTAGGAAGCATGCTATTTAGGAATGGTCAAGAGAGGAATGAGAGTCTTTATGAGTGCTTGTGGAGTCTTGTTCCTAGGATCGAGTCCGTACAAATCGAGAGTTTATTAAAGTGTTGCTGTTTAGGAAGTTTACTGGAGAGTGCATTTATATCAACACTAGAGTGAAGAGAGACAGCGGTTAAAAATTCTGGAAATACACGCTATACTCGCCGAGTGCACTAATACTACTCGGCGAGTACATCTGCTTCTGCCCGAAATACGTTGCCAGTAACTTCTACTCGACGAGTTTAATCGCCTACTCGCCGAGTATCCTGCTGCGAGAAAAATTTCTGATTTGTTCTGGATAGTTTTTCTGCGCCATTCATACATTCTTTATGAGTTACTACTGAAGATTGTGCAACAACCCTTTTTCCTTGGAGTTTTCGAGCTATCAACCACACGAGACGTATGACACCCGTGCCATTGGATGAACTGTTCCCATGGTTAAAATTACTAGAAGAAGGAGTTGAAGAAGGGAGTGTCAACCTAGCGACTGCTACCCCAGGGGAGTTTGTTCCAACTTTCTCTCTATTTGCATTTTTATTTGTTATAATATGCAATGAGGGCATTGCATAAAATAAGTGTGGGGTAGGGGGTTAGTCACATCTTAGAACACTTAGAATCTTAATTTAGTTTTTTTTTAAAAATCAAAATCAAAAATGCTTAGGGCTTAAATTAGAAAATTTTGGTAAAAATTAGGATTCCATATTAGAATTGTGTTAATAATTGCATGAGAACCCAAATGTTTAGTTGAGCCTATATACGTTCTAATGCATTTGTGGCTTCCTTATTCCAGTGAAATCATGGGACAAAAACACGACCTTGCTCAGCCTAAGGGATGCAATATGTTTAGCAGCCTAAACCTGAAATGTATCCTGGAAAGTTTTTATCATTAGCCAATAAAGGTTGAGATTGAGCGCCCCTGCTTAAGCATGTAGGGATTTTAGAAGGAAAAATATATTGAGAAATACATGAAAAAAAAATTACAAGAAAAGTTGTAAGAATTTTGGAGCAAATGAAGTGAAAATCAAAAGATAAAAATTCCGAAGATTCAAAAAGTTGAAGATACCAAAAATCAAACAACAAGGTGGTGAATTCAAAGAAATTAAAGATCAAATGTCAAAGAAGTAAGGAATTCAAGAGAGCTCCATAGTGGTATCATACATTGTAATTGTTTAGAATATGTATGCTTGGGTTGCTCAATTAAAAATACCTTGAGGGTAAAGAGATTTTCTGAGGATGGATTAGGAGGGTTGCATAAAATGAGCATAGTTCGGGGTGAGTGGGCGAATGTTTATGAGGATTGTGAGTATTTGAAGTATGGGGGTTTTTAGGAATTTTAGACACAAATGCATGCGTTGCGGTCTTGGCATAATGGCCGGGTTGGATTGGAGTTATTAATGTGATTTTAATGTGTTTAAAATTTAGTTTTGCTTGGGGGCAAGCAAAAGTCAAGTGTGGGGTATTTTGATATGTGCATAATTAGTTAATTATTTAACATATATTCTTAGTTATTTTTGATTAATTATGAGAATAATGTGGACAAAAGGTACTTAAAATGTTGTGAATTGTGTTTTCAGTCCAAAAGATATGTTTGGAGGCAAAAAGGAGAAAAGGAAAGCAAGTGAAGATAAAAGAGTGAAAGAAGGAGTCCTACTCGGCGAGTAGATCGACCCTACTCGGCGAGTGCCCGACGATATGCCAGAAGATAAATACGACTGCTAATTCAAGACGGATAAGTATTGACCTACTCAGCGAGTTGATTCTGTTACTCGCCGAGTACCCTCTGTTTGAGGATATCTATAAAAGACGAATCCTTATTCCATAAGAAGGCATTCCTGGCGATTTTTGAAGGATCAGCTGCGACTAAAAGGTTCAGAAGGCGCTAAGGAACCCTAGGCTTCAAGAGTTGGAAGAATTCAAGCAATTAGGTTAATTCTACCACTTAGACTTAGGAATTAAACATGTTTGCTTTCATAAACTTTGTTTTTATGCTTGTTTCTACTACAACTATGAGCTAAACTCGTTTTTGTTTCTTTTTGGGGAATACCAAAGAACTCCTATGGTTTAATTATTGATTCTTGTTTAATTGTCTATTGGTGATTTATTAAATTAAGTTTGTTAAAGAACCTTATGTATTAATCACTACTATTTTCTGTTAATTGGAAGGCAATTAGGTTGCATGAACATCACTTAATTGTTAACCTCATATGTCTATGTGAATGCTAAAACGTATGCTTGGAAGTAATGAGTATGAAACTAAGATTAATAAGAAAATAGGAAGATTAATGTGTGAGCTTGTTTGAGAAACTATCAACAAGAGGTTAATTGAATTGATAACTTAATTAACCATTACAAATCTTATTTAATCCAAATAATTAATCTAGGGAATTAATCAGTTTAAACACTTGATCAATGCTTAAATTAGTTAATTGTCTAAGGGTTAGGAGTAATGAACATGAACCTAACTATTATCATTGGTAACCAATAGCAATTAATCCACCTTAACTTAAATAACCATAGGAGTGAATTGGTTGAACCTAAATAGAAACATCTTTATCAAATTTGGTGAATAGTTGTTGCTTTAGTTAAATTAGTTAATTTAGTTTGTTTAAGTTTCTAGTCTTGCAAAACTAGAGAAAAACCCTTTACTTTTATTATTTGTTTTAGTTAAAATTAGCTATTAGTTTAATTGTCCGTTCCCTGAGTTCGATACCTTACTTATCAATCTGTACCACTTAAAGACAGGTTCACTGCCTTTGTGTGCTCAAATTAATAATAAAAAGTTGGGATAAAACTAGTTGAATTTACACACATCAAGGCAGCGTCGGTGGTTGGACGTGGTGAAGGATTATGATTGCGAGATCCTTTATCACCCGGGGAAGGCCAATGTGGTGGCCGATGCGCTTAGCCGTAAGGCGGAACTGATTAGGGATGTGTGGATGAGGATGATTGTGGTGACTCCACTATTAGAGCATATTCGGGAAGCTCAGCAGGAGGCTATGAAGGAGGAGCATCGGAAGAGCGAGCGGATAGTGGGTCAAGTCACCTCCTTCGATTATGATAGTCGAGGATTATTGACACTGCACCGTAGAGTGTGGGTGTCGTATCACGGAGGCGTATGCCAGGTCTTGATGGAGGAGGCGCACAAATCCTGATTCTCCATTTATCCAGGGGCGACGAAGATGTATAGGGATCTTCTTCTAGACTATTGGTGGCCTTGCATGAAGCGGGATGTGGCTTGGTACGTCGAGCGGTGCTTGACCTGCAGGAAGGTCAAGGCCGAGCATCAGAGACCGCACGGCAAGATGCAGCCGTTGGATATCCCGTTGTGGAAATGGGAAGATATTACGATGGATTTTATCACAAAACTTCCCAGGACTGCGCGAGGAGTGGATTCGATATGGGTCATCGTGGATCGTTTGACCAAGAGCGCCCATTTTATTCCGATCCAAGAGAGCATCCCGGCCGAAAGGATGGCCGATTTCTATATCCGGGAGATAGTGGAGCGGCACGGGGTGCCGGTGTCAGTGATATCAGACAGAGATGTGCGTTTCACTTCCAGGTTTTGGAAGAAGTTTCATGATGAGTTGGTTACTCGTCTGTATTTTAGCACCGCCTTTCACCCGCAGACGGATGCTCAGAGCGAGCGGACCATCCAGACTTTGGAGGATATGTTGCGGGCGTGCGTGCTAGACTTTGGTGGTAGCTGGGATACCTATATTCCTTTGGGTGAGTTCTCGTACAACAACAGCTACCACGCAAGTATCAACCGCCCTCCATTCGAGATGTTGTACGGACGGAGGTGCAGGACCCCAATATGTTGGGGTGAAGTTGGCCAGAGGGTCATGGGGAGCACAGAGGTGGTGCTCAAGACGTCCGAGAGGATCCAGCAGGTTCGAAGCATGCTTCAGCCTGTGTAAAGTCGGCAGAAAAGTTACGCCGACAAGCGTCGATTAGACCTAGAGTTCCAGGTCGGGGATATGGTACTCCTGAATGTGTCGCCTTGGAAGGGCGTCATTCGATTCAGGAAGCGGGGCAAGTTGGGCCCAAGGTACATTGGTCCGTTCAGGGTTGTATCCCGGGTGGGCAAGGTGGCATACAGGTTGGATTTGCCAGTCGAACTCAGTCAGATCCACAACATCTTCCATGTCTCCCAGCTGCGGAAGTGCCTAGTGGATGATTCAGCGGTGGTGCCATTAGAAGATATTCAGGTTGATGACAGTCTGAATTACATTGAGCGCCCAGTCGCAATCCTCGAACGGAAGTCGAAGGATCTGAGGAACAAGTGGGTGGAATTAGTGAAGGTGCAATGGCAGCACCGAAAGGGTTCGGAGTAGACTTGGGAGCCGGTGAAGAAATGATGGAGCATTACCCCGAGCTGTTCTAGGATCGAGCAGCAGACTTCGAGGACGAAGTCTAAAATAAGTGGGGGTGATTTGTAGCACCTGGTTCCTGGTATGTAAAATTTACCTAAGTACTTTGCATTTTTAGCCTTGGACTCGGCGAGTTGTAGGCCCGACTCGCCGAGTAGAGCCGGGATATGGAACACGTTTAAGTTGGCGACTCGGCGAGTCCATATTCTGGACTCGTCGAGTCCCCGCTGTCTGATGAAACCCTAATTTCAAGGGTTTGCACCCTATTTAAACCCTCATATGCTCCCCCAAGCTCACCCCCTTCACCCTCAGAGCTCCCTATATCGTCCTAACCTCGTTCCTTGTGAGATTGAAGTGCTTTGGTGTGATTTCTTGAAGATTTTAAGAGAAAAAAGGAGAGTAGATCAAGAGGAGAAGAAGGAGGCCAGACATCTTGGTGTTATTTCAGAGATTCCTTGAGGTATAACTCAGTTTCCTTCAGTTTTCATGCTAAGAGTCCCTTAGAGCTCCATTAAAGTCCTTCTTGAGCCATTTCCAAGCTTGATTATGAATTAGGGTTTGTGATAAGTTGATTAACCTTTAGATCTAGGCATGATTGAGCTCCAGGATCTCGGATCTACTGCCTTTATGGAGCCATATTGCATGAAAGCCCTAGATCTACTCTTTTAGTGCATTTTGAGCCCTAAAACCTTCATTGGTGTTTATTTACACGTAAAGTTGGAAACTTTACGTGTTAATCAAGCCCTAAGAACCCAGATTTATGTATGGAATTAGTCTGATTCAAGCAAAATCGAGTATATAGTAATTCCATGTGAAAGACTTGGCGATTCGTTCATTGGACTTGGCGAGGTGAGTCGCGAGTCCCCGAGTTTTCCCTTTTTTGTGTTTGCTAAGTGGAGTCGTGAGTCATGGGGGGGGGGTGACTCAGTGAGTCGGAAGCCAGACTCACCCATGGAGGAACTGTTGGGTTTTGAGCAATCTAACACTTCCTAAGTGTGCATGCAACCCTAATAAACCTTGGATCTATGTTTGTCTAAATACATGCAAAATAATAATTTTTCCAAGGTTTATAACCTATCTAACATGGCATGGGGAACATTTCAACATAAAAGAGTTAGAAGAGATTACATACCTTTGTTGTGTTGGGTTCTTAGGAGTTTGAGGGCCAAGCACCAATAGTGTGAATGCCTCAAATGGAATCACAAACACCACAAACTCTTGGAAAACTTTGAGAGAGTATACACACTCTTGTATTTTCGGCCACACACATGCACACACACACTAGAACACTAGCTTTCTCTTAGGCTATCTTAGGCTCTTTTTCATGCTCCATAAGCATGCTTATATAGTATGCATGGTTAGGGTGAAACCCTAATAACCCATGTCTTTTCCTATTCCAAGGATCCATGGGTTAAAAGCTCCATGGATCATCCATGGACTTCCACATAAGCCTAGCCCATTAACAAATGAGTATTAGCCCACACTATATAAAACAAATAGCCCATAATTTAATTAGTATTCCTTTTAATCTCTAAATTAATCCATAATTAATTTAAGACTAAAACTAATTAAATAACGTAACTTCATATTAATATATTATAACTCATAATATATTAATAAACATATGTGTATAACTCTCATAAAATTATCCATAATAGTTTGGATGAGATGCAACCCAAATGGACCATGCCGGTCGGGTCAAGTATATACCAAATAAGTTATGGACTTAGACACCTTATCCAACAGACTCCCACTTGGATAAGTCTAATAACTATATTTGCCTATAACTTCAGGAACCAACCAACAATCGTAGCTCTCGAAAACTCCCTCGAACAATGAAGACTCTGTCGAACTATGAAGCGCCATTTTAGATAAGTGATCACATAATCCTCTGTTCTCATGATATCAGCCGGACAAACACATGGAACTATGTCTTGCTTATTGTCTAGCAGTTGTTTCTCGATTATCCGATTTGTTTGACGAAGAACTTCACTGAACACATCGGTTTAGTTCTGACCAGGCCTGGTATATGGGTCAACACAAAATCATCGAGGGGCCCGGATATCGCTTCTATTTCTAGAAGGAACAGATAAACTTCGACTGATATGCTTGTTCTACTACTTATTGAATTGTACACAAAGGCACGTTTTATAACATCAAGTTACTGATGCGTTTACGTGCAATCAATGCACAACCAACTCATAGGTAACAACTCATATCTCTAGGTTTAAAGATTTATATGATGTTATCGTCTCACGATCACTCGAGATAAATTCCATGAAGTGATATAAGTGAGCGTGGTTTTATACCAATACTCATAACTTATGAGTACTCATGAATGTTGCAGCAACCATTGCCATGCCTAAACACCTTTAAGGCATCTACAAACCCAATTCATGACAATCTTGATTCATACCTACTTCCGACGTATGATCGATTGTGGAGGTTTGAACAATTTAATTATTCTGGAAGTCAAAACATGCAAAACTGAAACAATAGTAAATAATTGACAATGATAGTAACACTTTACTCATAAATAAATCACAAATTTTATTCATCATCAAACGTCGATTACATTTTACAAGTTTCAGGAAAACTATCTAATCTGTAAAACTAATATCGTCCCTCAGCCCGATGCGTCTCGCATGCTGAAAATGCTTAACCCTCGTCAGTCCCTTCGTAAGGGGATCTGCAGGATTCTCATCTGACGATATCCTCCTTGTCACAAGGAGTCCTTCTTCAATCTTGTGCCTTATGAAGTGATATTTTCTGTCAATGTGTCGGGATCTGCCATGATCTCTTGGTTCCTTGGCTAAGATAACCGCAGCATTGTTGTCACAGAAAATCTCTATAGGTTCCTTAATAGCTGGTACAACTCCAAGGTCTCCGATGAAGTTCTTTAGCCATATCACCTCCTTCGCTGCTTCACTCGCTGCTATATACTCTGATTCACAAGTCGAATCAGCCACCGTCTCCTGCTTGGAACTCTTCCAAGAAATTGCCCCTCCATTTAAGGTAAAGATCCAGCCCGACTGAGAGCGGAAATTATCCCTATCAGTCTGAAAACCAGCATCACTATACCCTAATATTCTCAAGTCATCACTGCCACCAAGGGTAAGGACCCAATCCTTAGTCCTCCGCAGGTACTTGAGAATGTTCTTTACCGCGGTCCAATGAGCCTTGCCAGGGTTCCCCTGATACCTGCTGACCATGCTCAAAGCAAATGCCACATCAGGACGGGTACAAGTCATAGCATACATGATCGAGCCAACTACGGAAGCATACGGTAATTGGCTCATCTCAGCTATCTCAGCCTCTGTACTCGGACTCTGAGTCTTACTCAGTTTGGTATTGCTTTGGATCGGTAAATCTCCTTTCTTGGAATTCTCCATGTTGAACCTTTTCAACACCTTATCCAAGTAGATACTCTGACTAAGTCCAATTAGTCTTCTACTCCTTTCTCTTAATATCCTTATCCCTAGGATATAGGTAGCCTCCCCTAGGTCCTTCATAGCAAAGCACTTCCCAAGCCAGGACTTAACCTCCTGCAAGGTTGGGATGTCATTTCCTATGAGTAGTATGTCATCCACATACAGTACCAAGAAGCTAACTATACTCCCACTAGCTCTGACATACACGCAAGACTCATCTTCGCTTCTCAAGAAGCCAAACTCTTTTACCTTCTCATCAAAACAAAGATTCCAGCTACGAGATGCTTGTTTTAATCCATAAATGGATTTCTTAAGCTTGCATACTCTATTAGGGTGCTCTGCATTGACAAAACCCTCTGGCTGATTCATGTACACATCCTCAGCCAACTTTCCATTAAGGAAAGCGGTTTTGACATCCATTTGCCATATTTCATAATCATGAAATGCTGCAATGGCTAACATAACCCTAATAGACTTAATCTTGGCCACCGGCGAGAAGGTTTCATCATAATCAATACCTTGAGTTTGAGTAAAACCCTTCGCAACCAGTCGAGCCTTATAAGTATGCACTTTTCCTTCCATGTCGGTCTTCTTTTTGAAGATCCATTTGCACCCGACTGTTTTACGGCCTGGTACATTGTCAACCAAGTTCCAAACTTGATTGTCATACATGGACTGTATCTCGCTGTCCATAGCCTCCTTCCATTTAGCAGACTCCGGGCCTGCCATGGCTTCCTTAACACTGCTAGGTTCATCCAAATTTACTAGTGTACTATCACTAATAAACGTATCACCTTCCGTAGTAATATGAAAACCATAATAAAACGAAGGTGTGTTCCTAACCCGTGTGGAACGTCTCGGAGGTACAGACTCGTCAGCTGGATCAACAGGAGTTTCTACCTCAGGTTGATTGCTAGTGTCTGAGGTTCCTTCACCAATTGATTCTTGAATTTCTTCAAGATCAATCTGCCTCCCACTGTCTCCTTGGCTTATAAATTCTTTCTCGCGAAAGATCCCTCTTCGTGCTACAAAGACCACATTCTCACTGGGTCTGTAGAAAAGGTAACCGAAGGATTTCCGTGGGTAGCCGATGAAAATACACCTTTCACTTCGGGGTTCAAGCTTATCATGAGTTTCACGCCTCACGAAGGCTTCGCAACCCCAAATTTTGATGTGGTCCAAATTGGGAACCTTCCCAGTCCACATCTCATGAGGTGTTTTGGTAACCTTCTTTGTAGGGACTAGATTAAGGATATGGGCGGCAGTCACTAAGGCATACCCCCAAAAAGAGATTGGTAACGAAACTCGACTCATCATAGAGCGAACCATGTCCAACAAGGTACGATTACGCCTCTCAGCTACACCATTCAGCTGTGGTGTCCTGGGAGGAGTCAATTGTGAGACAATCCCACACTCCTTAAGATAGTCAAGGAACTCGGTACTAAGATACTCACCACCTCGATCGGATCGAAGCATCTTAATGTTCCTGCCCAATTGATTTTCTACTTCCTGTTTGAATTCCTTAAACCTTTCAAAGGTTTCGGACTTGTGTTTGATCAAGTAGACATACCCATATCTACTATAATCATCAATAAAAGTCACGTAATACCGATTAGCGTCCCTTGTGGCGGTTTTGAATGGCCCACATACATCAGTATGTATTAGGTCCAACAAACCTTCACCCCTCTCACAAGTTCCAGTGAAGGGTGATTTTGTCATTTTTCCAAGTAGACAAGATTCACAACTATCATCTGATTTGAGGTCAAATGATTCCAAGACTCCACTCTTTTGGAGTTGGTCTATGCGTTTCTTGTTTACATGTCCAAGACGACAATGCCACAATGATGCTTTATCTAGGCTAGTAGAAGAATCAATATACAACACATTATTTCCTAAGTTGTCTACAATCGACACAGTTTCATACACGCCATCACAAGGTAATGCTTTAAAATAAAACACATTATTAAAGAAAGCATTAATACCACCACATTCATTATCAAACGAAAAGGTAAAACCTTGTTTGTACAAAGCATGAAAAGAAATAATATTCCTCGCCATTTCAGACGAGTATACACATTTATTCAAATCTAATTTTAACCCATTATTAAGCAACAAAGTATAAACTCCAATCTTGGAAACAGGTGAAGCCTTCCTATTCCCCATGATTAAGTTTATCTTCCCGTGCTCCACATCCTCACTTCTTCTTAGGCCCTGCAAATCAGAACATATGTGAATACCACATCCTGTATCAAGCACCCAAGAGTTAGAATATGTTGAGTAATTAGACAATATAGTGTAAATACCTGCATAGGTGGGTTTCACTTTCCCATCCTTTAGATCCTGCAAGTACTTAGGGCAGTTTCGCTTCCAGTGTGCCTTTTCATGGCAATAAAAGCATTCAGCATCCTTTGGAATGGCAGAAGGAGTGACAGAACCGTTCTTAGTCTTGGATGAGGAGCCTTCAAGAGACTTTCCCTTGGTACCCTTCGAAGGGTGCTTCCTCTTTTTCCCTTTGCCTTGCCCAATAGCTAAAACAGGGGTAGAAGTTGGAGTAGGAGTAGTAGAGGTAACAACCGCTTTACCCTTAAGACCGGTTTCAGCGGTCTTCAAGAGTCCTTGAAGCTTGCTGAGGGTAACTTCCTCCTTGTTCATATGATATGTCATTCGAAAATGATCATAACAAGAAGGCAAGGAGTGCAAAATGATGTCAATTGCTAACTCCTCGGGGATGTTAACATTCAGCTTCAGCAAACGGTCCACATACCTTTGCATCTTTTGCATGTGGCCCGTGACGGATTCACCGTCCTTCATGCGGGTAGTTATTATGGAGGAGATTATTTCATACCGCTCCTGACGAGCACTCTGATGGTACCTTTCCATCAAGTCTTGGTGCATCTCAAAAGGGTAGAAATCTTCATATGACTTTTGGAGCTCGGCTGTCATCGTGGCCATCATGATACATGCCACCTTAGTAGCATCTCTCTCATGAGTCCTGAATTCAGCGATCTCCTCAGGAGTAGCAGTAGACTCATCAAGTTCTTTTAACTCCTTATCGAGGACATATTCCTTGTCCTCGTAACGAGTAACCATCCTGATGTTCCTAATCCAATCCATGAAGTTGGAACCATCAAAGATGACCCTCCCACAAAGATTCATGAGAGAGAAAGAACCAGTTGGGTTAGAGCCTGAAGCATTAGTGTTGGAAGACATATGAAAGAAGAAAGCAAGTTTAGATTAGATATTTAGGATCCTTAATAAGACACCCAAATGTAATATTAAGGCTAGGATCCAATCACAATATATTACACTTAGAAGAGGGATGCCGTAATCTAAGTAATAATATATTTGAAAGGTAGGCGAATGACGATTCACCAATTTCCACCATGAAAACGAAATGATTAATTAGGTTTAATTGGATTTGAAATTCCTAGATTCTTTTGAGATTCATTGAACTTTTCAATGGCATGTTTCAATCTCGATTGTGCCCTTCAAGTTTTGTGACTGGGATGCCGAGGATCACAAAACAAGGTGTGAATAACCATGCTAACTCACTTGGTACTCCTAATATTATCACCTAATCAATGTGCCGGTTAACCACACACGCTCCATTGATCTATGACAACATTAAGTTACCCTTCGTGATCCTTACTAGTCTAATTAGTGTGCCGGTTAACCACACACGCTCCACTAACGACTTGGTAAGGTACAAAGTGTGAATTCCATGGATTAGCACCATGTTCACATTTTCCTAAAATAACTAAGATTGGGAATTAAAAGAGTTTAGTTATTTTATAATATTCATTATACTTTTAATGAGGATTTAAAGTCGTTGTTCTACCCGTTCGGCTAACGACCCTCCACCGATCAAGCAAGCGGTGGGTGAGAGTGTACACCCATTAAGTCGCCATTTTATAGGCAACAACCTTATACCCACCTTATAGACCGGCTTCGTGAATGAGGCCTACTAACGGTAAAACGACTTATTCTTATACATATATATAATAATTAACCATTAATGTTATAAATAGTATAAGGGTTGAATTTTAACTATTAAAACTCTAAGGTTTGGAATTAAAGTTTATTAAAGTGTGTGAAACTTTACAAATTCCAAAACTTGAGGACAAGTTTTGTAACTTTGCAAAACTCTTCATTTCATAACTTATGAATTAAAGGTTCATAAAAATGAAGACTCTTCATTTTCATGTAACTTATGTGTTTTAAGTGTGTGTTAAATGAAAGTGACCTTTGGTAATCCATAACTTGAGGACAAATTATGGACTCCATTAAAACACATAAATGATTAAGAATTAATTCTAAACAATTCAGCAAATAATTCCTATCATTTTCTAAATTCATAAGAACATGAACATGATCATCAAAAATTCAAGAATTATATGAACACATAAAATCATGGATTTTTGATATATGCTATTGTAAATGGATTAGAACAACCATTACACCAACTAAAATAAGTTTTACAACACCAAAACAATTTAGGGTAATGTTTCCAGTCCATTTCCAGCAGCAAAAGTCGAGATTCTGCATTCTTTCGATCCTACTCGCCGAGTGCACGAACGGACTCGTCGAGTAGGTTGAAGTTTGCCTTGGACTCGGCGAGTCCCCCCAATGGACTCGGCGAGTCTAGCATGCAGACAGCAACGATTTCGACTTTTTTTCACTATTTTGCATCAAGTATCAAACAAGCAAGCCTAGGCTCTGATACCACTGTTGGGTTTTGAGCAATCTAACACTTCCTAAGTGTGCATGCAACCCTAATAAACCTTGGATCTATGTTTGTCTAAATACATGCAAAATAATAATTTTTCCAAGGTTTATAACCTATCTAACATGGCATGGGGAACATTTCAACATAAAAGAGTTAGAAGAGATTACATACCTTTGTTGTGTTGGGTTCTTAGGAGTTTGAGGGCCAAGCACCAATAGTGTGAATGCCTCAAATGGAATCACAAACACCACAAACTCTTGGAAAACTTTGAGAGAGTATACACACTCTTGTATTTTCGGCCACACACATGCACACACACACTAGAACACTAGCTTTCTCTTAGGCTATCTTAGGCTCTTTTTCATGCTCCATAAGCATGCTTATATAGTATGCATGGTTAGGGTGAAACCCTAATAACCCATGTCTTTTCCTATTCCAAGGATCCATGGGTTAAAAGCTCCATGGATCATCCATGGACTTCCACATAAGCCTAGCCCATTAACAAATGAGTATTAGCCCACACTATATAAAACAAATAGCCCATAATTTAATTAGTATTCCTTTTAATCTCTAAATTAATCCATAATTAATTTAAGACTAAAACTAATTAAATAACGTAACTTCATATTAATATATTATAACTCATAATATATTAATAAACATATGTGTATAACTCTCATAAAATTATCCATAATAGTTTGGATGAGATGCAACCCAAATGGACCATGCCGGTCGGGTCAAGTATATACCAAATAAGTTATGGACTTAGACACCTTATCCAACAGGAACTCGGCGAGTCAATGCCCTGACTCGGCGAGTTCAAGGCAATCTTCTTGCCTCAAGAACAGACTTAGCGAGTTGTTCATACAACTCGACGAGTCTCGGTATAGAGTGTTCTTCGGATGAAGATGAACTCGATGAGTTGTTTATACAACTCGGCGAGTAGGATGAAGGACTATAGGACATCAGTTTAGAAGGAAAACTCGTCAAGTCAATGCCTAACTCGACAAGTAGAAGCGGGATTATGGTCAATCGAATGGAAAGGGACTCAACGAGTTGGCGAGCCAACTCGGCGAGTCGGGTCAACTGGAAGTTGACTCTTGGCTTGGTTAGGGGTAAATGTTCATTTTACCCTAAGGTCGATTAGCAGTATTTGACTGAGTGTTTGGTGGGAATTTCAGCCGGAGGATTTCCGGAGCAGCAACAACAGCAGATAGACAGACAGTTCCCATGCAGATCAGCGGCTACTACGAGGTGAGTTACCTTCCAGTAGCGGTGGGTCTACGGCCACAATGTCGGCCCACCAGTAGGAGTTGTATGATAGATGATTGTCTCTATGATATTCATCTAGGGTTGCTACTACCTGTGATATATTTATGTGTTAGTATGATATGATGCTATGTGCTAGTTACAGTAGGGGGAGATAGTCCCCAGATTACCGATCGATAGAGTCGAAGGGGCAGTCATGCCTAGCCATGCTAGATAGATTATGTGATATGTGTTATGTGGTAGTAGTAGGGGGTGAAATAGTTCCCAGTATCCGGTCGAGATGACCGAAGGGGAGACCAGCACCCATATATGCTAGTCAGTATCCGGTCGAGAGGACCGAAGGGGAGATCAACTCCAAGATATGCTAGTCAGTATCCGGTCGAGAGGACCGAAGGGGAGACCAGCACCCATATATGTTAGTCAGTATCCGGTGGAGAGGACCGAAGGGGAGGCCAACACCCAGATATGCTAGGCAGTATCCGGTCGAGAGGACCGAAGGGGTAGGTCGGGCACCCAGATATGCTTGACAATATATGTATCTTATGTGGTTATATGGTATGTGGTACGATGGAGGAACTAACTAAGCTTCGTGCTTACATTTTACAGTTTTGGTTTCAGGTACCTCTTCTTCGAAGGGGAAGGAGCTGGCGCGGTAGCGGCACATCACATACATGCTTTGTATTCCGCACTATGAGATCTTCCTGGGGATTTGTACTCTAATATTATTATGTATTTATAAAATGGTTTCCAGACACGCGACATCTTTTCCGAAATGAGATGATCGGTGAATGTTTTATTTCTAATGTTTTGCAAAGTATATGTTTTAAAAATGAAATTTTTTGCTCGTATTTTGGGGTGTTACAATTATAACCGGTATTTTCCCATGATATTTAGCTTTCTAAAATTTATATTTATATTTATATATCTAATAATTAAAATGATATTGTAAGTCTCCTTCGACTACAGTCGGAGGGCTTTCTAAAATTTATATTTATATATCTAATAATTAAAAGGATATTGTTTGATACTATTTCGTTGAATATTTATAGAACAAGATAAATTACACATTTATAGAACAAGATAAATAAAAAGGAATTGACGCATGAATGATGCTTGTGTTTCTAGAAAATCAGAGTTAGGTGGAATAGTTTAATTGTGTTTAGACTTTTGTGTGAGTCGTCAAAGCCAAAGATACTAAAAAAGCGTTGTTAATTAAGCTTCAGCTCCACCACCAATTTACTCTACAGTTAAAATGGTTATCACTCCATAATTTTATTTTATTTTATTTTATTATTTTTTATAATTAAATTAAATAAAAAACATAATTTAAAATATAATAAAATGAGTAAATTATAGAAATAGTCCCTGTATTTTTGTCAAATTTGCAGTTTCGGTCCCCAAATTTAAAAATTAATAGATTGCATCCATGTGTTTTATGAATATTGCATTTTTGGTCATTGCTTTATATAAAAAGACTAACTTATCCTTCCCTTTTTGTTTTTCATTTTCTTTTAACAAATTATTATTATTATTATTATTATTATTATTATTATTATTATTATATAACAAATTTATTTGTTTTTTATTTTGATAGAA
Source organism: Lactuca sativa (assembly GCF_002870075.4). NCBI lineage: Eukaryota > Viridiplantae > Streptophyta > Magnoliopsida > Asterales > Asteraceae > Lactuca > Lactuca sativa. Next base: position 152,589,916 of record NC_056630.2, on the reverse strand, counting down.
TTTGTATAGATTTCTTATAAAACTATTTTTATTTTTTTTATATTATATATATATATATATATATATATATATATATATATATATATATATATATATATATTATTTATTATCAGCTTTATTTATTTAACTTTGTTTTTGAGTTTTAAAAATCTTTTAATATTTTTGCCATCTAATTCAAATATACGATTAATATTTTTTTTACGTTTTGTACGTTTACATTATATAACGTTTTTTTTAATGTTTTGCTCGAATAAACAAATTAAAATAGAACTCCGGATAACTACCAAACATAAAATATATTTTTTTTATGTGTTTTCGTTTACATCATTTGTTTATGTGTTTTTTTATTTAACTTTAAGAGGTTTTATTGTTACTTTTAAACAAATAATCTTAAATATTATGATAAACAATTATCATACTATCATAACAACTATATTTTAACAATTATTTATACAAAAAATAATCTTAAATATAATATACCGTTTGTTAATACCCATTAAGTAAATATATATTGTCTTAAATCATAAAAAAAAAATTCCCCTCGTATTTATTTTAACAAAAAAAAAATAGGATTCAAATTAAAAAATGAGGGAATTTTTTTTATTATGTGAGACAACATATACTTAATGAATATTAACAAGAGGTAGATTTTTTTTATTTAAGATTATTTTTTTTAACAAATAGTTGTTATTTTGAAAGTTGTTATGAAAGTATGCTAGTTGTTTATCATAATATTTACGATTATTCGTTTAAAAAGTAACAATAAACCTCTTAAGGCCGAATAAAAATAAGTAAAACATATAAACAAATGATTAAACCAAAAACACATAAAAACAACATTAAATAATTGTATTTGAAGTTTGATAGTTATTTGGCGTTCTATTTTAATTTGTTTATAGTTATTCGGCATTCTATTTTAATTTGTTTATTTGAGCAAAACATTATAAAAAAAAAAAAAAAAAAAAAACCGTTATATAATGTGAACGAACAAGACATAAAAGAAAAAAAATATTAAATCATATATTCGAATAGAACGTCAAAAATATTAAAAGATTTTTAAACCATAAAAACAAAGAAAAATAAATAAAGTTAACAATAAATCATATATATATATATATATATATATATATATATATATATAACAAGACAAAATTGCAAAAATGATCTCTGTGTTTTGTCAATTTCTTTGGATAAGGTTGAAAAAAAGTTTATTAGCAAAAAAAATCTCTATTTTATGGTTTTGTTGTGATTTTGATCCCTACTTTGTTAAGTTTAACATCACTGTTAACTTTTTAAAAGCGACATTTTTACCCCTAAAGATCATTTCTATAGTTTTGTCCTTTTACAAAACTATAAGACCATTTCTTTAATTTTTTTATTTTATTTTATTAAATTATTATACAACAATTCTTGTAATTATTTTTAAATTTTTTTCTTATTGCATTATTTTTTATTGGATTCTTATATATTAATAAATATATATATATATATATATATATATATATATATATATATATATATATATATTAGTAATTATTACTTTATTTGATTATTACTTTTTTAAATAGTTTTTTAATTTATTTTTTATTGTATTATTTTGTTATTATATTATTATATATTAATAAATATTATTTTTATTATATTATGTTTATATAATAAGAAATATTATTTTATAGTATTATTGTTTTAATTATTATTTTTAATATTTTTATTCCGTTAATTCTTGCTATTGGACTATTACTATTAATTTATTATTTTATATATCAAATAAATATTGATGGTTGGAGATGGTCCGACAATTGTGGTGGTGACGGAGTGACGATGGTGGTGTTGTCTAAAATAAGTTATCTTCCAAATATTTAAAATAAATTAAGAGATGTGGGGTTGGTGAGATTCTTTGGTATTTTTATTAAAATTAGAAAAATTAACGTAATAATCCATTAAAAAGGATTTACATAATAAAATAATTAAATAAAATTAATAATTCAATAAAGTAATATTTATTAATAGATAAACATTATATGTTAAAAATAATATTTATTGGTATACATTAATCCAATAAAATATAATTAATCCAATAAATAGGAAATTAACAATAATTAATTAAAAAATTAATAATCAAATAAATTTATATTTATTAATATAAAAATATATTATATTAAAAATAATATCTATTAATGTATAATAATCCAATAAAAAATAATACAATAAGAACTAAATTTAAAAAAACTAATTAAAAGAATTAATGTAGAATAATTCAATAAAAAAATTTGTAGAAATAGTCCTTGTAGTCCGGTAAAAAGATAAAACTACAGAAATGGTCCCTAAGGGTAAAACTATCATTTTCAAAAAGTTAACAGCAGAAATGTTAAACTTAACAAGCTAGAGACTAAAACCATAACAAAACCACCATATATTGACTTTTTTTTCCTAATAAACTTTTTTTTTGGACCTTACCCAAAGAAATTGACAAACCACAAGGACTATTTTTTGCAATTTTGTCTTTAAATAATTAATTTAAAAAATAGAAATAATTTTATAATAAATCTATGCAAATTCTATTAAAATAAAGAACAAATAAAATTTTTATATAATAATAATAATAATAATAATAAATTATTAAAAGAAAATGAAAAAGAAAAAGGGAGGATAAGTTAGTCTTTTTATATGAAGCAAGGACCAAAAATGCAATATTCATAAGCCACATGGATGTAACCTATTAATTTATAAACCTATGGACCATACGAATCTGACCAAAGCACAGGGACCATTTCTATAATTTTACTCTAATAAAATATTTTTGAAACCACATTACATTAATTAAAAAACAAATAGAATGAAACCTAAGAAAAATAGAAAATTAAAGCTAAATTACTAAAAAAAAATAGAAAATTTAAACTTAAATTACTAAAAAAAAAACATAGAAAATTAAACCTAAATTACTAAAAAAACATAAAAACCTAGAATACAGTTGTGATATTTTTGGGGAACTTGTTGACTTTTTAAAAACACGCTTAAATTTTTCGGGTCAGGATTCAATTATATGTAACTAAGATTTGCAAATGGATCATTTTGATTATTTGGGGTGTTTAGAGTTGGTGGGGTATTTTGATTGGAATCCATAGGTTGAAGAAATTAAAGAAAACGGAAAGAGATTTTGTGTTTTTGTAGTGTAAAATGTATGTAAAATAAGTATTATTTATAGTTGTAGTATATGTTTTTAAATTGAAAATGAAATAATTTTTTATTTTTATCCACCAGTACAAATGAAAAAAAAACAAAGAAAACAGTCAAAACTCGTTGCCAGCCCCTTTTTCTTCCTTATTGGTTATCTTCGCGCGTCTTACCAACCACATCACAGCCAAACCACTAGACATCGGGGCGGTGTTCACGTGTGACTTGGCTGCCCAAGTCAGCATCACGCATCCTTTACTTGCCCCACTCCGGATAACCTTAGAATCGAACATTGTTACAAGTATCGATACTGTTTGTTTGCTAGATGTACAAATGTGTTTTCTTTACTAAGAGTATATTTATGTGTCGGAGACGTCATTTATTGATTTAAGGACATACTTTTGATAATGTGATTTTACTAAAGGAAACTTTACCCATCAGTGAGTCTATTTATATATAAGGTGGGTCACTTGATCCACCTTTCTTTTTAGAGAAAATGACAAACATAGTCATTTATATTAATGGCATTACAAAAATAGCCAAAAAAAAATCGAAATTACAAAATTAGCTAACGATTTCGCAGATGGAGATGCCCCATCTGCAAAATGAGCTTCTCATCTGCGAAAGTACAAGCACCTAAAACATAGTTGTGCTTTAGGTGCTTGTACTTTCGCAGGTGGTTTTAATTTTTTTTTTAATATTTTTGCTGTATATATAGGGGTAATTTCGCAGATGGAATAGGTCCATCTGCGAAATACTCTCACTCTATCTGCGAAATCGTGGTATTTTTTGTATAATTTTTTTTTTAAGTCTGACTATGAAATTATAATTTTTGTATAATTTCTACAAAACTTTTTATATAGCAACATGATTTCGTAGTCAAACCAATTCATTTCATAGTCAAACTTAAAAATTAAATATATATATATATATATATATATATATATATATATATATATATATATATATATATATATATATATTATACAAAAAATACCACGATTTCGCAGATAGAGTGAGAGTATTTCGCAGATGGACCTATTCCATCTGCGAAATTACCCCTATATATACAACAAAAATATTAAAAAAAAAAAAAATTAAAACAACCTGCGAAAATACAAGCACCTATAGCACAGCTGTGCTTTAGGTGCTTGTACTTTCGCAGATGAGAAGCTCATTTCGCAGATGAGGCATCTCCATCTACGAAATCGTTGGCTATTTTTGTAATTTCGATTTTTTTGGCTATTTTTGTAATGTCATTAGTGTAAATGGCTATTTTTGTAAATTTCTCTTCTTTTTATCTTTTGTAAGAGATTACAAATAATCATAAATTGTGACTCATCTTAAAAAATTTGGAGTTAACTATCTTAATGTTTTTGACAACAAAACTATATATAAATCAAAATTTCAAAGGCTCATATTTTATCTTTTAGTAGGCACCCAATTCATTTAAGGTATAATACAATAAAAAATAGCCCAATTCAAGTAAATAATATTTAGGTAATATACGAAAAAAAATTGTTCTGAACACATTGTTCTTCTCCTGCTTCATGGTATACGCTGAATACGTGATACACAATTGCACAAATCGAAAATTTCCCGTCGCCTGTCAGGCGCCGACCCTCCACCTAAGCTGATATCAATATACAAAACTTGGTCGGTTACAATTGTAAGAACTTTAAATATTTTTTGGTTATACAACCCAACCTGAACCTAACCCGCAACAAACATTTTTTTTTCCATTTTTTTCAATTTCACTTAAATAGTGAACCACGTAGTTTTACGTTCTAGACTCGTTATATATATATATATATATATATATATATATATATATATATATATATATATATATATATATATATATATATATATATATACACACACACACACACACACAAACACATATACTAAATGTCTGCCCGCACAAAGCGGCGGAGATAAATAGTTTTTTGGCGAATTGTTTCTAACGGAGAAATAATTATTGGATTTTATTATAATTTATTAGGTAATACAAAATTATCAGTTTTAAATAAAATATTTATGTTTATACCTTATATTTATATTGTCTCTTTATACTATTAATATAAACTAATTAATATTGATGTCTAGTTTAAGAAATATAAATTAATTTATATACATTAAATTAATATTTTAAAGTTTTCATTTGCTCCAAGCTGAATTTCTTAATTAGTTTCCTTAATTCGAGTCTTCAAACTTTTGACAACTATTAATGAATTTTTTATGTATAATTGATTTATACAAAAAGTTTTGAAACTTATACTCTTTAAAATTCAAGATATGACTAATATATATATATATATATATATATATATATATATATATATATATATATATATATATATATATATATATATATAATTGATTCAAATATTTTATTAAAAAATACACATTTCATTCAAGACAAAATAGATCAAAAGTTAAGTGATAATTTCATTTTTCAACATAACCATTTAAAGGTCTAACCGAATAACATAGTTTTCATTCATTTTTTCTAGATAGTTTCATTCAGTTTTTTTGAATCATTTAGATGTGAATCATTCATAAGCTGCAAAACAACCCTTTACTAAAACATTTAGTAACAATAAACTAATAACAATACTTATCATAAATTTTGACAAAATTATGCGGTTGGTTTGTGATTTGTCGAAACATGCTAATCTAATACAACTATTTAAGTTACTACGCATTGTTCCGTGTGATTTAAACCATATAGGAATGAAAATAGCATTTATGTTTTTACATAGAAAGAAAACCATACCCAAATAATGGAACAAATATTATAATTTTTAACTCATTAACATGTCTCATTCCTAATTCAATAACTTTTATGGTTGAATGTCATAATGAATAGTATACATACATTTTTAGTATCATATATAGTATTCAAGCCTGAACGATCGTAAACAACTAGAAACTAATTTCATAACAGTTAAGAATTGTATGAACTCGAAACGTTTTTTAACAGCAACATGTATGTGATTTCAAAACTCGATGTTTTCAATAGAAAACACACATCTATTTATATACGGTCTAAAATCACCATTTTTAGACAGTTTCAAGCTTGAGTAAGGGAAGATGATCGACTACATCATGATTGTTCTTCGGGGTCCCAACCACCATAGCCGGAGTGTACTGGAGTAGCATCTTGCTTACTTCCTTCATGGAGGGTCTATTTGTTGGCAATCTACTAGTGCACCATAGCCCGAGTTTGAACACACTACTCATGTCATTCATGTACATGGGCTCCATAATATCTTTGTCTAAAACATCTTCTATTGGTTCACTTCCTAAAGCATGTTGCATAGCCCATTCCGCTAGCGATGAATGCTCGTTCCCGTTGCTTGCTTCCCTTCCCGTTGTCAATTCGAACAAGATCACTCCGAAGCTGTAAACATCTATCTTCTCGTTTACTTTTGTTGTATGAGCATATTCTATAACAAATTTAAATATGCTATTAGATGTATGGTTTAAGAAACACAAGGGTTACCTAAGGGTCACTCATCCTAGTATTATTGTCATTCAAGTATGTTTAATTGTCGAGTTCAAGTAAGATATTATGCATTAGTGTTGGTATGATTGCACCCATTACCGAGTCTCAGAACCAACATGAGAAGGTAAATCAAAATGTCGTTGAACAAGAAATTTGATGTCCTGAGACATCAGTTATGGATATTCACCTTCTCTTACTGAACAAATATGTAAGGACAACCGATCAAACTCAAGAGGTTATTCATCTTAGTACTACTCATGACCACGTACTTAACCGTGGATCAAATGGTCCACACATTAGTGCTGATATGATTGCTAGTGGTATTTCAAAATACAATATGAATATATTATTGTTAATTGAAACTTTACCTGGAGCCATATAGCCGAATGAGCCGGCCACGGTTGACATTGCAGCGAGCTCACTGCCTTTCTCTAAGATCTTGGCTAACCCAAAATCTGCAATCTTTGCATTGAATTCACTATCTAAAAGCACGTTGCTTGATTTCACATCACGATGAACAACTGCGGGGCAACAATCATGGTGCATATAGGACAACCCTCGAGCCGCCCCGAGTGCTATATGCAACCTTTTAGGCCAATCAAGTACCATATGACGCACCGAACCGGCCAACCCACGGCTTGGTGGAGTCTGCTTTCGGTGCAGCCAACGGTCCAAACTCCGGTTCTCTAAGTACTCGTAGACAAGAAGCTTTGAGTTGTCACCCGAAATGTGACCCATCAATTTCACGATGTTTGAGTGTCGAATCATGCTTAAAATCTCAACTTCTGCTAAAAACTCTTTCTCGAGCCTTAAATCTAAATCCTTTTTGGTTGAGATCTTCTTTACTGCCACCACATCGCCGGAACGGTTCACCGGAACCTTGTACACCTTCCCGGAACCACCTTGACCGATCATGTAGTTGTCGTTCAAACGAGGCAAAATAGTGGATTCCGTGAATGTTAATTTTTGAAAAGAAGTGAATTTCCAATTTGAATTGAAACCGTGTTTTCTTCTCCGATAAAGAACGATGACATATCCGGTCATTATCACCGCCAGCAGAAACAATATTGCTGCAATACTTCCGATTATCGCCACCGTCTTACTGGAAATCTTGCTAGATGGTCCGGGTTGGGATCGGGAACTGCAAGAATTAAGCCCTAATAATGGATTGTTTGAACAAAGACCGGGGTTTCCTTGGAAGCTTTTCTCGAAGGCACCATTATCGAGCTGACCCGGGATGTTTCCGGCGAGGTTATTGCCGGAAAGATCAAGAGAAACGAGCTGCCGCCCGAGCTGAGCCGGTATTTGACCAGAGAGATTGTTTTTTGATAAGTCGAGTACTGTAAGAACTTTTAATAGCCCAAGACCCGCCGGAATCTGACCGGAGAGTTGGTTTCTACTGAGATTCAAAGCGTTGAGTGAATTCCAGGAAACAATAATTGCCGGAAGTTGGCCGGAGAGTTGGTTTCCGTCGAGCAATAAAGTTGCTAAATTTGGAAGTACGGTTAAATCTTGAGGAATTCCACCATTGAATAGATTATTACTTCCTTTGAAAACCCGCATATTTGTCCAAGAAGATACCCCGGTAGGTATCTCACCAGAAAACCTGTTGTTACTGATTTCGAGTATTGATAATTTTGGCGCCAATTCCGAGGGCAACTCGCCAGAAAATGAATTACCACTCACCATCATCTTCTCCAAGCTTGAAAGGTTCCATAACCCATCTGGGATTTTTCCTGAAAGTTGGTTATCATAAACTTGAATAACCCTCAAACTGCTACAAGTTTCAAGTGATTTTGGTATCTCGCCTGAAAGATTGTTACTGTAAACAACCAAGCCTTTGAGCTTCCCATTGTAACACAGATTCTCCGGTATGCTTCCGGTGAACTGGTTTTCGTCAACCTCGAATAACTTCAGCTCAGAGTACCTTCCGAAGTCCGGTGGTAGTTCACCGGAGAAATTGTTAGTGAAAATTCGAATGTCGTTCAAGCTAGGCAAGCGGCCGATGCTCGCCGGAAGCTCGCCGGATAACTGATTTAACTCGAGACTCAAGTTTGTTAACCGCATTAGATTCCCGAAATCTCCGGGGACTTTTCCGGTGAGCTTGTTTGCAGAAAGATCGATGACCTGCATGTTCAATGCTTGAATCGAATCCGGGATTGCACCTGTTAGATAGTTCCAGTAAAGATAAACTTCGGTTAAGTTCTTTAACAAGAACAAATCACTAGGTATTGATCCATTCAGGTTATTGGAAGATAAATCCAGCAGTTCCAGAGCCGGCATGCCGGAAAAATTTCCGGGTATCTCTCCGATCAAGTTGGTTTCAGTCATGTAAAAGAATCGAAGTTTTTTCAACTGAATAAAACTCCGGGGTAGTCTTGATGGGGTAAAATTGTTAAAAGACAAATTTAATTCTTCCAGATCTTCTAAATAACCGATTTGCTGAGGAAAAGTGCCATTGAAAGGACACTGGTGTAATTGAAGCGATGAAAGCTTTGATAATCTAGAAATACTTGCCGGAATGTCGCCGTAGAAGTTATTGCCGAAAAGGCTGAGGTATCGGAGCTCCGGCGACAACCGTGAGATGTCACCGGGTAGATTTCCTTGAAAGTAGTTTTGAGAGAGGTCAAGGTACTGGAGATTGGTGCAGTTGTAGAGGGCTGTCGGAAAATTTCCGGTGATGTCATTGTAATTTAGATCAAGGTGTGTTAAGCTTTTGATGTCACAAATAAACGGTGGGACAGTTCCGTTGATGTTCTGATTGAAGAGGGTGATTCCGGTGATGGTGGTGCCAGAACATGTAATCTCCGGCCAGCTGCAAGGGTTGGAGGATTGGTCCCAGTGGTTGATGGAGGGTGGATTTGACCAGAAGCTTTTGATATTGAGAAGGATGTTTTGGTCATTTTGGGTGGTGGATTGTGAATTTACGTGAAAGGGTAGGAGGAAGAGGAGAAGGAGAAGAGAGGGTAGGGGTAGTATTGACATATTGTTTGGGCTCACGGCGGAGGAAGGTGGTCGGTTTATGGCGGTGGCATGTAGGATAAGGAGAGTTTCGTGCAAATGTGGAAGCAAAAATGTTAGGTTGACTTTCAAATTCAACGTTCAGCGTTTTGATAATTATAAAGAGTGAATTACAAAATTTGGTCAAACAAGTTTTTCTTTCGTTTTTTAAAATTTTATAGTGTTGAATGATCATCAAATTTCAAATTAAATGTTAATATGACAATCTTATAATTAATTGTTTAATAAAATTTCATTTTTCATTTCATTTAAGGGACAACATCTGTATATTATACAGGTTGATTAAAAAAATTAAATACTATTAAAATTTAAATAATAAATATTTTTTTTTAAAATAAAATTTTGAAATAAAAAATAAAAAAGCATATTAATTACAAATTTATTATCATATTTATTATATATAATATTTTACATATATAAATAAAAATATTATATGGCTTTTTAATTTTAAAGATTGAAAAAACTTATAAATTAACATATAGATATTATTTATTTAATAAATATTACAAAATGATAAGTGTCAAAATTAATAAGAGATTCACAAGTGGTAAATTTATTTTTATTTATTACGAAGGATGCTCTTACAATACTATTTACTATTTAGTGCATGTATATGTGGTCTTAGTGGTTCCTTTCCGACTCATTGAAACGTTTTTCTCTTTTTTTTCTTGTTTTTTTCCCTTTTTTCTAACCCAAAACATATGGAAATAACGTAATTTCCAACGTATTGAACCTACTGTCACATTATTATTTGTAATTTAATTAAATTAAAAAACATAAAATAAAATAAAACATTACATTTTTCTTAAGTTTTTAATCTTTAAAATAAACTTATACTAATTTAAAACAAGAAAACATTAAACTTAATTAAAAATAACATTTAATTAAAAAACACACTAAAATAACATAAATTAAAACCACACTAAAATAACATAAATTAAATCCTAAAACGAAAAACGAAATAATTAAAAAAAAAAACTCATAGTACAAACAACAAACGAAAACTAAAATAAATATTTAAATTCTAAAGTTTTGTTGAGTTTAAAACTTTTTCTTCTGAGACTCCGGACTCATGGATATTCATTTTATGGGTGAAAATAACATTAAACTCTTTCACTTTTCCTTGCATATGTTTCCATTTTGAAAAAATGTGATGTATTGAACCATCATAACACCAAACTATTGCTTAAACTGATCCATAGCTAATCGCCAGAAATATGATGATCCATGTTCACTCACGTGGCTATTTTCCAAAGTGTCGGTGTATGCTCGAACGAACGCCACTTCTTTGATTTCAGGCCATTCTGGAGATACTGTGGCTTTAAGAGTGACACCTATTTTCAAAAATTGAATTGGAATGTAAAGATAATAGAGTAAAATGGAATGGATTCCAAAGATAAAAAAAAATGGAAGATAAAGTATAGGAGCATATAATGGAATTGAAAGAAAGAAATGTATGGTTTTAAAATAATAGAAGAAAATATTTATAATAGAAAATTATATTAAAAAAAATTAAGTCGTTGGAGAACCACTCATGGGTTCCTCAACCCATTTTCAAAGCCAAAGTCTCAGTCTGCCTATTGACGGTATAAGCCTCCATGTGGTTCCGCCAACCTAAAATGCACCTTCTGAGCCACTCAAACCTCCTTTATTGCTATCAACATCATCAAGCAACCATGATCAATCAGATTAAATGACTTAAAATATTTAGAAAAAATGTTAAAATACGTGTGTAATTTGGCTATGCCAATAGATTCACTATTTATTACCGTTATAAGCTTGCTGAGGGTTTATTTCGTAAAAGACTTTATATTTTTGAATTTTTCCATTTTAGGCCTAATTAAAAAAAAAAAATAACCGTTCTTGTATTCCTTGATATTTCACTAATGGAGCCAATGACCGACCTGTAAATTGGATTTATTCCATATAAGAACCTATATTTTGCATTTTCCGTTAAAAAGTTTACAAATAAACCTAATTTAACTTAATCATTGTCATATCATTAAAGGAGTCGGTTACCAACATGCAAGATTCTAAATGGTGTAAGTCCTGAGGCGTAGCGACTAAGTTAAATCTCTAGCTTTTATGAATCATGATGAGACATGACGTTTTCAACCCATTAATTAAGACGACAATTTTGTACATATAAAAAAGAAATCAATAATTATAGATTTATATCAACTATGTCAATGGTTTTAAAAATATAATATCAATAACTTATAATTAAAAGTTAAGAAAAATTCATTGATTTCATGTCTAATCAGAAAAAACAACAAAAACAACTGTGTCTTGAAATAAAACTCGACACATTTAGTGTTATGACATTCCTATAGACCAGCCATGGCATGCGTTACATCTAACAACGATGTTAATATTGTTATCTTGGCAATGAAGCCATGTGTTAACGTCATGGCACTCCTTGGCGTCCGCAATATCGCATATTTTAGAATCTTGCTAACAGGTAACTCTATATCATCATAAGATAGTGTGAACCACTTAAATCTTTGTGTTATGTGTGCTTTGATTTCGTTTATGGTTTCTCGTATTTCTCAAATCTGTTTTCGTTTATCGTTTGTTCTTTACCTAACAACCTTCTGATACCGGAACTAGTATAGAAATTAGAGCCATCATTGATAAGCACAAGCGATAGTTCATTTCTTAGTTCTATTCTAAGTAACCACCGGTGAACAAATACACACATTGAGGAACCCTCACACCTACATGTTGGTGATTTGTATCACTAATGTTATTTAAATGTAATGGATTGATCTGTTGACTAAGACAATCTTGATAAACCTTGAACAAGTAAAGGTGATGTAGAGTACACACTTGTTTGAGTTTATTTAAGATTCAAAGTATACTATTATTTAGGGGCGAAGCCCCTGAACGGTTGAACCAACAGGGTCCGGGGCAACGCCCTTGGTAGTGGGGTCCAATGGGTATTGTTTTGTAGAAAATGCATTGAAATTCGAAATTAAGAAAAGTGACCCAGTTTTTACTTATTTTGAACCTGTTTTTATTACAGTTTTATGATAGTTAATTGAAGGTCTTTTATTTAAAAGTTTTCTGTTAGTTTTCAAACAATGGTGATATAACTATTTTTCATTACGAGAAACATAACAATCATCATTATCTATTATTGATCTCATATTGAGTTTTATCCCATTGAAGATTTCGCAAGTCCATCAAAATACTTTCATCTGGAAGTTTTCCTAGGACTCTAATGTCAAAGCTCATGCCTTTCTTTTTAACTGGGTATATTTGGTTTTCATTTTTCGTATAAAAGAGATGAGCCTATACAAAAATATCTTTTACCATGTTTTTGTAAATAGATTTGAAATCACAAGTATTTTGTAATTATTTTTAAAAAATATTATCCTTGTGTACAGAAAACTAACAGAAATCACCCGTCTTTTTTTATTGGGAGTTGGTAACGAATGGAATATAAAACAAAAACTAGAAGGTAGTAAATGCACATTAAAGATTGTGAAGGGATATAAATTAAGCTAAGTTGAATTACATAAGTGGTGACATACAGTGACAATATATTTCAATAGTATATTCTACGGGAAAGGAAGCAGCTTGCCAGCTTCGAAGTTTATCATGAATATTGGCGGCTTTGAATGTATATTGTAGAACCGGCAACTTTACCTGTGGGCCACCGGATGTGATCTAAGTAAAATAAATTTTTGAGTTTTAAAATACCACATATTCAATAGGAATCGCATGATCATAAAATAGTTGTTAAAATACGACATATTCAATAGATTTTTAATTTTTAAGTTTTAAAAGTAGCATGTAGTAGGTAGCGGGTAGCGTTTAGCTGTAACTTTTATTTGTTATATTAGTATTTGACAAAACTAGCTGAAGCTTTTAAAATATATAAAATTATATAAAATGACAATTGATTATATATATATATATATATATATATTAGTGTTTGACAAAACTAGCTGGAAGCTTTTAAAATATATAAAATTATATAAAATGACAATTGATTAAATATATATATATATATATATATATATATATATATATATATATATATATATATATATATATTTAAGGGTAATTATGAAAATTGATTTCAAAAGCTCAGTGGCGTTTTGTTAAACGCTACTTTACATAAAGTAGCTTTTAGATTTGGAGCGTTTTGTTTAAATTAAAAGTTAAACGCTCGTACTACCAAACGAAGTTTTTTGTTTAAACTAGAGCGTTTTGTCAAAAGCTAAAAAGCTAGAAGCTCCCAAACGCTTCCAAAAGCTCCGTGCCAAACACGCCCTATATATTTAGCTTTGTAAATGATAACCAGAAATCGACTATAATTATTCAATAAAACCTAAATTTCAAAATCCAATATACCACAAGTTCAGTAGGAAACACATGATCATATATTAAGCTTTGTGCATGTGATATCTAATTTAGTTGGATTGATATATTGAATTTTATATTTATATAAGGCGTGAGGTTGGGAGTTCGATTCTCTTAAACTATCTTTTGTGGTGTTACATGTGGAAATTTTTTTCTCTAGAAATCCTTGTAGGGGCTGGGTTTGCCATGTCAAGAAACTCAATTGTCATGAAATTGTCTCTTAATTTTCACCCATCATTTTTGTTAATTTGTGATTGGTCCATTCATTCACATAATAATTATATTGAACATTTAAACCTAACTCTCTCTCTCTCTCTCTCTCTCTCAAGATGGCTCTTCTCTCACTCTTTATGCTCTCTGGTTCGAAGGGATCTCTCAAGGGTGAAGCTGGCCGCCAATGAAGGCCATAAGGACCCTTAAATAGGGCACAGGCCCAAAGATCTAGGGTTTATGTCCACAACGCGGACTCATCGAGTCCATTCATTAATCTGAGTCATCATTCGCGTTCCTACTCGACGAGTTTAGGCGTCAACTCGTCGAGTCCCTCTTCTTAATTCAAAAATAAATACTTAAATTATGATACCTGGGAATCTGGATGTTACACATTTTTACCAAAACAAACGCCCCCTCGTCGTCATACTTTCTCTCACGGCGATTTCTGCCCTCTTTCTCTTGATTTCTTCAAGTTTTTTTCAAATCCATCATCAAGGTATGCAATTTCTTACTTAAAACTACTTAATACTACCAATAAATTGTTATAGCAGCTCACCCCTATCTTTCAATGTACTTTCCATTGATCAAGGTGTCTGGCCCTTATGCAACCCATTGAGAACTCATAGAACTCACATGCATAGTTGACCAAACTGGAATGACACAGAAACAGAAATCTATCAACACGATAGGTTAGAAACCTCAAGTCGTGTTCTAGTGTTTAATAATAGGTTTACTCTTGATTAGTTCTTGAACCTATTCAAGATCATTTAGACTCCCACTGACCTCTTGACATATAAGATTCTCTTGTCAAGAAACATTCCTTGACAAAACAAATATTCAAGAGTTAGTGTGTGTCTTTATCAAGACAAAACCTACACACAATTTGGTACTAGTTGGTCTTTGTCTTATTCTAGACATCACAACTCACCAAAATGTGAAAAAATAAGAACATTCCTATTTAAGATTTTATCACTCAAGTCACAGTCTTGGAGTTTGACTCTAAGACTTGATCTTGGAACGAAGTACGATTCATCTTATTGACTTAACCCATTTTGACAATTCCCGACTGCTCTTCTTAGCCATACTTGTGCACTAAGGTGTCCTTAGAGGATGAATTGTAATATAGTTCTTAAGATTATCATAACACATGATACAAAAGTACTCTCCCTTCTTCTTAGATTGGAGAAACTTTTATCTTTCTGTCTAATTGATTCTTCTTATTCGTTCTGCCATTCATTGAAACTTTTCAATGATTCAGAATTACACTTAATCTTGTAAGCATAATCATGTTTACTAGACTTTTAGTAAATCATGACGAATAATCTTGTTTTCATTTATGGTGGACTTGACTAGTGCACAACATTGTGAACTCGATCTCCTAGTCCTTCACTTGACTCTTTGTCAAGGAATTAGCCTTAAAATTGTTGGATTAGTGTCTAAGTCCATAACTATTTTGGTATGTACTTGACCCGGTTATGAGCATAGTCCTTTTGGGTTGCCTTCACCATAGCAATATGTAGGATGAATTAAGGAGAGAAATGTTTAATTATGATTTATTAATATATTATGAGAATATATATATTAAAGGAGAAATCATATTGTTTAATTAATATTAGTCAAGAATTAATAAATAATTAATTTTGTGGCTAAAAGAGATTAATTAAACTTAGGGGACTGGAATTGTAATTATAAGATAATTGCAATTGGGCTATGGATCACCTTGGAATAATAGGTTGGACGAATTCTATGGGGAAGCCCATTAGAAATCGTCCAAGGCATGTTCCAGAAGGGGTCCATGGGTTGCTTAGGGCTTAAGCAGTCAAATTAGGGTTTCCTTGTTAGATAACCCTAATTACCTACCTTTTTAAAGAACCCTTGAGACCCAAAAACGTGGTGAAGTGTTCCTTTAGGGTTTCTAGTCGTTTTTGGTGCCTCCTCTCTCCTCCCTCTTCATCCAAGTTGCTTAGTGGTGTCTGTGACTTCATTAGAGGTGCAGCACTTGAGGCACTAAGCTTTCTGAAGCCAAGGATTGATTGTTATTGCTATATAACAATCAAATGTAAGATCTAAACCCTAATTTCAGTTATAGTTTATTAGATCTAGGGTTTATGGCTTTGGATAATCAATTGCATGTTCATTAGACAAACTAGATCCAAAGCTATTAGGGTTTGCATGTACACTATAGGAATGATGTATTGCTCAAATCCCATCAAAAATCTCTAAGTACCAATATTTCCATACATCACATGATTCAAATCATATGATTCCATGCTTCTGTCCAATTGAAACTTGGGCGATGAGAATCTTTCCTTACTTAGAAAATTATGACACATAAATAACATAACTAAGAATCACATCCACTTAATATTGCTTATAATAGAAACACACAAACATCAATTTTCACAATTGCCATTACAAGGAAATATAAATAAGACAAAATCAAAATTTATTTTATTGCGGAAAAATATATATCCTTACAATGTAAATGAAAACTATGCTATTACATATTCCTAAGCAATCTACCATAATTCTAAGCAGCAGCTCAAAAATCCAATCATCGAATCCATGTGATCGTAATCCATTTCTTCGCGATCAGACCCAGCTCGCTCCTTCCTTTAAGCTTCCTTTCTTTTCTTCGATCCTTCAAAACATCGAAATGTAATCTTATCACATCATGTATTAAGAATCTCCAAATAGGAACTTAATGGAGTTAGATAGTGGATTTTACCTAAAGCAGAGTCATACATCTTTACTCTCCCATCTCTTAGATCTCTTAGGTAGTGAGGGCAGCTTCGTAACCAATACCCCTTCTTTTGGCAGTATAAACACATGGATTCTTCTGGAATGGTACACGGGACTATCTTAGACTCAGTCTTTCTCTTCCGTAGAGAAAACCTTTCTGGACTTCCAATGTTGCCATTGCCCATAGAAGGTTGGGATATTGATTTATCAGAAAAATTTGCTACACCAGTGCGCTAAATCATTTCTGATTCAGCAGCAGTAAGCAAATAAGTCAAATCAATGAGGGTCACGTCGTGGTCCATCATATAGTACTCTCTAACGAACTTACCATATGATTCGGGAAGTGATTGAAGAACCAAGTCAACAACCAACTTCCTTAAGACATCGACACTCAACATCCTTAACCTGTCAATGTGTGACTTCATCTTTAAGACGTGTGACTTCATCTTATTGCCAATAGGGTTTAAGTGGCCTTGAACATTTCAAGTCTTCGAACACGTGGGTCAGGGAGAATTATTAGAGGAGGTGGAGGAAATGAAGCATGATTTCTATTTCCACAATCCAATCGTGGAACATCATCTTCACGTGGAAAACCTTTTCCAATGGATTTAGGAAGACCATAGTTGTCAGACTTTGACATCTACAAACGGGAGAAATTTCAAGGTTAGTTGATTGAGTCCTTAATAAAACACCCAAATGAGATATTAAGGCTAGGACCCAACACAATATCCTACAAACTAGAAGAGGGATGTTGTAATCCAGCTTGCAGAACATTTGAAAGTAGGTAAATGACGATTTACCAATTTCCACCGTGAAAAACGAAAAAGAAGGTTAAGTTTTAAATGTATTGGAAACTCCTAGATCTTTTGAGATTCACTGAACTTTTCAATGTCATGTTTAAATCTCGATATGCCCCTCAATTTGTGACTGGGATGCCGAGGATCACAAAACGGGGTGTGAATAACCATGCAAATATACATGGTTCCCCCAATGTTACAGTCACCTATTCGATGTACTGGTTAACCACACACGCTCCATCGAACTATGACAAACATCGAGTCACCCTTTGCCACCATTGCTTAGAACCCAATTAGTGTGCCGGTTAACCACACACGATCCACTAACGTCTTAGCAAGGGTAAAAAGTATAATTTCATGGAATTGCATCAAATTCACTTTTGCCTAAAGTAACTAAGATTTGAGAATTTTATAAAACATTTAGTTACTTTATTATTCATTATACTTTTAACGAGGAGACGGTTTTCCCTATCCTACCCATTCGGCTAACGACCCTCCACTAATCAAGGAAACGGTGTGTGAGAGTGGACACCCATTAAACGGTCATTTTATAGGCCATAACCTTATACCCCCTTATAGATCGGCTTCGTGAATGAGGCCTACTAACGGTAAGACTAGCAGTTTAAGTTATACATATATAATGTTAGACTTTTAATGTGATATATAGTATAAGGGTGTATTTTACACTTTTAAAATACTAGGGTTTTCGAATTTAAAATTAAACTTTTAATTTAAAATTTTAAATTCCAAAACTTGAGGGCAAGTTTTGAAATTTTTTCAAAAATACTTGGGTTTTAATCATATTTAAAATTTTCGAAATTAAAACCTTTTAATTTTAAATCTTAAATATTAAAACTTTGATTTAATAATTATCTCAAATTAAACAATTAATTTAACTTATTAAATCTTGCAGGATTATCTATTAAATTAAACAATTCATTTAACCTAATCCCTTTATCCCTAAAATTCGAAAATATGGAATGGGATAATTCAAAAATCTATAATTACCATATTTAAACAATTAAGAGATAATTACAAGATATGGCATTATCAAAATCCCTAAAATCTAGGATCTAATCTTGGGGAGGAGGCCAATTTCGAAATTCAAGGGTTAGATAACCCTAGAATTCGAAATCTTGGGGACGAAGGAAATGGTTTGGGAAACCCTAACCAAATTTCGAAATTTAGGGTTTATGAACCCTAATTTCAAAAATCATGCCTTTAGGGTTTATAGGCTATAAACCCTAATATGTCAAATTCATACTTTTGTATAAAAAACTAATTGAAAACAAAACCCAATGGCTCTGATACCACTGTTAGGTTCTATACAAATAATTCTATGTGTGCATGCAACCCTAGAGTTGGATCTATGTTTTCACTATTAGACATACAACTTTATTAGACATACAACTTTACAAACACAAAAAGAAACCTGGCATGCTACTACTATTTTCGAAATCCACATAGAAGAATAGAATACATACCTCTTGTTGTTATATAGTAATAACATCTAGTTCCTTGAATCTCCTTAGCTTTTGAAAGCAAGTACCACAAGTGTAGTACCTCTAATGGCTCACAAACACACTTGGGTGAGAGGATAAATATGAGAGAGAGGAGGAAGGGTATTAAGCTCCAAAATTCAGCTATAGTTTGGTTTTCCCAATGGATAGCTGAATTCCTAAGCCTAGGGAGCTATTTATACTTAAGGCTAGCTAGGGTTTCAAAGTGGAAACCCTAATCCCTTAGCTTAGGGCCTAAGCAAGTCCATGGACTCCTTTCCTTAAGCCCTTGGACGAAAACTCCTAGATCCTTCTAGGATTTTTGTTCAAGCCTTAATAAAGGTGATCCAATGGCCCAAAGTCTCAACTATCAAATAATTACAAAACAACCCATGTACTTTTAATTAATTCATTTAATCCCAAAATTAATTCCTAATTAATTTATGATTAAATAAAAATTAATAATATGATTCCTAATTAATATATTATTCTTATAATATATTGAAAAATCATATTTATACCCTAATTTATTATTCTTAATAATAAATTAGCCTCTATCCTCAGTAGTCATCTTGTCGACTCACCAGTGTGAAGGAAACCCAAAAGGACCATGCTACAACTGGGTCAAGTACATACCAAATATAGTTGTCGACTTAGGCACTAATCCAACAGCTAGAGGATTCCAGGAGAAGATTGTAGATCCAGAAGCAACATCTCATCCTCTTCATTTTCTGGTAAGCAAGCCTCAACCTTGCCTAATAGCTTGTTAGATCTTTTCATTGTCACTTAATGGGGTTTTTTGTCCAAGAAGCTTAGTCCTTGGGATATGGACGTCCCAAGTGATCTACCTTTAAGATCTGGAGTCTAGAAGGGGTTTCATGGCATAAAGGCGCAAACTTTATGAACATGGAAGCCCCATGCAAGCTTTAAGGTGTTATTATGGCCTTTTAAGCCCCAAAAGGCCATGCATGGAAGGAAAGTTAGGAGCTTTACGTGTTCAAATGATGTCTAAGGCCTAGATCTATGTTAGTATGCTTTAGTTTGGAGTATTATAGCTTTTGGGCCAAGATCTATATCCTAGAGAACTAGGGTTTTAGCTAAACCCATTAAGAAGGACTAATAACGGGTAAAGTTGGAAACTTTACCCTTAAAAAGGCATTTCCAGTATGTAGATTAAATGCAAGAACTGTCTAGTCAACTAAACGAACTGTTGGCCAAAGGATTCATCAGACCAAGCTTCTTACCTTGGGGAGCACCAGTTCTGTTCATTAAGAAGAAAGAAGGATCTTTTTCATATGTGCATTGATTATCGGGAAGTAAACAAACTCACCATCAAGAACCGATATCCCCTACCCCGAATCGATGACCTATTCGACCAACTTCAGGGAGCATGCTACTTTTCAAAAATCAATTTGAGGTCGGGTTACCACCAATTGCGAGTCCAAAAGGAAGATGTTTCCAAAACGGCGTTTCAGACTCGCTACGATCATTACAAGTTCGTGGTGATGCTTTTCGGATTGACAAATGCACCTGCGGTGTTCATGGATCTAATGGATCGTGTATGCCGACCTTACTTAGATAAATTCGCGATAGTGTTCATCGAAGACATATTGGTCTATTCACGAAGCAAGTTAGAGCATAGTCAACACCTACGACAAGTCCTAGAGACTTTGAGGATGGAAAAACTATATGCAAAATTTTCCAAATGCAAATTTTGGATCCGAGAGGTGGAATTCTTGGGTCATGTAGTCACCAAAGAGGGGATACATGTGGACCCCTCCAAAATCATGGCAATTGAGAACTGGAAAGAACCAAGAACACTGACGAAGTTCCACCGGTTCTTAGGCCTTGCTGGCTACTACAGGCGATTCATACAGAACTTCTCCAAGATCGCTAAGCCACTCACTACCTTGGCTCAGAAAGGAGTGACGTTCAACTGGGAAGATAAGCAAGAGGTTGCCTTCCACAACCTAAAGCAAGTCCTATGCAGCTCCCCGATCTTGTCTCTCCCAGAAGGGACGGAAGACTTTGTGGTCTACTGCAACGTGTCAAAGCAGGGTCTTGGGTGTGTGCTCATGCAACGAGGAAAGGTCATTGCCTATGCCTTGAGACAACTTAAGACTCACGAAGTTAACTACACCACGCATGACCTCGAATTAGGAGCAGGGGTGTTTGCTTTGAAAATCTAGAGACACTATCTTTATGGTACGAAGTGCACAATTTTCACAGACCATAAGAGTCTCCACCACATCTTCAACCAAAAGGAGCTCAACATGAGGCAACGACGATGGGTAGAGCTACTAAATGACTATGAACGTGAGATTCGTTATCATCCAGGCAAGGCCAATGTAGTAGCAGATGCCCTCAGTCGAAAAGAATACTCGGGCCACCAAGTAAAATCATTAACCATGACCATCCATTCACTCCTGTTCAAACATATCAAAGAGGCTTAACTAGAAACCTTGAAACCTGAAAATGTCATAGGTGAATCCTTGAGAGGAATGGATAAAACTCTAGAAGTCAAGGGTGACGAAGCTCGTTATCTCATGAATCAGACCTGGACACCGAAGCTCGGCAGGTACAGAGATGTTGTTGATGGGTTTTAGGCATAAGAACAATCCTATGTGCTCATACAAACCCTAATGCTTGGATCTAGGTTTCTCTATTGTACATGCTTTGAATCCAATACTAATAGACTTAGATCTAACATATTATAAACTGAATTAGGGTTTATAGAATTACATTTGATTGTTATATAGCAATAACAATCAATTCCTTGCTTGGATTGGCCTTAGAAAGCTTAGTGCCTCAAGTGCTGCACCTCTAATGGAGTCACAAACACCATATACAACTTGGATGAAGAGGAGAAGAAAGGGGAGGCACCAAAAACGGCTGGAAACCCTAATGGAAGACTTGTCCACATTTTTGGGGCATAGGGGCCCTTTATATACATGTAGGCTATTAGGGTTTACAACTAGGAAACCCTAATATGACTGCTTAGGCCCTAAGCAGCCCATGGACTCCTTAAACATATCCCTTGGACGATTTCTAATGGGCTTCCCATAGAATTCGTCCAACCTATATATTATTAGGTGATCCATAGCCCAATTATAATTATCTTATAATTACAACTTCAGTCCCCTAAGTTTAATTAATCTCTTTTAGCCACAAAATTAATTATCAATTAATTCTTGACTAATATTAATTAAACAATATGATTTCTCCTTTAATATATTATTCTCATAATATATTAATAAATCATATTTAAACCTTTCTCTCCTTAAATCATCCTACATATTGCTATGGTGAAGGCAACCCAAAAGGACCATGCTCATAATCGGGTCAAGTACATACCAAAATAGTTATGGACTTAGACACTAATCCAACAGTCTCCCACTTGGATAAGTCTAATAACTATTTTCCGTACGACTTCAGAACCTGATCAACAATCGTAGCTTTCAAAAGCCGCTGTCAACTCTGATCTTATCAGATAGCGTGTCCTCTAGATAAGGGATTATATATTCCTCCATTCTCAAGATATCGTATAGACAAAAGACATGAATTTCAATCATTCTCTCTATACTGTTTCCCGACTTCTGATTTATGACGACTGATAACAGACTACAATTGAACACATCAAATTAGTCCCGGCTTGGCCAAGCGCTTAGGTGTCATCACTAAATCATCGAGAGGCCCAATGATATCGCTTTTATCCCACTTTGGGTAAAAGGAATGGATAAACTTTGACTCAAATGCTCGCTTGCATTTACTGATCGAATCACACACAACAATAAGTTTTATAACACCAAGTTACTGGTGCGTTTACTTATTATCAATGTGTAACCGACCAACAAATAACAACTCACACGTCTCGGTTTCAAGAATATACAATATTATCGTCTCACTAATCACTCGTGATAAAACCATGAAGTGATCCAAGTGAGCGTGGGTTTAATCCAATACTCTAATCTTATCAAAGCACTCATGAACTCTGCAGCAAACTTGTGCCATGTCTAAACACTTCAGACAATCTACAGACAGATTCATGATAGTCTTCCTTCATACTTACTCCCAACGTATGACCGACTGTGGATGTTTGAACAACCTAGTTATTCTGGAAGTCAAAACATGCAAATTGAAACATAACAATAATACTTAATCCTATATGGCCTCAAACTTGTGAGAGTAAATAAAACACTTCTATTTAACCACCATATTGATTACTCATTATTTATCATTTAATGTTTCGGATAATCAACTTATTATTTGAATTACAACAACAATTTTCCCATGCTCCAAGCATGCACACTTTGTTTCCTATGGTCCATGCTTTGTGAAATAGATCAATTGAAAACCTTTCCAATGATGCTCATTTCACAATTCCCAATCCTTATCATTAGTGTAAGAACACAAGGTTCTTCCACTACTAGAATATGCTAGATTCTAACATTTTACGCAACGATCCTTTCGTAAAGTCATAGCACAAAAGTCACCAAGACTTGGCTAATGAAATTACAAAGTACTTTCTTAGAAATTTTACAAGACAATTCCATAGACGTGAAGTCTCACATTCAAAGTACATTCCTTTGAACATCCTTCTTGCATAAAAGTTTCTAATCTAGACATAGATTCTCAATATCCAACTCCCAATATGGAAACATTTCCACATTTGCCATATGACAACTCATTCTTAATAGAATCTTATCTATTCATAATAATGTCGATATGGTCCATCCAATACCATACTTCCAACTACTCACAAGCGACCAATCCTCAGCGAACTTTGGATCGTCCTTTGATAGTTGTTTAATTATTTTAGTCAAAACCAATTCTAGTCCTTTTTCCTTCTTAATGCACTAGACATTTGGAAAATTTTAGAATGGTAAAATATTATAGCATTTGCAATCGATCCTATACCCGAAGTGTATGGGACACGATGCATAATATCTTACATAAAGATATGATACCTTACCAATCTTTTGCCATAATATTTTATGTGTCATGTTCTCACAATTCGAACTATGAAGAGGGATGCCGTAATCATAATCGAATTTTAAGAACACACAATGTATCCTTTGACTGAAAATATTAAAATTTCTTAATCTAAGCTTTAGATTTTGAAACGAAGTATAATATTCTCTCCCTTAATTATAGCAAAACAACTTTTCAACCCATGCAACTTTGCAAATTTGAATCTTTGTTTTTCAATAATTAATATTGCTAACTTGCAATACTCGCCATAATAATCATACAATCATAACACTTATGCTCCCACTATCATGATTATCATATAAGCATAACACTTATGCTCTCACTAGCTTTGACATGTATTCAGAGAACAAATGAAGTTTCAGAAAACAATGCCTATTGAATATCTGAAATTCATATTTCTAATACCAAATGCTTCGATAAGCCTACACCTTTGCCTTAGATAGCTCATATGTGTGTTTAAACAATTTAGAATTTATGTTACTAAGTTCCAAATGTTCAAACTAATTGCCAAATCTCACAATTCGAAATATGGAAAGGGATGCCGTAACCATAATCGAATGTGAGAATACAATTTTCACAATTGCTATCTTCTTAAAACCTCTCTTAGTGAAAGTATTTCCTCACAGTCATTTTCATGAAGGAGGGAATCTTATGACACTTAGATTTTATGGTGTATGAGTCCCTATCCATGTGAATTTGCCAAAACCAAGGTTTGCGACAAATCCAAACTCATATGGACCGAACTTTCTTAATCTTGATTTCTTGCCCTATGGTAACACGAGTGCCCACCATGTCTTCCAAGTAGTTTAGTAACTTGTCCTTACATATCAATGTACTTTACATCGACTAAGGCTCTAGTATGCATTCAGATGAGAACTCATAGAACTCACATACGCAACTAACTCAATTGGAATGGCACAGAAACAAGATAATGTCAGTACGACAGGTTGTAAAACTCAAGTCGTGTGCTAGTGATGATCTATAAGGTTTATTCTTGATTTGTTCTTGAAACCTTTCAAGACCATTAAGACTCCCACTGACTCCTTGATATATAAGATTCTCTTGTCAAGAAACATTTCTTCACAAAGCAAATATTCAAGAGTTAGTGTAGTTCTTATCAAGACAAAACACTTCACAAATTGGTCCTAGTTGGTCTTTGTCTTATCCAAGACATCATAACTTACCAATTTCTAATGTGCAAGAATAAGAAAAATTTTCCAAATTCCACATTTGATGAGTGTTATAAACCTACTTAAGACTTGTCACTCAGTCTTGGGGTATGACTCTAAGACTTGATATTGGAACGAAGTATGATTGACTCTTTGATTTAACCATTTCTACAATTCTTGATTCCTCTTCTCAGACATGCAAATGCACTAAGACTCACTTAGAGGATCAATTGAGATATGGTTCTTAATCATTAAGACTTCATCATAAAACACAATAAAAGGTACTCTCCCTTCTTCTTAGAATGGAGAAACTTTTATCTTTCTGCCTACTTGATTCTTCTTTATTCGTTCTACTATTCATTGAAACTCTTCCAATCAACTTATAATTACACTTAATCTTATAAGTATAATCATATTTACTAAACTTTAGTAAATCATGACAAATATCTTTGTCACTCTTGTGGTGGACTTGATCAACGGACAACCTAGTGTACTTGATCTCCTAGTCCTTCAATTGACACTTTGCCAAAGAATTAGTCTAAGTTTCCCAAATGTGAAAGGTTTTCATTCATCATACAATACACATTGCATGATTCCAAGTTTTTGTCCAATTGAAACTTGGGTGATGAAAAACTCTCCCTATTTGGTAAACTTTTGATATGTCCACAAATAACATAATTAAGAATCAAATCCATTATTGCTAATAATAGAAACATTCAAACATCAATTTTTTCATACATGCCATCGCAAGGATAAATAAATAAGATAAAATCAAAATTCATTTTATTGCGGAAAAAAAATTTGTCCTTACAATGCAATTCAATTGAAAAACTATGTTATTACATATTTCTTAACAATCTATTCTAACTCCAAGTAGTAGCTCAAGAATCCATTCTTCAAGTAATGCGATTGAAATCCATTTCTTCATGATTAGATTCAGCTCACTTCTTCCCTCAAGCTTCCTCTCTTTTCTTCAATCCTACAAAACATCAAAATGTAATCTTATCACATCATGTATTAAGAATCTAGAATAGGAACTCAAAAGAGTTAGATAACGGATTTTACCTGAAGTAGAGCCATACGTCTTGACTCTCCCATCTCTTAGATCTCTCAGGTAGTTAGGGCAGCTTCATCTCCAATGCCCCTTCTTTTGGAAATAAAAGCAAATGGACTCCTTTGGCACGGCACATCGGACAATCACAGACTTAGTTCTTTCTGCACTTCCAATGTTGCCAGTGTCCATTGAAGTTTGGGAGGTTGATTCACCAGACAAGTTTGCTTGACCAGCACGCCAAATCATTGCTGATTCAGCAACTATAAGCAAATAGGTGAGATTAATGAGGGTCACGTCGTGATCCATCATATAGTACTCTCTAACGAACTCACTATATGATTCAGGAAGTGACTGAAGAACCCAGTCAACAGCCAACTCGCTTGAAATCTCGACACCCAACATGCTTAACCTATCAATGTGTGACTTCATCTCTAAGACGTATGCACACACAGGTTTCCCATCTTCGTGTTTACTTGCCAAAAGGGCTTGAGTGAGCTTGAACTTTTTAAGCCTTTGAACTTGTGGGTCAGGGAGAATGATTGGAGGAGGTGGAGGAAGTGAAGCACGACTCTCATTTCCTTGATCGTATCTCGGAATGTCATCTTCATTTGGAAAGCTTGTTCCAAAGGATTTGGGAAGACCATTATAAGATGTAGACATCTACAAAACGGGAGAAAATTCAAGTTAAGTTGATTAGAGTCCTTAATAAAACACCCAAATGAGTTATTAAGGCTAGGATCCAACACAATATTCTACAACCTAGAAAAGGGATGCCGTAATCTAGTTGCAGAATATATGAAGGTAGGTAAATGACGATTTACCAATTTCCACCATGAAAAACGAAAATGAAGTTTAAGTTTTAAATGAATTGAAACTCCTAGGTCTTTAGAGATTCATTGAACTTTTCAATGGCATGTTTAATCTCGATTATGTCCTACTATTTGTGATTGGGATGCCGAGGATCACAAACAAGGTGTGAATAACCATACGAATCACGTGGTGCACCCAATGCTACAATCACCTAATCAATGTGCCGGTTAGCCATACACGCTCCATTGATCTATGATAAGCATCGAGCCACTCTTCGCCACCAATGTCATCCCCAAATTAGTGTGCCGGTTAACCACACACGCTCCACTAACGTTTGACAAGGGTACGAAGTGTAATTCCATGGGTTAGCATACAATTTCACATTTTGCCTAAAGTAACTATGATTTGGGAATTTGTAAAGGCATTTAGTTACTTCGTACTTCATTATACTTATAATGGAAGGTTTCTGTCCTATCCTACCCGTTCGGCTAACGACCCTCCACTAGTCAAGAGTGCGGTGGGTAAGAGTGGATACCCATTCAATCGCCATTTTATAGGCAATTTCCTTAAACACCCCTTATAGACCAGCTTCGTGAATGAGGCCTACTAACGGTAAGACTGACTGTTTACTCATACATATATATAATATTAGAATTTTAATGTTATATATAGTATAGGGTGTATTTTACACTTTTAAAATACTAGATGGTTTAATTTAGTAAATTATACTTTTAATTTAATTAAATGTAAACCAAAAGCTTTATGGGTTTATTAAATCACTTTTAACTATACACTTTAATTAATTAATAAAAACCATAAGGGTGTGATTTGAACTTTTCAAATTACTAGGGTTTTAGAATTTAGCATTTCAAAATTAAACTTTTAATCAAATTTAAAATTCCAAAACTTGAGGGCAAGTTTTGAAACATTTCAAAACATTTGGGTTTAACTTATTTAAATTTCATAAACGAAACTTTTAAGTTCAAATTTAAACTATAAAACCTAAAGGGGCAATTGAAACTTTTTCACATCACAAAGGATCAAATAACAAATAATATAAGTTAAACAATTAATTTATTCATTATCTATATTTGACCTAATCTTATTTTAGTCATTAGATAATTACCAAATAAATTTAAATAATCCATATTTATCACATAAACAACCAATATTTAAAAGATTTGAAATTATCTATTGTTTTGGCAAGGATAATCATTAATTTAAAATAAAAATCGGATTTTAACTTCAAAAACGAATTAAGCATCAAATCCAAGTCAAAACAGCAGCAAAAACCCGGAATTCCCTCTGTCTGACCCCTGAACTCGCCGAGTCAGGGACAGACTCGCTGAGTTCTCCACTGACTCGCCGAGTCAGGTCGGGCAGAGGCCAAAAATCGATTTTCCAGCAAATAAAGCAGTTAAGCATCACATACAACTGAAACCAATCAAGGCTCTGATACCACTGATGGGTTTTAGGCATAAGAACAATCCTATGTGCTCATACAAACCCTAATGCTTGGATCTAGGTTTCTCTATTGTACATGCTTTGAATCCAAGACTAATAGACTTAGATCTAACATATTATAAACTGAATTAGGGTTTATAGAATTACCTTTGATTGTTATATAGCAATAACAATCAATTCCTTGCTTGGATTGGCCTTAGAAAGCTTAGTGCCTCAAGTGCTGCACCTCTAATGGAGTCACAAACACCATATACAACTTGGATGAAGAGGAGAAGAAAGGGGAGGCACCAAAAACGGCTGGAAACCCTAATGGAAGACTTGTCCACGTTTTTGGGGCATAGGGGCCCTTTATATACATGTAGGCTATTAGGGTTTACAACTAGGAAACCCTAATATGACTGCTTAGGCCCTAAGCAGCCCATGGACTCCTTAAACATATCCCTTGGACGATTTCTAATGGGCTTCCCATAGAATTCGTCCAACCTATATATTATTAGGTGATCCATAGCCCAATTATAATTATCTTATAATTACAACTTCAGTCCCCTAAGTTTAATTAATCTCTTTTAGCCACAAAATTAATTATCAATTAATTCTTGACTAATATTAATTAAACAATATGATTTCTCCTTTAATATATTATTCTCACAATATATTAATAAATCATATTTAAACCTTTCTCTCCTTAAATCATCCTACATATTGCTATGGTGAAGGCAACCCAAAAGGACCATGCTCATAATCGGGTCAAGTACATACCAAAATAGTTATGGACTTAGACACTAATCCAACAGTTGTTACGAACGAGGCTCACAAGACCAAATACTCTGTTCATCCCGGTTCAGACAAGATGTACCTGGACCTCAAGAAATTTTATTAGTGGCCAAATATGAAGGCAAAAATCACTACCTACGTGGGCAAGTGCTTGACTTGCACCAAGGTCAAGGTAGAATACCAGAAGCCCTCGAGTTTGCTTTAGCAATCGGACATACCCAAGTGGAAATGGGAGCGGATAACCATGGATTTCATAACCAAGTTACCCAAGAAGACAGGTGGACTCGACACCATTTGGGTGATCGTTGACAGGTTGACCAAATACGCGTACTTCATGCCAATGAAAGAGACCGACAAGATGGAGAAGCTAACCAGAACCAACATTAAAGAGATCGTACGATTACATGGTGTACCGATATCCATCATCTCTGACAGAGATAGTAGATTCACCTCACGGTTCTGGAAGTCACTAAAAAAGTCATTAGGAACCAAACTCGACATGAGTACAACGTACCATCCCCAGACTGACGGACAAAGCGAGAGCACCATTCAGACGCAGGAAGACATGTTGAGAGCTTGTGTGATAGACTTTGGTAAAGCTTGGGATACCCATTTACCACTCATCGAGTTCTCGTACGATAATAGCTATCACACTAGCATCAAGGTCATGTCATTCGAAGCCCTCTACGGACACAAGTGCAGATCACCTCTGTGTTGGTTTGAAGTGGGTGACACACAACTAGCAAAGAGGCAAGTTCCTATCAGCACTCTCACCGGCCCTAAGATCATACGAGAAACTACGGACAAGATTGTTCAGATCCATGAAAAACTAAAAGCATCTAGGGATCGACAAAAGAGCTATGCAGATAAGCGACACAAACCCTTGGAGTTCCAGGTTGGTGACTGTGTGCTATTAAAGGTCTCACCATGGAAGGGGATGATACGTTTTGGAAAACATGGGAAACTAAATCCAAGATATAGCGGACCATTAGAGATCCTTGCAAGGATTAGTCCGGTAGCTTATAAACTTTGACTACCATAGGAACTCAGCAACATACACCCCACCTTCCACATGTCCAATATAAAGAAGTGTCTATCCGACGAGACTCTTGTAATCCCACTCGATGAAATCGAGATAAATGAGAGTCTCAACTTCATCAAAGAGCCAGTGGAAATCATGGACAAGGAAATCAAGAAAATGAACCAAGGCCGTATACCCATAGTGAAGGTACGGTGGAACGCCAAGAGAGGACCGAAATTTACTTGGGAACACGAAGACCAGATGAAGCAAAAATACCCACATCTTTTCCCCAACCCTTGAAGTCCCATACAAAAAGCTAATTTTGGGACAAAATTCTTTCTAATGGGGGGATGATGTCACAACCGTAAATTTTTGGTCAAGCTAAGTCAACAAGTCAACAAAGAATGAAACGAGTCAATAAGTTCAAAATTTTAAATCCCAAAATCCTTGGGATTTTGGTTGGCACTAGGACCGAAATCACATGTGATTTCGGTTGATCCGTGACTGAAATCACCAAAGTGATCTCGATTTGTGCTAAGACCAAAATCACATGTGATTTTGGTTGGTGCTTTGCCGAAATTACACTTGATTTTGGTTAGTACTTGGCCGAAAACTCCTTGAAATTTGGATAATTCATGATTTGATTGGTGGATTATTTTCCCAATGAGATTATTATACAAACCAATGCAAACATCACTTCACCTTACCCTCTTATTCCCCTATTTAACTACGACCAAAGACTCTTTCAAACCTCATTCACAGTTAAACATATTTCACCACATATTATCTCAACATCAAGTCCTTATTCTCTCAAGATCAAGTTCAAACCTTTCAAGGTTTATTATTCAAGTTGATTCCAAGAGATTTGTTGTAAGTATTTCCTATATAATCTAATGTTTATACAACACTTTTTTTGTATATATCCTCTCATTTACACACACTATTATATGTTTAAAACTATTAGGATTACGACTACCTTCAATCGTTCTAACTTAAAGATCATCACCATCACTTCGTTATCCAGTCAAGAACACACTTGAGGTGAGTCCATACCCCCAACATTTTTCAAGACTTTTTCCATGTTTTAGGGGGAGATACAAGCAAAAACAAGAAAACTTATGTTAAAACACAAGTGTTTAAATACATTTTCTTATCTTTTTGCGAAAAAGTGCTAAATACACGAAATGGCTTTACTACCAAACTCGTGATCTTTTACATGCAAGGTTCTGATAAAAACATAAAGCTATGAAAACGAGTACAAAATACGCTACATTATTCTTATAAACATATATATAACTATATATATATATATATATATATATATATATATATATATTGGGTACAAATTACTTACTACAATAAACTATATAAGTATAGTTTACGAAACTTTATCACCTTTGTAACCCGTTGAGCAAAGGGTGAAATTATATAAAATACATATATAATCATTTTACGCCATTTTATTTTTCCTGTAAAGAAGGATAATTACATATACAAATGTTTTCATTACAAAACCACATAAACTCGTTGAATAAATTTGTGAGACATTGTCTTCATCGTACCAACCGAGGTATACACGAAAGTCTTGTTTTATAATCAGAGTCTCCAGTTGGAGATCATGATACTTGTGTATAGATCTATACGGGACTGATGATCCCACACCCTAACTGTTAGCTACAGTTAAACCGGCAGGTTATGGGTGACAAATGTCATAAACATTTCGACGCCTGAAGAACGTCACGGCAGGCAACTTCATCTTTAGCACGATTATGAAAACTCACATGGGGAAACGACAATACGTCTATTTTACACGAAAACACAATTCTTCAAACGGTTTTATATATACGAATAAAACTACATATTACTATTTTAAGTATGGAAAATACTTGTACATTCCAGTCTTGGAACATTTCAGACTACAACTCATTTTTATGGAAAATATTGGATTTTCTGGAAATAAACACTATTACTTTACAAAGAAAGGTTTACAATTACTCATACAAACTCTTATGAACTCACAAACTTTATTGTTGATACTTTTTCAAACAACTTGTATTTTCAGGGAATCACTAAAACAGGTAACTACAAGCTTTTGAGGATGGGACGTTATGGCGTCAAACAATATTTTTATCATTATAATGTAATTGATTTTTGAAACATGTAACACTTACAAACGATGTAACTTTATCAATTATATTTATAATGGATGTGTTTGCTTTGATAATTTATATTCAATTATTATGACATTGTACATGAAAGTCATCCACCCTCGGACATTTCTACCATCTTGGTTTGAGGGAGTGACACCTAGTATTTTAAAAGTTTAAAATACACCCTTATACTATTATAGAATTAAAAGTTTAATCTATATATATATATATATATATATATATATATATATATATATGTATGCATGTATAAGGAAAAGTAAGTCTTATTGTTAGTAGGCCTCATTCACGAAGTTGGATGTTTAAGGAAGCAGCCAGTAAAATGACCGCCATTGGGTATCCATTCTTACCCATCGCACCCTTGACTAATGGAGGGTCGTTAGCCGAATGGGTAGGATAGAACACTAAACTCTCATTAAAAGTATAATGGGATAAAGTAACTAAACCTTTTTCTAAAATCTCATTTTTAGTAACATTAGGAGAATGTGAATTTGATGCTAACCCATGAAATTGCACATTACACCTTATTGGTCATTAGTGGAGCGTGTGTGGTTAACCGACACACTAATATAGGATCAATATTGTTTGTAATGGGTGTCTCATAAATTATCATTGATCAATGGAGCGTGTGTGGTTAACCAACACATTGATTATGTGATAAAAGACATCGAGAGTACCAAGCTAATTTGCATGGTTATTAATATCTCGTTTGTCATCCTTGGCATCCCAGTCACAAAGTGAGAGAATAATCGATATTAAACATGTCATTGAATAGTTCAATGGATCTCAAAAGATCTAGGAGTTTCATTTGATTGAAACTGATAATTTCTTACCTACCTAAAATAGATTTGAATTTGATTACGGCATCCCTCTTTAGAATTCGAATCGAAAATATGGATCCTAGCCTTAATTTAAAATTTTGGGTTAATAATTAAGGACTAAATAAATCAACTAACTTGAATTTTCTCCCTTTATAGATTTCGAGTCAAGACAACTATGGTCTTCCTAATCCTTCTGTAAATAGTCTTCCTTCTCATCTGAAGATGATCTTCCACAAGTTAATCAAGGTGAAAGAATGGTCCCTTCTTCAAATGGTGGAAGTGGAAATCATACTTCTCCAACTCTTCCTCCACCACCTGCAGTGATTCTCCCCGACCCACATTTTCGTCAAATTGAAAAGTTCAAGGTTACTCAAGCCTTGTTGGCATGCAAACACCTAGATGAAAATTATGTGTGTGCACATGTTCTAAACATGAAGTCGCACAATGACAGATTGGGAATGTTGGGTGTTGTTTTTGATGGGTTTGAGCCATAAGAACTTTCCTATGTGCATATGCAAACCCTAATTGCTTGGATCTAGGTTTCTCTAATTGAACATGCATGTATCCAAGACTTTCATTCATAGACTAGTGTAAACTAACAATTCATAACATATGAAAAACAGATCTAGAAGAATACCTTGAGTTGTTTGTTTGATACTTCTTCTTGGAGCTTAGAGTCGCAATTGTCACTCCTCTAATGGCTTACAAACACCAACTAGCAAGAAGATGATTTGAGAGAGAGGAAGGAGGGTGAGAAATCGGCCCTAGGGTTTCTTGCCTTGCATGAGTGCCGATTTCCCTCATCCTAGGGTCCTATTTATACTATGAGCTACTAGGGTTTCACCTTTAACCCTAATTGAATAACTTAGGCCCTAAGCAATCCAAGATCCTCCTAGATACAAGGTTTTGACGAATTTAAGGTTCCCAAACCCTAAATTTCGTCCACCCTCATATGCATAAGGATACCTGGCCCAAAAACAAAACTATCACACATTTGACAGTTTATGCCCCTTTATTCAATTAACCTCTTTAAGTCACCAAATTAATTCTTAATTAATATATGACTTATATTAATCAAATAATATTATTAATACTTTAATATATTATTTTCATAATATATTAATAATAAAATTTCTTCTCTTTTAACAAATCATCCTGTCAAGTTGCTATGGTGAAGGCAACCCAAAAGGACCATGCTCAACCGGGTCAAGTACTTACCAAATATAGTTACAGCCTTAGACACTAATCCAACAGTCTCCCACTTGGATAAGTCTAGTAACTATATATGCAAACACAAACCGATTAGCAATCGTAGCTCTCAAAGACGCTGTCAACTCTGATCTTATCAATGTCCTGTCCTTTAGATAAGGAATCGTACAGTCCTCTGTTTAGATATTATGCTAACAATCTTATGGAACTTATTGTCCAGCATTTTGGTTTCTCGATCTCAGATTCATTTGACACGGAACTTAATTGAACACATCAATTCAGTCCTGACCGGGCCCGACGCATAAGTCAAATCAAATCATCGAGCGACCGTGATATCGCTTTTATTCACTTAGAATAAAAGTAACAGATAAACTTCGAATTATATGCATTCACTATTTACTAATCAACTATACACAACAATGTGTTTTATGACATCAATTTACTGATGCGGTTTCACATTTTCAATGCACAACCAATTAATAAACAATAAACCATATATCTTGGTTTTAAGACCATATGATATTATCATCTTGCGGTCACTTGTGTCACATTCCAAAAAGTGATTCCAACAAGGACGGGTTTATTTCAATGCTCAAAACTTGTTCATAAGCACTCATGAATGTTGTAGCAAACCTTTGCTATGTCTAATACTCTTTTAGAAAATCTACACACCAATTCATGACAATCTTCATTCATACCTACTTCCAACATATGAACGATTGTGGACCATTCGAATAATTAGATTATTCTTAATAACTTAATTATTCAGGAAGTCAAAACATGCAAAGTGAAACAATAGTTAAACAATTAACATAAGACAATAACTTTACTTATAAATAATACTCTTTTATTTAATCATCAAATGTCAATTACATTTATCTATTACATGTTTCAAAACTATCTAATCTAAACTAATATCATCTTTCAGCCCAATGCTCCTAGCGTGCTGCAAATGCTTAACCCTACTCAGTCCCTTCGTAAGCAGATCTGATGGGTTATCCTCTGACGATACCCTCTTCACTACGAGGTGTCCTTCTTCTACTCGATGTCTAATAAAGTGATATTTTCTGTCAACATGTCGAGATCTACCATGATCCCTCGGTTCCTTGGTCAAGACAACCGCTCCTTCATTATCACAGAAAATTTCCATAGGCTCTTTTATAGCAGGCACAACTCCAAGGTCACCAATGAAGTTCTTCAACCACATCGCCTCCTTTGACGCTTCGCTCGCTGCAATGTACTCTGATTTGCACGTTGAATCAGCTACGGTCTCTTGTTTGGGACTTTTCCAATTCACTGCTCCTCCACTAAGGGTAAAGACCCAGCCCGACTGCGAACGGTAGTTGTCCCTGTCGGTCTGGAAGCTGGCGTCACTATACCCTCGCACCTTTAAGTCATCACTCCCTCCGAGGACTAAGAACCATTCCTTGGTCCTCCGAAGGTACTTAAGTATATTCTTCACTACAATCCAATGAGCTCTGCCAGGGTTCCCTTGATATCTATTGACCATGCTCAAAGCAAAGGCCACATCAGGGCGAGTACAAGTCATAGCGTACATGATTGAGCCAACTGCGGAAGCGTAGGGTACTCGGCTCATCTCAGCTATCTCGGCTTCGGTACTCGGACTTTGAGTCTTACTCAACTTGACTTTACTTTGTATCGGTAGTTCTCCCTTCTTCGAGTTTTCCATACTAAAACGTTTTAGTACTTTATCTAAGTAAGTATTCTGACTAAGTCCTATTAGTCTCTTACTTCTTTCTCTCACTATCCTTATTCCCAAAATATAGGAAGCCTCTCTGAGGTCCTTCATAGCGAAGTACTTCCCGAGCCAGGACTTAACCTCCTGCAAAGTTGGGACATCGTTTCCTATGAGCAGTATGTCATCAACATACAAAACGAGGAAGCTAACTATACTCCCACTAGCTTTGACATATACACATGATTCATCTTCACTTCGTACAAATCCAAACTCTTTGACTTTCTCATCGAAGCAAAGATTCCATTTGCGAGACGCTTGCTTAAGTCAATAAATGGACTTCTCAAGCTTGCAAACTCTATTAGGATGCTTCATATCGACAAAACCCTCTGGCTGAGACATGTAAACATCCTCAGCCAACTTCCCATTCAGGAAAGCGGTCTTGACATCCATCTACCATATCTCATAATCATGAAATGCAACAATGGCTAGCATCACCATAATAGATTTTATTTTAGCAACTGGTGAGAAGGTCTCATCATAGTCAACTCCGGGAGTTTGAGTAAAGCCCTTCGCCACTAGTCGTGCCTTATACGTGTGCACTTTCCCATCCACGTCGGTCTTCTTCCTAAAGATCTATTTGCACCCAACCGTCTTACGTCCGGGCACATTGTCAACCAAATTCCAAACTTGGTTGTCATACATGGACTGAATCTCGCTGTCCATCGCCTCTTTCCATTTTACAGACTTTCGACCTGCCATGGCTTCCTTATAGTTATTAGGTTCATCTAGATTTATTAGTGTACCATCACTAATATACGTATCCCCTTCGGTAGTAATATGAAAGCCATAAAACTGGGGTTGAACTCTAACTCTTTCGGAATGTCTAAGAGGTAAGGACTCGTTAATTGGTTCAATCAGAGTTTCCTCCTCGGGTTGAGCGCCAGTGTTAGAGGTTCCTTCATCGCTTGACTCTCGAATCTCTTCAAGATCGATTTGCCTCCCACTGTCTCCTTGGCTTATGAGTTCTCGCTCTCGGAAAACCCCTCTCCTCGCAACGAAGACAACATTGTCACTCGGTCTATAGAAGAGATATCCAAAGGATTTCTGCGGGTAGCCGATGAAAATACATCGCTCACTTCGAGGTTCGAGCTTGTCGTGAGTCTCTCGTCTTACGAAAACCTCACAACCCCAAACCTTGATGTGTGCTAACGAGGGAGCTTTCCCTGCCCACATCTCTTGAGGTGTTTTCGCAACCTTCTTTTTAGGGACTCGGTTAAGGATACGGGCGGCAGTCTCTAAGGCATACCCCCAGAATGAGATAGGTAGTGAAGCACGACTCATCATAGAACGAACCATGTCAAACAGGGTTCGATTACGCCTTTCTTCCACACCATTCAACTGCGGTGTCCTAGGTGGCGTCAATTGTGAAACTATTCCGCATTCCTTGAGATAGTCGTGGAATTTGAGACTTAGGTACTCTCCTCCTCGATCGGATCGAAGCATCTTGATTTTCCTGCTCAATTGATTCTCCACTTCATGTTTGAATTCTTTGAACTTTTCAAACGTTTCTGACTTGTGCTTGATGAAGTAGATATACCCATATCTACTATAATCATCGGTAAAAGTCACATAGAAGCGGTTCCCATCCTTTGTGGTAGATGTAATGCCCGTAGATCAGGGCTAGTCAATTTAGAGACGATAAGCGTCAAAAATGAATTTTTGATGAAAGATTATTTAGAATGAATAATCTTAAATAAGTTATAGTATATGTTACAAGGTTTTCGTGCATATAAAGAACGCCGAAATCCGAGTTATAACGAAGAAGTTATGACCTGTCGAAGTTTTGCGACAGAACCAGCACGACACAGCGCGACGTAAAAAGTGAATTTACGTTAGAGCAATATTTAGCCTTAGCAATCTAAATGAAAGTCGTAGAATACGTTAAACCATGAGCGTGCATAAAAGAACGCCCAAATCTAACTTCGTATGAGGAAGTTATGATTTTTCGAAGTTTCGACTTAGCGGTATGCAGCCCGAATACTCGATTTGAGACCAAGCGGTTTTTAGCCAAAACAATTTAAATGAGAATTGAAGATCTCATTAATTGTAGTAAAACGATAAAAAGATAGGTGAAAACGGACGTCGGATGAAGAAGTTATGATTTTATAACGGAGTTTTCCTGTCCCGGCCTACTAAAAATAAATAATAAAAATAAATTCAAAATTAGCCGACAGAGTCTAAACGAAAGTTGTAGATCGTAGTCTCACCTACGCGTGGATATAAAGAACATCTAAAACGGAGTTCGTATGAGGAAGATATGAGTTTTTGAAGTTTATTAAATATTTTCAAAATTAAATTTAAATATAAATTTTCGATATTATCCAAGGGGGGAGTCACCGGGCTTATCTAGGTTACACCCCACGTAACCTGAGAGTACGCCCCGTGTAAATCGCAGATCCAGACCCTATAAAAGGGAGTCGAGTGCAGCCGATTCAATTGCTCATTTCTCTTCTTTCTCTCGCGTTTTTGCATCGTTTTTCGTGCAAGAATTATCCCGAAGCCCCGGTATCATTCCCGAGCCCCGAAGCAAGTCCCGAGGCCCCGAAGATCCCGAGAAGTGCGATTCCTGAGCCGAAGCTCTGCCCACGAGAAGTTCGATTTTTGTAGAGATCTTCCAGATCTGCTGAGGATTACTACTTCTACAAGCCGTAGTGCTGTCCGATCATCTTCTGATCAAGTGAGTGTATACTACCTTTCATAAACACGATAATAATACAAGTATGGTTTGAGTGTATTAAGTATATTGTTGTTTATATGTGTGAGTGTGTAGTTACTTTCTTCTAACACATAAATATGAAGTATTTGCTATGAAATACGTGCAATGTGTTTATATGTTATTTGTCTATTTGAGATGGGCATGGAAATTGGAGTTTTATACAAGTGTTAAATGATTTAAACTGTGTAAGTATTTATATCTACAAAATTGTTGGGTAGAACATAGGTAGATGGAATAGTTGGTGACTATGGAGTTAGCGCCTATTGAGTAAACCTTGGCGACGATGTGACTTCGTGCCTATTTGATGAATCTTGGCGACTATGGAGTTAGCGCACGTTGAGTAAACCTTGGCGACTATGGAGTTAGCGCTTGTTGAGTAAGCCTTGGCGACTATGGAGTTAGCGCTTGTTAAGTGAACCTGGGTGACTATGGAGTTAGCGCCTATTGAGTAAACCTTGGTGACGATGTGACTTCGTGCCTGTTAAGTGAACCTTGGTGACTATGGAGTTAGCGCCACTTGATAAATAAGCTTTGGCAGCAATGGAATTCGTGCCAATTCCTTACGAATAAATGAATGAAGGATAGTTGGTTCTTAGGGTAAAACCTTAAGAAGATAATGGGGATGGGTAATTAGGTTGATTGTTTGTTGATTAAATATAATAATTATATTATTGTGGGTTGAAAACCCTATATGCTCACCAGGCTCCCAAGCCTGACCCACTCAGTTTTCTTTTCATTACAGGTAATGGCACAAGGGTATAAGTTGGTGGACTTGACAAGAGATTTTGGATTATAGATCAGTAGTTAAATAACTATTGTAAGGTCTATTTTATATTGTTTATGCTTTTGGTCTGTATCGAATATGACATTCCAAGGTTTTATTATTTAATGAAAATACATTCTCTTTGAGAAATGTTTGGATAAATGGTTATCATATTTTTGTTTTTGGGAACAAATTCCGCAACTGTTTTCTTTAAACGACCACTCTGATTTATAAAACAAAGCATAAACAAATCGGTCTTTTCTGGCCGTGAAATTGGGGATGTCACAGTAGATCTAAAGGGCCCACACACATCGGTATGTATGAGATCCAATAAACCCTCACCCCTCTCACAAGTGCCAGTGAAGGGTGACTTGGTCATCTTCCCAAGTAAACAAGATTCGCACGTGTCATCTTCCCTAAGGTCGAATGACTCCAACACTCCATCCTTTTGGAGTTAGGCTATGCGCTTCTTGTTGACATGTCCAAGACGACAATGCCACAAGGATGCTCTATCCATACTATTGGAAGAATCCATATACAACACATCATTTTCTAGGTTATCTACAACCATATCAGTTTCATAAATTCCATTACAAGGCATTGCTTCAAAATATAAAACACCATTTAGATAAGCATAAATCGAACCATTTTCATTATTAAACGAATATCTAAATCCTTGTTTAAACAAACCATGAAAAGAAATGATGTTTCTTGCCATATCTGGCGAGTAGCAACAATTATTTAATCTAAATTCAATCCATTACTAAGCACTAAAGAATACACTCCAATCTTGGTAACAGGCGACAATCTTCTGTTCCCCATGATTAGATTCATTCTTCTAAGCTCCACATCCCTACTTCTTCCTAGTCCCTGCAAATCAGAACAAATGTGGTAACCACGCCCTATATCAAGAACCCAAGAAATAGCATGAGATTAATCATTAGATTTAATTGTGTATATACTTGCAAAAGATGGCTTGATCTTTCCATCCTTGATGGCTTGCAAATATTCTGGGCAGCTTCTCTTCCAATGCCCTATTTTGTGGCAATGATGGCACTCTGCCTCTTTTGGGTTAGGTTTGGGCTTAGCAGGATCAACCTTGGTCCCACTAGAAGAGGAACCATCTTGGGACTTTCCCTTGCAGTGGTTCTTCGAAGAAGCCTTCCTCTTCTTGCCCCTTCCCTGCCCAATAGCCAAAATAGGAGCAACAGACGGATTGGGAGATGGTGCAACAGACTTGTCCTTAAGGTTACTCTCAGCAGTCCTTAGGATCCCTTGGAGTTTGCTTAGGGTGACCTCTTCCTTGTTCATGTGGTAGGTCATCCTAAATTGGTTGTAGCAAGAGGGTAAGGAGTGGAGAACAATGTCAATAGCCAAATCTTCCCCAAAGTTGATATTCAACTTGCGAAGACGATCGACATACCTTTGCATCATTTGCAAGTGCACGGTAAGAGATTCTCCACTTCCCATTTTAGCAGTGATCATATTCGTTATGATCTTATAGCGCTCTTGCCTCGTGCTTTGGTGGTATCACTCCATCAATTCTAGATGCATCTCATAAGGATACATGTCCTCATAGGACTTTTGGAATTCGGAGTTCATGGTGGCTATCATGATGCAATGGACTTTCGTTGCATCATGCTCATGTGTTTCAAACACAACCATTTCTTCGGGAGTGGCAGTTTCTGGATTGATCTTCTCGAGCTTCTCATCGAGAACATACTCCTTGTCCTCGTAATGCACGATCGTGCGAATGTATCTTATCCATTCGCTAAAGTTCGGTCCATCGAAAGTCACCTTTTGACAAAGGCTCATTAGCGTGAATGAGCTAGCAGCAGTGTTGTTTGCGTTAGACTTCTACAAATAGAAAGAAACAAAGTTGATTAGAGTTAAGTCCCTAATTAACACCCAAAATGGAAATTTAGGGCTAGGATCCAACAACATTATTTACACATTAGAAAAGGGATACCGTAATCCAATATGCAAATAATTTGGAGGTAAGTGAATGACGATTCACTAATTCTTCACCATGAAAACATAAGCTTTAAGTTTTAAATGTATTGAGAATTCCTAGATTTTGAGATTCATTGAACTTTTCAATGGCATGTTTAAATCTCGATATGCCCCTCTAGTTTGTGACCGGGATACCGAGGATCACAAAGCGGGTGTGAATAACCATAAAAATCTACATAGTGCCTTCATTGTTACAATCACCTATTCGATGTGTTGGTAAACCACACACGCTCCACCGAACTATGACAAACAATGAATCACCCTTTGCCACCTTTGCTTAGAACCAATTAGTGTGCTGGTTAACCACACGCGCTCCACTAACATCTAAACAAGGGTGTAAAGTGTAATTTCATGGGATTGCATCAATTCATTTTTCCTAAAGTAACTAAGATTGGGAATTTTATAAAATAGTTTAGCTACTTTAAATGGATTCATTATACTTATTAATGAGAAGACGTTTACCCTATCCTACCCGTTCGGCTAACGACCCTCCACCAGTCAAGCAAGCGGTGGGTGTGAGTGTACACCCATTAAGCGCCATTTTATAGGCAGCAACCTTATACCCACCTTTTAGACTGGCTTCGTGAATGAGGCCTA
Organism: Lactuca sativa; assembly: GCF_002870075.4. NCBI lineage: Eukaryota > Viridiplantae > Streptophyta > Magnoliopsida > Asterales > Asteraceae > Lactuca > Lactuca sativa. Next base: position 152,547,258 of record NC_056630.2, on the reverse strand, counting down.
CTAACGGTAAGACTAGCATATTTTAACTCATACATATATATATATATATATATATATATATATATATATATATATATATATATATATATATATATTAAGCTTGTAATCATATAATAGTATAGGGTTGAATTTTAAACTTGTAAAATTCTAGGGTTTTAAATTTAAATTATTCAAATTAAACTTTTAATCACAAAACTTAAATTTCAAAACTTGAGGACAAATTTTAAACTTTTCAAAACATAAGGATCAAATAGCAAATAATGTAAATCAACAATTAGATTATCTCAATTTGATCTAATTCATTATTACTTGCAAAAGAATTCACCAATTCAATTCAAATAATCAATTATTATCACGTAAGGAAATTATTATTCAACTAATTGGTAATTATCTTTTGTTTGGTCAAGAATATACTCATATATATAGTTAAAATCGGATTTTAATGACCCAAAACAGTTAATGCAAGTTTCCTCAAGAAAAACAGCAAGAAATCCCGAAACTCCCTCTTTCTGACGCTCGAACTCACCGAGTTCCAACTATGGACTCGCCGAGTTGGAGCTACTCGCCGAGTCCACAGTGGAACTCGCCGAGTTCATCAGGCAGAAGACCAAAAATCGAATTTTTCAAGCAACAAGCAATTAACCAATGCATCAAATCAATAGAAATCAATCAAAACTCTGATACCACTGATGGGTTTGAGCCATAAGAACTTTCCTATGTGCACATGCAAACCCTAATTGCTTGGATCTAGGTTTCTCTAATTGAACATGAATGTATCCAAGACTTTCATTCATAGATCTAGTGTAAACTAACAATTCATAACATATGAAAAACAGATCTAGAAGAATACCTTGAGTTGCTTGTTTGATACTTCTTCTTCTTGGAGCTTAGAGTCACAATTGTCACTCCTCTAATGGCTTACAAACACCAACTAGCAAGAAGATGATTTGAGAGAGAGAAAGGAGGGTGAGAAATCGGACCTAGGGTTTCTTGCCTTGCATGAGTGACGATTTCCCTCACCCTAGGGTCCTATATATACTATGAGCTACTAGGGTTTCACCTTTAACCCTAATTGAATAACTTAGGCCCTAAGCAATCCAAGATCCTCCTAGATACTAGGGTTGGATGAATTTAAGGTTCCCAAACCCTAAATTTCGTCCACCCTCATATCCATAAGGATACATGGCCCAAAAACACAACTATCACACATTTGACAGTTTATGCCCCTTTATTCAATTAACCTCTTTAAGTCACCAAATTAATTCTTAATTAATATATGACTTATATTAATCAAATAATATTATTAATCCTTTAATATATTATTCTCATAATATATTAACAATAATATTTCTTCTCTCTTAACAAATCATTCTGTCAAGTTGCTATGGTGAAGGCAACCCAAAAGGACCGTGCTCAACCGGGTCAAGTACTTACCAAATATAGTTACAGCCTTAGACACTAATCCAACAGTTTTGCCAAAGGAGCTAGCTGTTGACTTGGTTCTTCACTCATTTTCTGAGTCATATAATCAGTTTGTTAAGGACTACTATATGACTGAAAATGATGTGACCCTTATTGATCTGACATATTTGCTAATTGCTACTGAAGTAGTATTGCTAAAGTGCAGTGGTCAAGCAAATGTGTTTGAAGGATCAATCTCCCAAATTTCCATGGACCTTAAAAATGGCAACATTGGTGGTCTAAAAAAGGTTTCTCATCCCAATGGAAAGGGATCAGCCAAGGTCAAACTGTTTGACCATACGGTAAAGAGAAAGTCCAGCTCTAAGATATCACCATGTGCCATTCTTGAAGAGTCTGTATGTTTCTATTGCCAATTAAAGGGACATTAGATGCGAAGCTGCTCTGTCGACCAGAAAGATCGTAAAGATAAGAAAGTCAAGTTGTATGACTCTACTTCAGGTACATCCATTATCTAGTTCTATTCTATTAAGTTCCTATTCATAGATTCTTAATACATTGTGTGATAGTCATATTCTGATGTTCTTGCAGGATCTAAGAGAAAGAAGGGAGCTTAAGAAGAGAAAGCTAGTTATGATCGTAAGAGATGGATTTCGGGCACATGGTTTGATGATCAGAATTTCGAGCTGTTGCTTAGGAGTTATGATAGCTTAACAGATTGCTTAGGAAATATGTAATTTTCATATATTTGCATTGTAGGGATAAATATTATCAATAAAGTAAATTTTTGTTTTATCTTATTTACTTTATATATCCTCGCAACGGAATTTATGAAAATGGATGGTTATATTTCTATTATAAAGCAATATTAAATATGGATTTGATACTTTGTTATATCATTTGTGGCAATGTCATAATTGACCAAGTGAAAAGGAAATCTCATCACCCAAGTTTTAGTTGGATAGAAACTTGGAGTCATACAATTTAAATTGTGTGATGTATGAGAATCTTGATCTTTGGAAGATTAAGACTAAGTCGTTGATCACATATGTGTGTGAGTCAAAGTGAATAACTAATGGATCCAGTACACATAGATGTGGACTATTTGGATCCACCACAAAAGATGATAAATTTATTCACCATGATTTGATGATGCTTCAGTAAATATGGTTATACTTATAATATTAAGTGTAATTATGATTCTTTGAAAAGTTTCAAAGAGTGGCAGAACGAATAAGAAGAATCTATTAGGAAGAAAGATAAAGGTTTCTCCAACCTGAAAGGAAAGGAGATTAACTTAGTATCATGTTTTATGATCATCTTAATGATTTTTGGAACTATGTCATAATTAATCCTCTAAGGACATCTTAGTGAATTTGTTTTAACTAAGAAGAAGAATCAGATATTGTTGAAAAAGTTTAATCAATAGACGAGTCATACTTCGCTTCAGAATTAAGTTTTAGAGTCACACTTTAGTAACTGTGAATCGTACCTTGAAGTAAAATTCAAACTAAGTAGGTTTATAACACCTCATGAAATGTGGATTAGATATGTTTTCTTACTCGAGCACATTTGAAATTGGTACGTTGTGATGTTTTGGTTAAAAGAAAGATAAACTAAGACCAAATTCCATGAGATATTTTCTTGTCGAGAGTTCACACTAACTTTTGAATATTCGTTTTTCGCTTGTCAAGGAATGTTCCTTAATAGAAAAACTTATATGTCAAGAAGTCAGTGGGAGCCTTATGATCTTGAATAGTTTCAGGAATCAATCAAGAGTAAACATGTTAGTTAACACTACCGCACGACCTGAGGTTGATTACCTATCATGTTATGTTGACACATTCATATTTTTGTGCACCTTCCAGTAAAGTTGACTATTCATCTAAGTTCTATAGGTTCTCATTTGATTGCAATAGGCAGAGCACGTTGGTCAATGATAGTACATTGGTCAATGGAAGTGAGCTACTTAAACAAGATGGAAGACATGGTAGGTCCTTGTGCTACCAGAAGGCATGGAATTAAGAACTAATAAAGTTCAGTCCATGAAAGGAAAAACAAAATTTTATTCTGGTTTGTCCTTAACCTTATCTTATGATTGTAGGTTGGAAATGACAAATTCACATGGATAGGAACACATACACCATGAAAGCTAGGTGGCAAAAGGTTTCGCTCTAATTCATGAAAATGATTATGAGGAAACAATTTCGCTAGCAACTGGTCTAGTATCATGTCTTTATGAGGAAACACATACACCAGTCTCAAATTCGAATATGATTATTATTGGATTAGGTGTCTAAGACCATAACTATAATTGGTATGTACTTGACCCGAGAGTAGCATGGTTCATTTCGGGTTGCATATCACCAGGAGAATTTGATAGGATGGATACTTGAGTAAGAGGTTACTTATGATTTATTTATATATAATAAGTTCTAATATATTAATATAAAATCATATTATTTAATTAGTCTTGATCAAGAATTAGTTTGGAACTAATTATGTGATTAAAAGAGACTAATTAAATATATGGGGATTGATTTGGTAAATCAATGATTCTTATAGTTTGAGCCAATTGTTATTTAGGATGGGCTAAACCAAAATGGTAGTCCATGGATAGTCCATGGAGGTTTAACCCATGCAGCCTAAATAATATGAAAGGTCATGGGTATTAGGGTTTGCATGGATGTAACCCTAGACTTTGCCACACTATAAAAGGACTCCCTTAGCACCCAAAATCGACCACTAGAGTTCTTGGAGTTCATTAGAATCGATTTTGGAGCTAGAAACATTTCTCTCAAGTTCTACTTTGTCCTAGGTGTGTTGTGAACCGTTTGAGACATCACACTTGGGGTGCTAAGTCCTTAAAGGCCAAATACAACAAGTTCTACAAGCTACATAAAGAGGTGAACTCCTAACTAGTATTCACTATTGTTTATGTCAATTTTTATGCTAGTTGTAGGCTTAATGCTTTGGAAACAATATTGCATGTATAATTAGAGAAAACATAGATCCAAAGCATTTAGGGTTGTATGTGCACCATAGGATGTTGTAGTATACTAAAACCAACAGTGGTATCATAGCTATGGGTTGTTTCTGTTATATTGATGCGAATGTTTGGTTTTCAAAGTTGGAAAAAAAACATGAAGTTTGTCAAATTTTAAGATAATTACTTGATTTTATGATAAACTAATTATTTGTAAAATTTGAGTCATTTTACTACAAGAGTTGAATTAGTTCAATTTATTAAAAGATAGAATGATATGATTACTTTATTTCTTTTAAGAATTTGATCTAAATGTTATTAAGGAGTTACAAATTTTGTCATAAAATTTTGGAACTTAAAAGTCTTTTTTTAAAGTTATGATCTTAAGAGTTTTGAAACTTCCATAAGTTATAGATGTGAAAAGTCTCATTCATTAACTCTTTAAGTTATGAATTCCAAGAGTCTTCAAAGGTTACAAAATTTGTTATAAATGGATTTGAAGAGTTTCATAACTTGCCCTCAATTTATGGAACTTGGAAAGTCTCTTTTATTGAATTCTAAAAGTTTTCAAGAGTTACAAAACTTGCCCTCAAGTTTTGGAATTTGAAAAGTTTTTTTTATGAGACATTGAATTCTAAAACTAAAGTTATTTGAAAAGTTTTCAAAAGTGTAACTCATGGGTTCATAACTTAATAATAAATTAAATAGTTATAATTTTGTTTTAGCATCCTGATGTTTTGAATAATTCATATTACATCTTTATGGACTTTATTAATAGTTAATTAAAGTGTTTAATTAAAAGAGAATTAATAATTCCATAATGACATGGTTTAAGTTTAATTAAATTAAGAGTATAGTTTAATTAATAGATTAAACCACTTAGTATTATAAAAGTTTAAAATACACCCTTATACTATTATAATATTAGAAGTTTAATATATTATATGTATAAGTAAAAAGTCGGTCTTACCGTTAGTAGGCCTCATTCACAAAGTCGGTCTATAAGGGGGTATAAGGTTACTGCCTATAAAATGGCAGTTTAATGGGTGTCCACTCTCACCCACCACTTCCTTGACTTGTGGAGGGTCGTTAGTTGAACGGGTAGGATAGGACATTAATTCTCCTTAAAAATATAATGAAAATACCAAGTAACTAAACACTTATAAATTCCCAATCTTAGTTACTTAGGAAAAATGTGAATTTGGTGCTAACCCATAAAATTTCGCTTTGCACCATGTTAAGTCGTTAGTGGAGTGCGTGTGGTTAACCGGTACACTAATCTGGGACTAACAGTGTGGCAAAGGGTAGTTTGATGTTAATCATAGATCAATGGAGCGTGTGGGGTTAACCAGCACATTGATTAGGTGATTTGTAATATTAAGTCTGCCAAGCTAATTTGCATGGTTATTCACACCTTGTTTGTGATCCTCGGCATCCCAGTTACAAACTTGAAGGGCACAATCGAGATTTAAACATGCCCTTGAAAATTTCAATGAATCTCAAAAGATCTAGGCTTTTCAATTCATTTAAAACTTAATAATCAATTTCGTTTTTCATCGTGGAAATTGGTAAATCGTCATTTACCTACCTTCAAATATTTTTCAATTGGATTACGACATCCCTCTTCTGAATTGTAAAATATTGTGTTGGGTCCTAGCCTAAATATTTCATTTTGGGTGTTATATTAAGGACTTAAATCAACTAAACTTGAATTTCTCCCTGTAGATGTCTAGTTTTGATAACTATGGTCTTCCCGAATCTTTTAGAAAAAGCTTTTCTCATGAAGATGATGTTCCCCGAAATCATACTTCACTTCCTCCACCTCTTCCAATAATTCTCCCTAACCCACAAGCTCGGAGACTTAAAAATTTCAAGATCACTGAATCCCTATTGGCTAGTAAACACAAAGATGGAAAGTCTATATGTGCTCATGTATTGGACATGAAGCTGCATATTGACAGATTGGGAATGTTGGGTGTCGTGTTCCCAAGGAAGTTGGCTACTGACTTGGTTCTTCAGTCACTTCCCGAGTCATATAGTGAGTTCATTAAAGACTACTATGTGACAGATCACGACATGACCCTTATTGATCTTACATGTTTGCTAATTTCTGCTAAATCAACAATGATTTGGCGCAATGGTCGAGCAAATTTGATTGGAAGATCTACATCCCAAGCTAACATGGACATCCCATAAATGATTCCTTCTCCTAAAGGAAACGAATTGGCCATGGTAAAAAGTTTTGATCGTAAGAGAAAGGCCAATTATGGGACTGTTCCATGTGCCATTCCAAATGAGTTGTATGTATCTATTGCCAAGGAAAGGGACATTGGAAGCGAATCTACCCTGACTACTTAAGAACTTTCATCAAATTGTATGGTTCTACTTCAAGTATGTCTACTATCTAACTCTATTAACTTCCTATTTGGAGATTCTTAATACATGATGTAATGTAATTACATTTTGATGTTCTGTAGAATCGAAGAAAAGAAAGGAAGCTTAACGGAAGAGTAAGTTGATTCTAATCGCGAAGAGATGGATTTCGATCGCATGGCTTGATGATCAAAATTTTGAGTTGCTGCTTAAAAGTTATGATAGATTGCTTAGGAATAGATAACAACATAGTTTTCATTTGTATTTGCATTGTAAGGACAAGTTTTTCGCACTTTTATAAATAAAGAAAATTTTTGAATTTTAACTTATTTAAAATATCCTTACAATGGCATTTGTGAAAAATTGTTGCTTATATGTTTCCATTGATAGCAATATTGGAAAGTGGATTTGATTCTTTTGTTTGTGGTAGTGTCAAAATTTACCAAATAAAGAAAGATTCTCATCACCCAAGTTTCAATTGTCCAGAAACTTGGGATCGTGCAACTTGTATTGTGTGATGGATGAGAACCTTCGTCTTTGGGAAATTTAGATTGATACCTTGTTCACATGTATATGTGAGTCAAGTGAAGGACTAGGGGATCGGGTACACTTGGTTGTGGATTGGTCAGGTCCACAACAAAGAACAATAAGGCTATTCGTCATGATTTACTAAATTTTAGTAAATATGGTTATGCTTACAAGATTAAGTGTAATTATGAATCATTGGAAAAGCTTCAATGTATAGCAGAGCGAATAAGAAGAATATTAGGCAGAAAGATAAAAGTTTCTCCAATATGAAAACATGGGAGAGTACTTTAGTATCGTGTTTTATGATCATCTTAATGATTATGGAAAACCATATCACAATTGATCCTCTAAGGATATCTTAGTGCATTTGTATGGCTAAGAAGAGGAATCATGAATTAGTGAAATGGTTAAATCAAGAAGATGAGTCATACTTCGTTCCAAAACAAGTCTTAGAGTCTTACTCCAAGATTGTGCCTTGAGTGACATAATCTTAAGAAGGTTTAAAACACTCATAAAATGTTGAGTAAAATGTTTTTTCTCTTGTACATTTGAAACGGGTAAGTTGTGATGTCTTGGTAAGGACAAAGACCAACTAAGACCAATTGAGTGAAGTGTTTATTTTGATAAGAATCCACACTAACTCTTGAGTATTTGTTTTGTCAAGGAATGGTTCATGACAATAGAATCTTATATGTCAAGAGGGTAATGGGAGTCTTAAAGATCTTGAAAACATTTCAAGAACTAATCAAGAATAAAACCTAGTGTTTATCACGAGCACACGACTTGAGGTTTGCAACCTATCATGTTGACATATTCTTGTTTTTGTTCCCATTCTAATTAAAAGTTGACTATGCATGTGAGTTCTATGAGTTCTCAATTGTTTGAATAAGGCAAAGCACCTGGATCAACGAAAGTTTCATTAATGAGTATGGGTGAGCTGCTTAACAACTTGGAAGACATGGTTGGCCCTTGTGCTACCAAGTGGCAGGAAATTAAGATTGAACAAGTTCAGTCCATATGAGTTTAGAGTTGTCATAAACCTTGTCTTATGATTATGGTTTGATAAATTCACATGGATAGGAACACATACACCATAAAATCTAAGTGTCATATGGTTTCTCTCCGCTTCATGAAAATGATTGTGAGGAAACGCTTTCACTAAGTAGATTCTAAGGAGATAGAAATTGTGGTACTTGCATTCTCAAATTCGACTATGATTACGGCATCCCTCTTCATCGTTTGAGTTGTCAGAAATGGCAAAAGGTTTAAACATTTGAGACTTATTGTTGTAAGTTCTAAAATTATTTAGACACACATGTGAGCTATCTAAGGAAAGATATATGAGTTTGAGAAGCCTAGATAAAGTCTTATCGAAGCATCTCGTATCAGAAATATGAACTTTGGTAAGAAAGTCAACAAGTATTGATTTCTAGAAGTCCAGCTTATTTTTGGGTACATGTCAAAGCTAGTGGGAGCATAAGTGTTATGCTCATAAGAATGTAATTATTATGCTAGTGTGAGCACAATTATTACGTTAAGTGTTGCGAGTTAGCAGCGTTAATTATAGAAAACAAAAGTTTCAATTTGCAAAGTCGCAGGGTTTGAAAAGTTGTTTTGCTATAATTAAGGGAGAGGAATTCATACTTCATTTCAAATCTAAAAGCTTAGATTGAGATTTTTAATCAAATTTAGTCAAGAACATATATGGATGTTATGTTGAAATGATTCAACATAAAGAAATTCTATATAAGGAAATATTATAGCAAGAGAGTGGTAAAGTATAACGTCTTTATGTGAGACATTATGGATCGTATCCCATATGCTTCGGGTATAGGGTCGATTGCATATGCTATAATATTTATGTGTTCTGAATTTTCCAAATTCCTAAGGCATTAAGAGGGAAAATGGTTTTCCAAATTCCTAAGGCATTAAGAGGGAAAATGGAGCAGAACTGGATATGACTAAAATGGTTAAGCAATTGTCGAGGACAATCTGAGGTTTACCAAAGATTGGTTGCTTATGGACAATTGGAATTATACTGTAAATTTTGGAAGGACCATGTTGGCACACTCTGAGAAGAGGTAACTCTTGTTCAGAAGTGATAGTCAAAATGGGATTATGGAAATGTTTCCATAAGTGAAATTTATTCCTTATATCTATGTAAGATGAGGAAACTTAATGCAAGAAGGATGTTCAAAGGAATGTACTTTGAATGTGAGACTTCGTTTCTATGGAATTGATCTCCATTGTAATACTTTGTAATGTCTGTTGTCAAGTCTCTGTGACTTTTATGCATAGTAATTACAAGAGGATCATTGCATATAATTTTAGAATCTAACAGATTACAGTAAATGGCAAGAATTTGGTATTCTTACATTTCCGGTAAGGATTTGGAATTATGAAATGAGTTTCATTGAAGATGTGTTCATTTGATCTATTTCACAAAGAAAGGACCATATGCAAACAAAGTGTGCATGCTTCGAGCATGGGATAACCATTGTTTTAATTCAAGTATTAAGTTGATTAATCGAAACATTATACAATGAATAATGTGTAATCAATATGATGATTAAATAAAAGGTGTTTTATTTATATTCATGAGTTCTAAGACCATATTGGATTCAATTATTCTTGTGTTTCACTTTGCATGTTTTGACTTCCCAAATAACCAGGTCATTCAAACCATACATAGTCGATCATACTTTGGAAGTAGGTATTGAAGCTAGATTGTCATGAATCCGACTGTAGATTGTCTAGGTGTTTTAGACATAGCACAAGTTTGTTGCAGTGTTCATGACTACTCCTGGAATAAGATTCGAGTATTGAATTAAACCCACGCTCATCTGAATCACTTCATGGATTTTATCATGAGTGATTGTGAGACGATAATATCTTATATTCTTGAAACCAAGACATGTGAGTTGTAGTTTGCAAGTCGGTTGCACATTGACATATGTAAACACGCCATTAACTTGGTATTATAAAACATATTTTTGTGTATGATTTGATGAGTAAGTACAAGCAAGCATTTGAGTCAAATTTTATCCATTCCTTTTACCCAAAGTAGGATAAAAGCGATATATGTGGGCCCCTCGAAGATTTAGTGATGACAACCCTAAGTGCTTGGCCAAGCCTGGACTGATTTGATTTGTTCAATTAGTCGGTCGTCATAAATCGGAAATCGGGAAACAACAGTTGGACAGAGAGAATGATTGTAATCCATGTCTCATGTCCATATGATATCTAGAATGGAGGAATATATGACCCCTTATCTAATGAACGTGTCATTGACAAGGTCAGAGTTCGTCAGCGGCTTTTAAGAGCTACGATTGCTAGTCGGGATTTTGGAGTCGTACTTGAATAATACTTATTAGACTTATCCAATTGGGAGACTATTGGATTAGGTGTCTAAGCCCATAACTATAATTGGTATGTACTTGACCCGAGAGTAGCATTGTCCATTTCGGGTTGCATATCACCAGGACAATTTGATAGGATGGATACTTGAATAAGAGGTTACTTATGATTTATTTATATATTATAAGTTCTAATATATTAATATGAAATCATATTATTTAATTAGTATTGATCGAGAATTAATTTGGAATTAATTATGTGATCGAAAGAGAGTAATTAAATATATGGGGATTGATTTGGTAAATCAATGATTCTTATAGTGTGGGCCGATTGTTATTTAGGATGGGCTAAACCAATATGGTAGTCCATGGATAGTCCATGGAGGTTTAACCCATGCAGCCTAAGTAATATGAAAGGTCATGAGCATTAGGGTTTGCATGGATGTAACCCTAGACTTTCCCACACTATAAAAGGACTCCCTTAGCACCCAAAATCGACCACTAGAGTTCTTGGAGTTCAATAGAGCCGATTTTGGAGCTAGCAACATCTCTCTCAAGTTCACTTTTGTCCTAGGTGTGTTGTGAACCGTTTGAGGCATCACACTTGGGGTGCTAAGTTCTTAAAGGCCAAATACAACAAGTTCTACAAGCTACATAAATAGGTGAACTCCTAACTAGTATTCAATATTGTTTATGTCAATTGTATGCTAGTTGTAGGCTTAATGCTTTGGAAACAATATTGCATGTATAATTAGAGAAAACATAGATCCAAAGCATTTAGGGTTGTATGTGCACCATAGGATGTTGTAGTATACTAAAACCCAACATTTACGACATCCCTTTTCATAGTGAGAATTGTGAGAATTGGCAAGAAATAGTTTGAACGTTCAGGAATTATTGCTATAAGTTCTGAAAGGGTTTAAACACATACACATGCTATCTAATGAAAGTTGTATGAGCTTGAGAAGTCTAGATGAAGACTTATCAAAGCACCACGTATCAGAAATCTAAACTTTAGTGAGGAAGTCAATAGTATTGATTCCTAAAAGTCCAATTGATTTCTTGATACATGTCAAAGCTATTGGGATCATAAGTGTCATGCTAATAAGAGCATAATTGTTATGATGTCAAGAGTATAATTGTCATGCTAGTGGGAGCATAGTAGTTATGCTAAGTATTGCAAGTTGGCAATGCTATTTATAGAAAACAAAGTTTTCTATTTGCAAATTGCTATATTTGGGAATTGTTTTACTATAAAAAGGATTTAGGGGAGAAGGCACTTATACTTCATTGCAAATCTAAAAGTTTAGATTTAATGGAACTTATACATGAAAATATATGAATATCGTGTTGAAATGATTCAACATAGGAAATTCTATATACGAAAACATGATAGCAAAAGACTAATCAAATATCAAGTCTTTATGTAAGACATTATGTATCGAATCTTATATGCCTTGTATATAGGATCGATTACATATGCAATAGTGTTCATTTGTTCTGATTTTTCAAATGCCTAGGGCATTAAGAGGGAAAAAGGACTAGAACAAGATGTAACGAAAGTTTTCAAACAATTGTCAAGAACAATCTAAGGTTCACTGAAGATTGGTTGCTTGTGGATAGTTGGAAGTATAGTAGATGGACGGACCATACTAACATGTTTCAGATTGGGATAATTCTTTATCAGAATTGATTGTCATATGGAAATATGGAAATGTCTCCATAATGGGGGTTGATGATTAGAATCTGAATGAGATCTAGAAACCTTAATGCACAGAAGGTGTTCAAGGAGTTACCTTGAATTTGATACTTCATTACCATGAAATTGTTTTAAGTAACAAAGTTTCAATGGAGCATTTTGTGACATCATTGGCAAAGTCTTTGTGACTTCTAGGCCACGTCATCACAAAAGGATCATTGTATGAAAGTTTAGATTCTAACACATCTAGTAGTGACAATAATTTTGGAAATTATTACACTTGTAATATGGATTTGGAATTGTGATATGAGTATCAATAGAACTATGTCCAATTAATCTATTCACAAATGAAGTACCATAGAGAGACATAGTATGCATGTTTATTACATGGCATGACTAATGTTTAATTCAAGTGGTTAGTTGATTAATCAAAACATTATACAATTAATAAAGTCTAACTAATATGGTGACTAAATAATAAGTGTTTTATTTATATTCAATAGCTTTGAGACCATAGTTAATTAGGTTATTATTGTGTTTCACTTCGCATGTTTTACTTCCCGAATAATTGGATTATTCAAAACATTCATAGTCGATCATACTTTGGAAGTAAGTAGTGAATTAAGACGGTCATGAACTGGATTGTAGATTGTCTAGAGGTTTAGACATAGCAATGGTTTACTGCAACATTCACAAGTACTTTTGAAATGGGGATTTGACTAATGGATTAACCCATGCTCAGGGAATTACTTCATGGATTTTATCACGAGTAATTTTGAGACGATTATATCTTATATCCTTGAAACGGAGACATATGAGTTGTTGTTTGCAAGTCAGTTGTGCATTAATAATATGTAAACGCATCAGTAGCTTGATGTTATATAATGTATTGTTGTATATGATTTGGTGAGTGAATAGTGCAAGAGTATGAGTCAAAGTTTAACCATTCCTTTTGCCCTAACGGGGAAAATCGATATTTGTAGGCCCCTCAATGATTTGATGATCACATCTAAAGCGCTCGACCAAGCCTGGACTGAATTGATGTGTTTAATTATTAGTCTGATATCAGTCGTCATAAATCAGAAATCGGCAAACAAACCTTGGATAGAGAGATTAATTATAATCCATGTCTCATTTCCATACGATATCTTGTAGAATGGAGGAATATTTGCTCAATTATCTAAAGGACACATAACTGATTAGGTCAGAGTTCGACAGCAACTTTTGAAAACTACGATTGTTGGCTAGATTTTGAGGTCATACTTGCAATCATAGTTATGTTGGATTAGGTGTCTAAGCCCATAACTATAATTGGTATCTACTTGATTTGATTATGATCATGGTTCTTTTGGGTTGCCTTCACTCAAGCAACTTGACAGGATGACAAGTGGAGAGAGAGTAGGATTTATTATATGAATAATAAAGTGGTACTCAGAATGATTTTATTAATATATTATAAGATTAATATATTATTTGGAAATCACATTAATAATTAGTAATTAATCAGAAATTAATTTGATATTAATTTTGGGATTGAAGGAACTGATTAATAATAGAGGTACTCGTTGTGCAAATGATTGATAGTTGCATAACTGGTCTGATGGACTCCAGTCACTCCACAGAGTGGAGTGGAAGAAATCCTATAGGGAGGGCATATAGATTTCATCCATGGGCTGCTTGTTTCCTAAGCAAGGTATTAGGGTTTCCACCTGAAAACCCTAGCAGCCACAGCTATATATAGAACCCTCTACATAGGAATTTCGGCTTTATGCTTATAATAAATACCCTGGCCGAAATTTCCTTACCTCTCCAAGTCTTCCTTTGCATTGGGTGTTCGTGACTCCATTAGAGGTGCAACACTTGGGGCACTAGGCTTTTAGAAGTCAAGATCAAGCAAGGAATGTACTTGTTATTACAATATAACAACTGAGGTAATGACTAAACCCTAATTTACATGTGAATTTCGAAATTGTGTATGCTAGTCATAGGGTTTATGCTTTGGATGATTATTTGCACGTATAACTTGAGAAAAACTTAGATCCAAAGCATTAGGGTCGCATGTACACCATAGGAATGTTGTAGTGCTTAAAACCCATCAGTGGTATTAGAGCCTAGGGTATTTTTCTGTTATATGATGCAATTGTAATGTTTTTCAAAGCTGGAAAAAAATTTGATTTTGGTTTCTGCCTAATGAACACGACGTGTTCATAGTAGAACACAACGTGGCATGGCCTGTCACGACGTGACATCGGGTATGTTGGAAGATTTTCACATTTTTTTGGCCTAAATTAGATTTGGATAATTACCATAATTAGTTTTTACAGATTAAATTCGAATTTTGTAATATGGTAATTGTAAGTCCCTAATCTGCCCGTGTATCAGTTAGATCCGTTTGATGGTGCGGAATCCCAATCAAACGGATGATGCAAAATAAAATAGAAGAGAAGAAGAAGAAGAATATGATGAATCTTGAATGTATTATTGATATGAATGAAATTCCTTACACAAGATTCACACACAAATAAAAGATCATGTTTCTCTCTGGCCATAAACTCCTTCTAGTTCATCAATCTCTACTCCCCACCCTAACACCTCTATTTATACTTGAATATGGGCCGGACAAAACAAATGGGCCGTAAATGAGTTTACGGCCGTAAGGTGTTTACGGCCGTAAACTCAGCCGTAAACATGGCCATAAATTAATAAAATATTACATAAAAATAATTGCCTAGAAAATTGTAAGTCCCTAATCTGCCCGTGTATCAGTCAGATCCGTTTGATGGTGCGGAATCCCAATCAAACGGATGATGCAAAATAAAATAGAAGAGAAGAAGAAGAAGAATATGATGAATCTTGAATGTATTATTGATATGAATGAAATTCCTTACACAAGATTCACACACAAATAAAAGATCCTGTTTCTCTCTGGCCGTAAACTCCTTCTAGTTCATCAATCTCTACTCCTCACCCTAACACCTCTATTTATACTTGAATATGGGCCGGACAAAACAAATGGGCCGTAAATGAGTTTACGGCCGTAAGGTGTTTACGGCCGTAAACATGGCCATAAAATAATAAAATATTACATAAAAATAATTGCCTAGAAAAGTAAAGTATAAACCATATTTTTGACCCAACAATCTCCCCCTTGGTTTATAGCTTTCTTTTCTTAATGACCCAACAAGCTCCCCCTAAAAAGTAGCTGGCTCTTCTTGTCAATCTTCAATGAGAGCTTGGCTTCAGCTTTAACCTTCGATTTCTTCACAGCATCAGGATGAACATATGAATCTTCAATAATTGACTTCATCTTGAGCACTTGAGGTTTTCTTTAGAATTTGGCATTGATCTCACATTGGGTGAGGAGGCTTGACGTACTGATTCTTGAAAAATAGCGCTTTCAGCTTGAGAATCTTCAGAGAGAACAAATCTTCTAGATCACTTCAGCAAGTTCATAGATAGCAGCAGACTGATTGAGGAGGCTTCAATGCAATCCGTCACATAATCTTCAATTGCAGCTTCACCTTGCTTCTGGGGTTGAATGATTGAATGTTGAAAGAATAATCTTCATTTCTTGCTCTTTCGAATGCGAATTCTTCGATGCTCACGGACGAGGCTTTTGCTCAGAAATCTTCAACACAAACTTCATGAGCTTTACCTATACCTGAAATCACTATTCAAGACAAAAACAAAACTAAAAGAAAACTTAGCACACAAATTAAAACAGAAACAAAAATATTTTTGGATTTTTGATTTTTCTGAACAAGAAATAAAACAGAAATAACACTATTTTTGGATTTTAATTTTTGATTTTTTTCTTTGATTTTTTTTTGTTTTTTTTTTAATTTTTAATTCTCCTCTAATATTTACATTAGAAGAAACTACGACAAATTTTAAAAAAAATAAAATGATATCTAACTTTAAGAGAGATTTGGGATCAAAGTTTATAGACAGCCTTTATCCACTTGTCGGTACCTTCCATATTCACATCTTTGTCTGGTTGATCGTCGGTATTGTTGTCCACTTAAACACGAAAAATTTGTGATGGATTTAGGACATACTATTTGTTACAAGACAGGTTGAACGTAAAAACCTAAAATTTACATCTGATCCTAATTTCTTAGATACTATATCTTAAGGTCCATTCATCTGACGACGACCAGGGATATTGTTGTCCACCTAAATTGAGCAGCGAGATCTATAGACAATCTTTGAGTGTTCAATTTTAATTGTACTGGAACATGTTTCCCGCTTCCTGATATGCCCCAGCCATCAAGAACTTCCAGAGTACTCCTTACACCGGGTGAGCAGACAACCATTCAGAGAGAGAAGAGATTCAGAATTCTATTGCTAACTACTTCAGAGGGGTTGAGAAGAAGAAGGTTGCATATGCTGTGTACCAGGTCGGATTAGAAGTCGCGCAAAGGAGACAGCATATGGCTAACAGATGAGAAGTATTTCATACATATATTTCACACACATATATATATCCTGCAGAGAAATAGAGTTGCATATGTTGTGTACCAGGTCGGATTGGAAGTCACGCAAAGGAGACAACATATGACTAACAGACGGAAAGAAAGAAAACGATTTTCTACAGACCTAATTTATCGAAATTTACCAGTCGCCCCATCCAACCGGAATTAAGGACAGAATCCGCACATCGAGGAAAAGTTAAGCCACGGTTCCAAGTAAGGGTTCATTTAATGTGACGAGTAGATTCCCATATATATCTCCCTGCTCAACCTATCCGAGCGTCGTATTGTCAGGCTGAACGTATCTAACTAGGTCAAGATTTGTCAAGTCTATAAATTTCCTAAGTTCAAATCTCCCTAGTCAAGTCCATTTAAAATTTTTCGTGCCTACCGACGCATCAAGTCAGAGCATAGACCCTTCAACTTCGGGTACGTTACGCAGACTCAGATTGCCTGTTATCACTAGATAATATCACTTCCCAAAACATCTCCCTCAAACAGATTTCATAACCAATATATTTTATTTATTTTCTGATTTTCTGATGTTTTTGGATTTTTTGAAAATTTTCTAATATTTGTTTTGTTTTTATTTCTCCCCCTAAATTTGTGCATAGGAGAGAAACAAAAGTTAATGCGCAAATTTAAACTATCCTAAAACAAAAATTAGTCTTTAAAGCGAATCAGATTAAGAAAAACTTAGGAGTATAGAGAAGAAAACGCAAACCGTAATTCACCGATTGAATCTGCATCCAAAAGGTCTGAGAACAGCACGCGTAAACTCAGAACATATCCGAAAATTCTTCATGTCATTAAGCACTAACCCCATGTGATCCCTTCTTTTCTTCCTTTCCCGCAAAAGGACACATACTCTCAAACAAAGATCTGAATGTTGTACAGTTGAGAGATGTCCCCTATCATGTGCCTGGAACAGCCACTACCAACAAACCGAAGTATGATGATATGCCTCCATGGCTGCTCCGACACAGAGCACGATCAGTTGGTCTTTGGAACCCAGTCCATTTTGAAACTGGGTCGACCTTTGTCATCAACACACGATACTCTCTCCCATGACATATCCTGCTTATCACAAACAGAAGACATAAAAATATTAGAAGCATTAGGAGATTTGGGAGTTTGAGCCTTCGGAACCCATTTGTAGTTGGGTTTAACCCATTTCTTTTTCGATCCGATGGGTGCCTCGGCACTTGATTTGGAACTTGAAGTCGGCTGCCGAGATGACTTTGACCTAACCGGTCTTGGCTTCATAGTAGTATCTCTTGAACTGGGCTTGTTGGCTGACATTTCCTTCTTGCCCTTGGAATTCGGATTCTTGGCCTTGGGAGTTGAATTCTTGGCCTTCTGCGCGTTCTAGTCGTCAATATCTGAACGTGACCTTGAGGGGTATCTTTTGGAGTGTCTCCCTCTTGACGCGTTCTGCCAGCCTTGTGCTTAGTAGGGAACATACGCGCGATTAGGACAATTTCTGGCAATGTGTCCAGGTGTTCCACAGTGAAAACATGTCCTTTTCTTCACTGTGGAGTTGTCTCTTACTGCCCCTGGTGGCATATCCTTGCCTTGTCTCTTGCTTTTCCCATATGTACACTTACAACAGGCACTTTGTTGCGCTGGAATTGGAGGCCTATATTTCTCAACGGCAGGTTGAGCAGAAGCAGTAGATTTAGAGTTCAAGGGGTCGTTGGTTTGTTCAGAAGAACTCTCCTTGTTCTCATCCTCTGCTACTTTACCTGCACATATAACAGAAACATCAATATTTTCAACATTAATAACCCCTCCTGACACAAATCCAGCTGGTTTCCCGTATTTAAGATGTGCCTCCCTGTCAATTTCTTCTTGTTTCATAGCGATGGATGTGTAGTTATGATTGTAAGGAGGAGGTACACTATCATACCCTAGACCCTTGCTTTGATTTTCTTTGAATTTTAACTGGGTCTCATATAAGGACTCGACTGTCTGACTTGACGCAATATAATTTTTGAAACTGACATCAGTTTTTCCACACTTAATTTTTAAAGCGTCAAGTTCTTCAGTTACAGCAGCAAGTTGACTCTTAACATAATCATAATTTTCACACTTGTTGTTGTACTCTTCCTGAAGTTTTCTAAAGTCCTTGGTTTTTGCTTCTAACTCGGCCTTCAGGGGTTTTTGTCATTTCCTGAGTTGATATCCTTCATATCTCAGGTCTTCAACTTCTCTTTTGAGTATATCAATTTGTTCTCGAAGAAATGTAATCGTGGCTTCACAAGCTGGAGAACATGTAGCTTCAGTGACCGGAATACTTTCAGAACGCACTGTTTCTCTACACTTCAAAACATCAAGTTCTTGAATTACATCAGCAAGACTAAGATGATTGAGATCTTTTGTCTTCTTGATGATAGCCACGTTCATATCCCACGATTTCGGAAGTGAATTTAACAGCTTTTTGTTTATATCTGATTTGGACAAGAAGATCCCGGCTATATTCATCTCAGTAGTGACTGTAGTAAATCTCTGCAATTGAGTTTCGAGGGTTTCTCCAGGGATATTATCGAAAAAGTTGAAATTTTGTCTTAACATATCCTGACGACTCTCTTTCATGTTTTCAAACCCCTTGTAGACTTTAAAATCAATTAATTAAAAAAACAACTAGAAGCAAACGTCAAATTTAAAATGCCCCTTTTTTTATTTTTTTTATTATTATTATTTTTTTATTTTTAAAAACAACCTTAAAAGTCAAATTTAAAAAAAATTTAAACTTGAAAAGTCAAACTTAAAAGTCAAACCGAAAAACTAAATTTGAAATTTTAAAAGTTAAACGAAAAAGTCAAGGTTTAAAGTCAAAGGTCAAACTTGGAAGTCAAAATCAAAACTTAAAATAAAAAGTCAAAAATAAAATTAAAAAAAATAAATAAAATTTTATTTTATTATTATTTTTTTATTTTGGATGAAAAAAGAATTTAAAAATAAAAGAAATTGAGTTTTGGGGTTAAAAGTGTCAAAAATCAAAACTTGAAGCGAAAAAGACGCCTTATGAATTAAATTCCGAAAGTAAGAAACAAAGAGCCTTCTAGTCGAGTTGGAAAGGCGCGGGTTTAGCTCCTAGGAGACCCGGGTTCGATCTTTGCAAGACGCGAAGCCGTTTCTATTTTTAAAGAGCTGCTGTAGTCCACTGCCTAGCCGAGCCGATTTCCGAACCGAGCCGCAAATACCGGAAACCCTAGCCGTAAACGGGAATCCGCCACCGGCCATGAATTGTTTCCGGCCGTAAACTCTTCCAGATTACGTGAAAATTCGACTTTGAAGCTCCAAAACTCGATCAAAAACCTATTTTTATGAAAAACTCAAAGAACAAACCCCCCTTATTTTTGCGAGATTTATCCAAAAACGCAAAAATATTTCGAAAATAAGATCAAATAATGCCCCAAATAGAGTTTACGGCCCAAGAACTCAGAGTTTACGGCCGTAAGCTTGGACCGTAAACACCAATTATTCAGATTCCAGACGAAATAATAATCCTTTTGACTGATACAACCAGACTCTGATACCAATTGTAAGTCCCTAATCTGCCCGTGTATCAGTCAGATCCGTTTGATGGTGCGGAATCCCAATCAAACGGATGATGCAAAATAAAATAGAAGAGAAGAAGAAGAAGAATATGATGAATCTTGAATGTATTATTGATATGAATGAAATTCCTTACACAAGATTCACACACAAATAAAAGATCATGTTTCTCTCTGGCCATAAACTCCTTCTAGTTCATCAATCTCTACTCCTCACCCTAACACCTCTATTTATACTTGAATATGGGCCGGACAAAACAAATGGGTCGTAAATGAGTTTATGGCCGTAAGGTGTTTACGGCCGTAAACTCAGCCGTAAACATGGCCATAAATTAATAAAATATTACATAAAAATAATTGCCTAGAAAAGTAAAGTATAAACCATATTTTTGACCCAACAGTAATGGATATCCTCATCTAATTAAAGGATCATTCTCAAATTTTAAGATAATTACAAGATTATGTGATAAATTAATTATTTATAAAATTTGATTTGAATTATCTTACCATATAAAATAGGTTAGGTCAAATTTTGATAAAGATAAAATTATATGATTAATTTAATTATTATAAATTCGCTCTAGAAAGTTTTGAAAAGTTTCAAAATTTGTCCTCAAGTTTTGACATTTAAAATTTGATTATAAGTTTTAATTATGAAATATTAAATTCTAAAACCCTAGTGTTTTAAAAGTTTAAAAAAATACACCCTCATGGTTTTATTAATAATTTAGTTCCAGGGGCTACCCCAGTAGAACTACCAGGATTACCACCGCAACGCCAAGTCGAGTTCAGAATCGACTTAGTTCCAGGGGCTACCACAGTAGCGAAGTCGCCTTATCGTCTCGCACCAGCAGAGATGCAGGAACTTTCCAGTCAACTTAATGAACTCCTTCAAAAAGGATTCATAAGACCAAGTTTCTCACCTTGGGGAGCATCGGTCTTGTTTGTAAAGAAGAAAGACGGATCGTTCCGTATGTGCATCGACTACAGAGAGCTGAACAAACTTACTGTCAAGAACCGCTATCCTCTACCCCGTATTGACGGCCTATTCGATCAACTTCAAGGAGCGAACTACTTCTCAAAGATAGACCTACGATCCGGATACCACCAACTACGAGTTCTAGAGGGGGACATTCCAAAGACAGCTTTCCGAACTCGTTATGGACACTACGAATTTGTAGTGATGCCGTTCGGATTAACCAATGCACCAGCAGTATTTACGGACCTAATGAATAGGGTATGCCGTCCTTACTTGGATCAGTTCGTCATCGTCTTTATCGATGATATACTTATCTACTCCCGAAGTGAGGAAGAGCATAGTCAGCACCTACGAAAAGTCCTAGAAACACTGCGAACGGAGAAACTCTATGCGAAGTCCTCTAAATGCGAATTTTGGATTCGAAGAGTCGAATTTTTAGGCCATGTTGTCAGCGAGAAGGGTATACACGTGGGCCCCTCCAAAATTAAGGCCATTGAGAACTGGTCGGCACCAAAGACACCTACAGAAATTCGTCAATTTCTAGGTCTAGCTGGCTACTATCACAGATTCATAAAGAACTTCTCTAGCATTGCGAAACCTCTTACTACATTAACCCAGAAAGGCGTGGCCTTTGACTGGGAAGCGAAACAAGAGAAGGCATTCCAGACACTAAAGCAGGCTTTGTGCACCGCACCGATACTATCCCTCCCCGCAGGGATAGAAGACTTCATAGTGTATTGCGATGCGTCAAATCAAGGACTTGGTTGTGTTCTTATGCAGAGAGGGAAGGTTATCGCTTATGCCTCCCGACAACTTAAGACACACGAAGTGAACTATACGACACACGATCTCGAGTTAGGAGCAGTGGTATTTGCTCTTAAGATCTGGAGACACTACTTATACGGGACAAAGAGTACTAATTTCACCGATCCCAAGAGCCTTCAACACATTTTTGATCAGAAGGAACTCAACATGCGACAACGACGATGGGTTGAGTTACTGAATGACTACGAATGAGAAATTCGTTATCATCCTGGCAAGGCCAACGTAGTAGCTGACGCCCTCAGTCGAAAGGAATACACTGGTCGGAGGGTCAAATCTCTGACTATGACTATCCATTCCCACTTATCCACACAAATTAAGGAAGCATAAATGGAAGCTTTGCAACCTGAAAATATGGCGAGTGAATCCCTGCGAGGAATGGAAAAGAATCTAGAAGTCAAGGGTGGCGGAGCCTACTATCTCATGGACCGAATCTAGACCCCGAAACATGGTGGTTTCAGAAACGTAGTCATGACCGAAGCTCACAACTCAAGGTATTTCGTTCACCCGGGTTCAGATAAAATGTATCTGGATCTTAAGAAACTGTACTGGTGGCCTAACATGAAAGCAGAAATTGCTACCTTCGTGAGTAAATGTCTTACTTGCGCTAAGGTTAAGGTCGAGTATCAGAAACCGTCAGGATTATTACAAAAACCAGAGATACCAGAATGGAAATGGGAGCGGATTACTATGGACTTCATAACCAAGTTACCCAAGACGACAAGTGGACTCGATACCATATGGGTCATTGTCGACAGATTGACCAAATCCGCGCATTTCCTACCCATCAAGGAGACCGACAAAATGGAGAAGCTTACAAGAACTTACTTAAGGGAAGTAGTGCGACTGCATGGTGTTCCGATATCCATTATCTCCGATAGAGATAGTAGATTCACTTCAAGATTCTGGCAGTCACTACAAAGTTCCCTGGGGACCAGGCTAGACATGAGTACAGCCTACCACCCACAAACAGACGGAAAAAGTGAGAGAACGATACAAACTTTAGAAGATATGCTGAGAGCCTATGTGACTGACTTTGGAAAGGCATGGGATATGCATTTACCCCTTGTCGAATTTTCATACAACAATAATTATCATACAAGCATAAAGGTTGCTCCGTTTGAAGCCCTCTATGGTCGAAAGTGCAGATCCCCTCTGTGCTGGACTGAAGTTGGAGATACCCAATTAGCTAGAGGAAGGGTTCCTGAAAGCACTCTCACCGGTCCGGAAATCATATGAGAAACGACAGAGAAGATCGTTCAGATTCGTGAACGATTGAAAGCCTCTAGAGACCGACAGAAAAGCTACGCTGACCAAAGGAGGAAACCTTTGGAATTCCAGGTAGGAGACCACGTCTTATTAAAGGTCACACCGTGGAAGGGTTTAATACGCTTTGGAAAGCGTGGGAAACTAAATCCAAGATACATAGGGCCTTTCGAGATTCTTGCCAAAATCGGCCCTGTGGCTTACAAGCTTAACCTACCGCGCGAACTTAGTAACATCCATCCAACCTTACACGTCTCAAACTTGAAAAAGTGTTTGTCCGACAAGACTCTTGTTATTCCACTCGACGAGATCGAGATCAACGAGAGCCTCAACTTTGTGGAAGAACCAGTAGAAATCATGGACCGAGAGGTCAAACAAACAAAACAAAGTCGCATACCCATCGTGAAGGTTCGCTGGAATGCCAAGCGGGGACCTGAATTCACATGGGAACGCGAAGATCAGATGAAACAAAAGTACCCTCATCTCTTTCATGTTCACTAGTATCTTTACTACTTTAAATTTCGGGACGAAATTCTCTCTAACGGGGGGATGATGTGACAACCCGATAGTTCAACTCTTTGTAATGACCTAAAAGGTCAAGTATTGTAACCACTTTTGAGTTAATAAAATTAACTTTCATAATAAACTGTACAAATAGTTCTATTTGTATTCTTTCTATGTTTAAATGTCTTTAAACCATGATCGTACGTAAAAAGAACGCCCAAATCCGACTTCATATATTGAAGTTATGATTTTTTTCAAGTTCAGCTTAGCAACAGACAGCTAAAAACTCGAATCGGAGATCGAGCGACTTTTGGTCGGAATGACCTAAATGAGAATCGAAGGTCTCGACAATGGTATTTCAGCGGTAAAAAGTCTGGCAAGAACCGACGTCAGATAAAGAAGTTATGAATTTTTGAAGAAATTCCTTAAACACGATGAGTTATAAAATAAATAATAAAAATAATTTCTGAATTTGCCAACGGAGTCTAAACGAAAGTTGTAGAGCGTAGTCTCACCTACGCGTGGATATAAAGACCATCGAAAACGGAGTTCGTATGAAAAAGATATGAATTTTTGAAGTTTATTAAATAAATTATATATTTATTTAATTCAAAAATCAAGCTTTATCCGAAGAGGAGTCAGCGTCCTCATCCGAGGTACGCACTGCGTACCCCTGTACGCCCTGCGTACCCGAGGGACTTGGCCTCGGATCGTCCACGTCACCTTATGCGAGGCTACCGACCCGTCCGACCCGCCCGTCCGACCGACCCGTCCGACCCGCCGTCCCATCCGACCCGACAGACTGATCCGTCCCATCCGAAGCCGAGGTAGTCGAGGCTTCGGTCATGCATGACGTACGCGTACGCGCTGCGTACGAGCGTACGCCCCGCGTACGAGGCTTCTCAGACCCCCCTATAAATAGCATGCGAAGGCTTCCGAGAAAAATGCTCATTTCTCTCCTTTCTTTCACGATATTGCCTCGTTTTCTGTGCCCGTTCAAACCCGAAGCTCTGGTCTTTTTGCTCAAGTCCCGAGGGTCGATTTTACTCCCGAGATTTCCGAGAATCCCGAGAAAAATCCGTTTCCCGAGACGAAACTATGCCCGGTTTTCCATCTCGCTATCTTCAAACTTTCAAGTGAGTTCATACCCCTTAATTTACCTTTTAAATGTTCTATAAATTCTTTTATATGCTTTCAAGGGGGGGATTACAAGTAAAACACACGAGTATTATCGTGTGTTACATAAAGAACTATTTTATATGCTTTTATATATCCAAATCACATGCGATTTACAAACTTTATAAGGAATTTTCAAATATAAATTTGTTGTAATGCATGTATAAACTAAACTTTTCTTAGATTATACTTGTCTATCTTAGACTCTACACAAAAAAATCTATGCTTTCATAAACAAATGATTCCTTTTCTAGGTATTTCTAAACAAACGAGACACACTTTTAGAAAACTATAATAGGTATAGTTTTACGAACAAATTTCTAACTCTTATGTACTAGAAACATGAATTTCAAGAAGTCACTTTTGTATACAAGAACAAACGTAACATTTTAACAAGTAGATCTGTTTTTATACCACGGTTTTGTGAGACACTAACTTCATGTACGTTCGAGTACACATTTCAAGTCCTGTATTTTATACCAGAATCCCTTGGAGGGGGAGCATGGTGTTAGTGTATAGATCTATACGGGCTTGACAACCCGCGCCCTGACTGTTAGCTGCAGTCCACCGTTTGGGGTGACAAACGTCATAACATTCCAACGCCTGAAGAACGTTGTGTATAGGCATTCCGAGTCAATAGTATGGTTATAAAACTCACATGGGGTATTAAAAATGCATTGATTTACAAGGTTTTCAAACACATTGGTTATTTTACACTTACATACATTTTAGAAACAAACATTGGTCTTGAGTGAAGGCTACTCATATACTAGTAGAAACTATAGGATTTTCTAAACACAAACAAACAAAGACAAAACATTTCATTTCATACAAACATTTTCACTTAAATACTTATGAAACCCACCAGCTTAAATGCTGATCTACTCTTTCAAAATTACTTGTATGTCCCAGGAAATCAGTAATTTCAGGTATTCGTTATGCTTTTGATGAAGGGATGTTGCGGCGCCAGTTAAATCTCGTATTTTGACATCATATTGTAATTGGTTTTGAACATGTAACTTTTGACAAATGTAAACTTTCAATTATATATATGATGGTTGTATTGCTTTCTTTACTATGTATTCATTTGTTACGTTACCACATGAAGTCATCCGCCCCCGAACGTTTCCGCCGTTCAGGTTTGGGGGTGTGACATTTTGCACATTTGAAATTGGTAGTTGTGATGTTTTAGGTTAAAACAAAGACCACTTAATTGAAGTGTTATCTTGATAAGATCCCGCACTAACTCTTGAATATTTGTTTGTCAATGAATTTTTCTTAAAAGAGAATCTTTTGTGTCAAGAGGTCAGTGGTAGTCTTAATGATCTTGAATAGTTTCAAGAACTAATCAAGAATAAACCCATTGTTTATCACTAGCACACGACTTGAGGTTCGTAACCTATCGTGTTGACATATTCTTGTTTCTGTGTCATTCCAGTTAAGTTGACTATGTATGTGAGTTCTATCAGTCCTCATTTGATTACATAAGGCAGAGCACCTTGATCAGTGAAAGTACATTGACCAGTATAGGTGAGCTGTTCAATAACCTGGAAGCAATGGTAGGCCCTTGTGCTACTAAATGGCAAGAAATTAAGATTGAACAATTTCAGTCCATATGAGTTTAGATTTGTCACAAACCTTGTCTTGTGATTATGGTTATGAAAAATTCACATGGATAGGAATACATACACCATAAAATCTAAGGTGTAAGAGGTTTCTCTGTACTTCATGAAAATGATTGTGAGGAAACGCTTTCATTAAGTAGATTTTGAGGAGATAGCAGTTGTGTTAATTACATTCTCAAATTCGAGTATGATTACGACATCCCTTTTCATAGTTCGAATTATGAGAAATGACAAATAGTTTGAACATTTGGGACTTGTCACTATAAGTTCTGAAAGGTTTTAGACACAAACATAAGATATCTAATGAATGGCGTATGATCTTGAAAAGTCTAGATGAAGACTTATCGAAGCACCTTGTATCAGAAATCTGAACTATGGTAAGAAAGTCAATAAGTATTGTCTTCTAGAAGTCCAACTGATTTTTTGGATACATGTCAAAGCTAGTGGGAGCATAATTGTTATGCTGATAAGAACATAATTGTTATGCTAGTGGGAGCATGATTATTATGAAAGGTGTTGTAAGTTAGCAATACTATTTATAGGAAACGAGGTTTGAATTTGCAAAGGTAAAGAATTTGAAAAGTTATTTCACCATAGTAAGGCTTAAGAGAGAGGGCATTTATACTTCATTTCGAATCTAAATGCCTAGTGCATTAAGAGGGAAAAAGGACTAGAACCAGATATGACTAAAAATTGTTAAACAACTGCCAAGGACAATCTAAGGTTTATTAAAGAATGGTTGCTTATGGACAGTTGGAAGTATAGTAATGGATGGACCATATTGATATGATTCTGAATAGATAGGATTCTATTTAGAATGGATAGTCATATGGCGATTACGAAAATGTTTCCAAAATGGGAGTTGGATATTAAGAATCTAAGTGTAAGTTAGAAACCTTTATGCAAGAAGGATGCTCAAGGAATGTACCTTGAATGTGAGACTTCATTTCCAGGGAATAGCCTTGTACCAAATCTCCAGTGGAATCTTTTGTAATATCATTGGCAAAGTCTCTGTGACTTTGGCACTTTGACATTACAAAAGGAATAATGCATGTGAGTTTAGATCTAACAAGATTCTAGTAGTGGCAAGAATTTTGTATTCTTACACTTATAAGGATTAGGGAATTGTGAAATGAGCATCATTGGAAATGTGTTCAATTGATTTATTGCACAAAGGAAGGACCATAGATAAATATAGTATGCATGCTTGGAGCATGGGATGACTATTATTTTAAATTCAAGTGTTAAGTTGATTAGTCGAAACATTATACAATGAATAATGTGTAATCGATATGGTGATTAAATACTAAGTGTTTTATTTATATTCGAAAGTTTTGAAACCATATAGGATTAGATTATTCTTGTGTTTCACTTCGCATGTTTTACTTCCCGAATAATAAGATTATTCAAACATCCACAGTCAATCATACTTTAGAAGTAAGTAATGAGGTAAGACTGTCATGAATCCGACTGCAGATTGTCTAAGAGCTTAGACATGGCACAAGTTTGTTGCATTGTTCATGAGTCCTCCTGAAATAGGATTTGAGTATTGGATTAAAACCACGCTCATCTGAATCACTTCATGGATTTTATCACGAGTGATTGTGAAATGATAATATCTTATATTCTTGAAACGAGACATATGAGTTGTAGTTTACAAGTTGGTTGCATATTGATGATACGTAAACGCACAAGTAACTTGGTGTTATAAAACGTATTGTTGTGTGTAATTTGATGAGTAAATTGAGCAAGCATACGATTCGAAGTTTATCCGTTCCTTTTATCCTAAGAGGGATAAAAGCGATATATGTGGTCACTTGATGATTTAGTGATGACACCCTAAGTGCTTGGCAAATCCTGGACTAATTTGATTTGTTCAATTAGTCAGTCGTCATAAATCGAAAATCGGGAAACAAACCTTGGACAGAGAGAATGATTATAATCTATGTCTCATGTCCATACGATATCTTGTAGAATGGAGGAATATTTCATCCCTTATCTAAAGGACGCGTTACTGATAGGATCAGAGTTTGACAGCGGCTTTTGAAAGCTACGATTGCTAATCAAATTCTGAAGTCATACTTGCAATAATAGTTGTAGAATTATCCAAGTGGGAGACTGTTGGATTAGGTGTCTAAGCCCATAACTATAATTGGTATGTACTTTTGATTATGAGCATGGTCCTTGTGGGTTGCCTTTACCCATGCAACTTGACATGATGATAAGTGGAGAGAGAGTAAGATTTATTATATGAATAATAAATTGGTACTCAGAATAGTTTTATTAATATATTATAAGATTAATATATTATTTGGAAATCATATTATTAATTAGTAATTAATCAGAAATTAACTTGATATTAATTTTGGGATTAAAGGAACTGATTAATAATAGAGGTACTCGTTGTGCAAATGATTGATAGTTCCATAACTGGGCTGATGGACTCCATAGAGTGGTGTGGACGGAATCCTATAGGGAGGGCCTATAGATTTCGTCCAAGGGCTCTAAAGAGGGAGTTCATGGGCTGCTAGTTTCCTAACCAAGGTATTAGGGTTTCCACCTGAAAACCCTAGCAGCCACAGCTATATATAGAACCATCTACACAGGAATTTCGACTTTATGCTTATGATAAATACCCTGGCCGAAATTTCCTTACCTCTCCAATTCTTCCTTTGCATTGGGTGTTCGTGACTCCATTAGAGGTGCAACACTTGGGGCACTAGGCTTTCAGAAGTCAAGATCAAGCAAGGAATGTACTTGTTATTACAATATAACAAGTGAGGTAATGACTAAACCCTAATTTACATGTGAATTTCAAAATTGTGTATGCTAGTCATAGGGTTTATGCTTTGGATGATTATTTGCATGTATAACTTGAGAAAAACTTAGATCCAAAGCATTAGGGTTGTATGTACACCATAGGAATGTTGTAGTGCTTAAAACCCATCAAGTTATTAGACTTATCCAAGTGGAGGACTGTTGGATTAAGTATCTAAGCCTATAACAAGAATTGTTATATACTTGATTTGATAGTAGCATGGTCCTTTTGGGTTGCCTTCACTCTAGCAAATTGACAGGATGACTTTTTGGAGAGAGAGAGAGAGGTTGAATTTATTATTTGGAATAATAAATTGATTTATTAATGTATTATGAAAATAATATATTAATTATAAATCATGTTATTTAATTAGTATTTAATCAGAAATTAATTTGGAATTAATTTTGGGATTAAAGGAACAGGGGTTCTTTTGCAAATCATTGATAGTTGTGAGACTGAGCTATTAGACTCCTTAGATGGGAGTGAATGAAAACTATAGGGAGGCTTTATAGGTTTCTTCCAAGGCCTCTAGATGAGGAGTCTTTGGGCTGCTTAAGCCTTAAGCAGGATATTAGGGTTTCCTCCGGAAAACCCTAGCAGCCTACAACTATATAAAGAACCCCCACCACCTATGATTTTCGGCCAGTGCTTGCATTTGTAAACCCTAGCCGAAATTCTGAAGTATTCCATCCTCTTTCCTCTCATCCTCTTGCTAGTGGTGTTTGTAAGCCATTAGAGATGTCACATTTGAGGCACTAAGCTTTCAAGAGTCAAGGATCTACTAGGTTTCTTGTTATTGCTACATAACAAGTGAGGTAAACATCTAAACCCTCATTATATGTAGATTTCGATTTATATATATACTAGATCTAGGGTTTTGCTTTGGTATTCAATTTGCATGTTCAACTAGTGAAAAACTTAGATCCAAAGCAATTAGGGTTTCATGAACACATAGGTTGTAGTTATGCTAAAAACCCATCAATAATACCAATTAACCATCTCATGAATACAATCACATGCAACATAGCTTAGATAATCCTTCGAGTAAAAGTCTCAGCCCTACAATTGTTAGACTCATATGAGAGTTGCGTAATAGAGTAAAATCCATCAATGTGAGATTATTTAACCTTTGCAACATGTAACTTAACATATTCACTTACTAGTAACTCACATTACAAAGAGTTACATAAAGCACCAAGCAAGCAGCATTCGGGTAACGGAAATTCTAACCAGCGTACCAACTAATCAAGCCATTCTATGTCATCATCTAAAATCAATACTGGCATGCAATTCTAAAGCTCAAACAACAAGCATACAAATGCATCATTCCTAACATGAAATCTTGAGTAGATCCTTATCTAGCATGCAAATCTCATAACATATAACATAGCAACATGTATGGGTATTTTGGGAATCACTCACTTGATCTCGTTCAATTGCATGCACCACACCCATTCTTTTGTTAGAAAATTCTTTTTATAAAACATTAATTTTAAAAAAAATCTACCAAATCCTCAGTTTCAGTTCAAGCACACCCAAGAGGATGAATGAATCCCTCAAACCAAGGCTCTGATACCAACTTGCAACGTCCCAAAATTTAAGACAAAAAATTTCATTTTTATAATAATAAAACCATCATCCAAAACGTTTTCACAAAAACCATAATGAAATCAGAGTATGTCAATAATCATCCAGTTACATCAAATAAATGAGGAACAATATGGTGTGTGTGATGCGATCATCTCGAGCTCTTCCCCTTCGATCCGAAAGCACCTGAAACATAAACTGAAAACTGTAAGCACGAAGCTTAATGAGTTCCCTAATATACCTCATACCATACATATCAAACATACAATAGGTCATGCCCAATACCCATCAGGCCCCGCCCGGCATCGGGCACCACCCGACATCGAGCCCCGCTCGGAATAGATCTATCAATATCATGTGATAGGTCCCGCCTCATCACATCCATCAGGCCCCGCCCGGTATACATATAGGCACATAAACACATACAATACTCACTAACACAAATAACATACAATACACTCATTAGGCCCCACCTGGCATCAGGCCCCGCCCGGTATACATAACACATACAACACATGCAAGAGTCACCCAGACAACTATCATCCTAACCATAACAAATCATGGGTTGGAATTAGTTCCTTCAACCCACTAAACACAACGAGGAAACTCATCTCAAGCTACTGAAACAACCAGATAAATGCTCGGACTAATGATCCTGAAAATCCCCGCGCTAATCAATCACATAAAATCCCGATTAATAATTGGGCCATAAACCAAAACTATGAATCTCATTCAATTGTCCAAATCCTAGGGTGAAATACCATTTTATCCTTTCCTCACTTGACTCAATAACCAAAGCCTAGCCCAATGGCTCCAAAAGCCCAATATGGCCCAAACTCCTAACTGAGGCCCAAAACCCATTATAGGCCTAAATCCAAGAAGACCCAAAGTCTAATAATGAACCAAAGTCAGAAAGACTATTCGCACAACAAGGACCAAAACCCTAATAGTCCAAAAATGGTCCAAAACACAAAAGTCAAGCTGCTGAGTACGCCCGATGTACTCATACTTACCCCCAACGTACTCCCTCTGTGGCCAGTACGCACAACGTATGAGTTGGGTATGCCCAGCATACTCCACAGACAACCAAACATTCCATTAAGCACTTAATTGGTTAAGCCACTAAGACAAACTCTCATATTTGATCCTAAATGGTTTCTTAACACGTAAATTTGGCAACTTTACACCCTTTAATGACTTAATGGGGCCCAAGACTCAAAAGAACCATAAGAACAACTCTAACTCATGCATGGGCCAATATGACTCATCAAGATTGCATTTTTATGAGCAATGGACCTCAAAATGCCAAGATCTACCATCCCTAGCTTCTTGAGTAACTCATACTCAGAAGCTTGGCTTAAAGGACCATAAGAGGCATAAAAACAAGCGCTAACTAGATCTAGCCAAATGATCCATCAATTTAAAAGCTTTATACCTCAAATAGCTTGCAAAGTTGATGAAGATTCTGGATCTTCAAGCTCTAAGTCTACCAAAGCTCCAACACCAAGCCTCACCTCCTTCAAGGGTCCAAAAACACCTCAAGGTTACAACAATGGCCCACAAACACTCAAACGAAGGCTAGGGTTTCGTTCTTACGGTTTTGAAAGATGGAGGTTGCTCATAGGAAACCCTAAAGGCAACTTAAGGTGTTTAAATAGGGCATAAACCCTAAAATTTAGGGTTTTCCCCAGTTGAGCGTATGCCCCGCGTACTCCCATGTATGCCCCGCATACGTGGTTGCCTCTGCGATTATGCATCGAGCCAACGTACTGGGCTAGGGGCTAAAAACACCAATCTTTCGACAGCCATAACTTCTTCGTTCTAAGTCCCATTCTAATGTTCTTTATATCCACAGAAAGTTAATGAGAAGCTATACAATTCTATCAACTCTCCTTTGCCTTAAAACTTCACGAGATTAAATCCAAAATTCATAAAAAACCTAAACTATCACTTAACGGTTATACCCTTGGGCTCCAAAACACAAACCGAACACTCGGATCACCTAATCTATATTATCCACATCCAAGGGGTCTAAATCTATCCTACCCCAAGGCCCATAGCCTTATGATAACTAATCTTCGGGTCATAGCCCCGAATTAGGAAACGATTCAAAACAGGGTGTTACATTTTAGATATCAAGTTCTCAAACCTTATGGAACTGTAAATGTTTTAGTAATTATGTATTGGCTAATGGTTATGACTTATGTTATGAAAATAGTTATACTAATAAGTTGTTAGTTGGGTGTTGTAAAACTAACAAGAATCCATATTTCCCTTTTAGACTTAGGGCTTCCTAGATGAGTGAAGAAAGTCCATTTCATATTAAGTCCTTAAATGATGTTCATAATTATTCCAAACATTGAAGCTTAGTTCTAATGTAACATACATATGGATTGCAAAGCAATTTGTGAATGAAATTTTGGTGAACCCCAAAACGTGTTTAAGGATAAATGAAAACTCATGTGTATAAGAATTTTAACCTGGTTATAAGTTTTCAATGCATATTTACTAGGAAATATGCATTGCATGAGATGGAGGGTAGCCTCATACAATATTATGGAAAACTATGGAGTTATGTTGAAGATATTAAGAGGGATTTCTTTCTACGAGATATACGGTGTGATGACATTGATAATGACATCTTAGAAAACTTCAATGTTGCAAACATGGATGTCATGAAGAAACCAATCATCTCTATGTTAGAAGAAATTAGAATTTTTTTTATAGATAGGTTGTATCATCAACATATGTCCTTCAATAGGAAGAATTATGTAAGAAGTAAAGATTAAAAATGTATGTTTTTATTATTTTTATAATGTGCCACATTACTTAGGAGTTCAACTTATAGCGTGTGTATAATATATGGACTAATTTTAAGGAATGCCATCTTTTGGGCTGCAATAGTACGAGGCCAGGTTAGGGCATGTGGCATATGGTGTTGACCTTAACAACATGATATATACATGAAAATCATAGAAACTAACAAGTGTCTAATGCCTACATGTCATGGCAGTTATATCATAACTCAACATGGTTGTAGAGGAATATGTTGCACCACGATTTATTACAACCGTATTTTAAAACTTTATAGGTACACTATCTTGCTCGACTTGAACTTCTTATTTCGATCTTTTGTGTCGACCTACACCTATAAATTACATTTTTCCTTTAAGGCTTGAAAAAATGCTAAAGAATGAACATATAACGAAAACGGTGTAACTCGTTTAGGGGATACTCTAAACCTTCTTCCGGAGTTGTCTTCGGTCTAAGATGACCTCAATTGAGAAGGTAACCCACAAGGTAAAGGATTTAATTTGAATTTCTTAATTTTGTTTGGAAGAGTAAGAAGATGAATACACGGTCAATTGTTTAATTTTAGGGCACAAACGAGGAAAACAATTATGAAGGGCTTATATTACGTACTTGGTCCCTCTCAAATGTCATGTAGATGTCAACTGAGCTTTAACCTAAGTAATTGATCATATGGATAATTTTTTCGCACAAAATGATAGTTTATTGGTAAATGGTGTATAGAACAATGACTAAATGTGTATATAAGTGATATTCATTACCTTACAATGTCATTTCCTCTTTAATCAATCTACGGAATACAAATTAAGAGTGTTTTTTTTAAAGTATTCTTAGCAATATAACATAAAATTCAATAAAAATAATACAAATTAAGAGTGTTTTTTTATAAAATTATTCTTAATAATATAACATAAATTTCAATAAAAATAAAAGAGTGTGGCAAAGCCATTAGGCATATGTATCATTCAAATTGCCTTGAGATACAAATCTAATGATTTTGCATGATTTATAAGAGATATGTAAGGTTGATTTTGTTTATAAGTCTGGTCGATTTTTGTTTGATCAAAAAGTATTTTAAATATTTTAATAAATTAAAATATCAAATATTTATATTAGATATTTAGATTATATATTATATTAATGTTACTGTTTATGATGAGGGGAATATTGTGGAATTCAATTCATTTTGTTATGATCAACTCATTTCGTTGTCAAGTTAGCTTAAAACATAATTACATAAAATACCTTTTTATTCTTCCCAACACTTCATTTCAAAACTGTGTGCTAATTCGATGTTTTATTTATTTATTTTTGTCTATTTTCTTATCTTATATATAACTTAAACATCTAAAAGGTTTTAACTTATTAATAATTATATAAATAACTGATAGTAGTTTAAATTGTATGTTTAGATATATGTTTTAAACTATTCAAGTTCAAGATCCGTATATTAAAATATAGTTTGAATTATTATCACCCAAAAATGACTGAATTCCTCAGTTTTTTATCAACTTAAAGCAACAAATCCTAAGATGGTATCGACCGATTATTGCTACATCACTAATATTTTAAAGGTTAAATTACACAAATAGTCCCTTGGTTTGGGACAATCTACACGTTTGGTCTCTATAAAGAATTTTTAACTTTGGTCATCCTTAAAGTGTGTATTTGTTTCGAATATAGTCCTTGAAAAGACTCTTTTTCCCTTGATAATATATTTTTTAATGTATTTAAACTCTTATTTTAATTATTTTATGGAATAAATTATTAAGCAAACACACTCTACATCATCCCTTTATCCCTCCCTAACCCTCGTATTCCCATACATCTCCACATACACTCGTTGGCACTACCTATTCTCACCGGAAAAATCATTATCAACTCCCACTGCTCCTGACATCCAAAGCCAACCCATCACATCCATTCGCCATTTATCCAAAACCTGCAAAAACCTCGTAAGCAAGAAATCCTACTAGTACCTCGACATGTCACCTCTCAAGATTCTCAATCATCGACTTGAAACTCGGCAATCTGAACATCCATGGATATGTACAACCTAATGACCGTATTGATTGCTATTTGCTCATGGTGCTGAAAAGGCTAGAGTTTTTAGAAGATCGAGAAAGGCAAGTCTCCAACTGCAAAGATATGAAACTAGAATGGAAAGTGTTCAATTAAGGTTTCCGGTAAACCACAACCTACTTGTGTTCGGCGGTGGCAGAGTGGAGGAACGATTTTTTGATATGTCTTCTTTCGATGATGTATTGGTTCTTTTGGGTGGAGATAGAGGGGGAAGATAGGGACGTGCTATTGTGAGAGATTTGAATGGCGTCATGTAACAGCCCGGATCTCCAGGTATTTTATTGTTTTAATATTTTGAGTTTTGAGAAGGGACTCGGCGAGTTGGAGCTCAGACTCGCCGAGTAGGGTCGCGATTCTGGACGCGGGATTCGTTCGGACTCGGCGAGTCCAGGATATGGACTCGGCGAGTCCACGCTGTTTAATGAAACCCTAATTTCTCGGGTTTGGGACCTATTTAAATGGCCTTATGGCCGTCATTTGCATCCATCAGTCCATAGAGAGAAACCCTAAAAGTGCTTTAGCGATTTGAGAGTGAAAGGAGGCATTTCTTGACATTTGTGTGTTGTTTAGCAAAGAAGAGGGAGGCTCTAGCCAAGAGGAGGCAAAGGAGACTGCTATTTGGTGGATTTGAAGCTTGGCCCTTCAATCTAAAGGTATGATTTCGACTCATCTCCTGTTTTGTGAAGTATAACCGATTTTAGGGTTTCTTGTGGCCTTGTTGAGTTGATTTGATGGCCAAATAGTCCCATGCTAGTGATGAGACTTCGGATCTGGATCCATAGAGGTCCAGAGAGTCTCATTCTTCAAGCTTTATAGAGAACAATGGAGGTCATGACCTTGTGTAGTGAGATTTGTTGAAGATTCTTCATAATTGGTCATATAGAGGTTGTTAATGCATCAAGACTAGGACTTTACGTGATGAATCAGTCTAGGAGGGCCAGATCTATGAATTGTTGGAGTAGATCTGACCTTAGAAGCAAGTTTGAGTGATTGCATGGAATGGACTCGCCGAGTCCGATGAGCAGACTCGGCGAGTAGCTTGAAGATTTCCTTGGACCGGCCAGTGAGTGGTCCAGTCGAGTCAGGAGTTGACCCAGTGAGTCAGGGCAAGTTAGAGAGGGTTGTCATGTGGTCTGAGTCGAGCTGGGACTCGCCGAGTCGTTCTTGAGACTCGGCGAGTTGAGTCGGGGTGGTCCCGCGATTCTTCCAGGTGGAACTCGTCGAGTCAGGGGGAGTACTCGACGTGTAGAAAGGGAATCCTAGAGAGTTGGTGAGAACGTCTAGACTCGCCGAGTTGTCGTGTGCACTCGCCGAGTCCGGTCAAAGTTGACCGTTGACCGTTGACCGTTGACCTATGTTGACTTCTTAGGGATAGTCAACCTTAGAGATAAAAGTGTTAATTAGAGTCTTGTGATGTTATAGGAGGATTAGAGCTCGGAGGATCGAGTACGAGGGATTTCCAGGGATCGTGAGATACCGAGACACGCGAGGTGAGTCTTCTCACTATACCTTGAGTCGGTAATCAGAGTTATGTGTTAGTATGCATGTTATGTGTATGTTATGTGTTGTACTGCATTATTTCTATGTGATTTATGCTGTGCATGTTTATAGAGTTGGAACCGGAAGGTTCACAGAGTTAGAACCTGAGGGTTCACAGAGTTTGGGTGCACGGACCCATAGAGTTATGGCCTCGAGTGGCTAATATGTGTTTTATGTGTGGTATTTTGGGGAACTCACTAAGCTTTGTGCTTACAGTGTTAAAGTGTTGTTTCAGGTACTAGCGATGACCGTGGGAAGGCGCCGGCTTGATCTGTACACACGTAGAGGAATTCGATATAATTATGTGATCTTGGGATTTGTATGATACACATTGGAATTTGAAACTTGATGTTTTATGAAATTAAAAGAGAAATGCTTTTATAAATTGTGAAAAATAAATTTTAAAATTTTCGGTGTTACAAGTTGGTATCAGAGCCTTGGTTTGAGGGATTCGAGTACACCTTCGGGCGTATTTGAACTCAAACTGAGGATTTGAGATGTAATTTCAAAAAGAGTAAAAGATTTTCGAAAAACGCAGAGCAAGAGATGTGTGTACGATCAGTCAGCGCCCGGACGGTGATTTCCCAAAATACCTTTATATATTATGTGATATTGATATTGATATGATGTATCCGCATGCTAGAGTAGGCTAGGTATTGCTATTAGGACTAGAGTGGCCTGATGTGTGATGCCTTAGCCTAGGGAGAGGTGAGCTGCTATGAGATGCTTGAGAGTGAGTAGGTAGCAGCAAGGGACTTATGAGAGATCTATTAGAGAGTAGCCTATGCATGATAAAGTACTTGAGACCTGGGATCCAAAGAGAAGGACTTGGAGTGTATTCTGGTGCGGTGCGGACAGTAGTATTGGGCCCGTACTACTGGAAGCACCGGAGCGGTGTGCAGCCCAAGTCAGAATCTTTGGAATGCCAAGAATCAAGGAGAAAAGAGTTGTCGAGTGTGAGCATACTCGTGTGGATTCTAATTTATCGTATGTTGTATTTCAGAGGTAGATCATGGTGAGGACACGTTTGATGCCCGAGAGCAGTGGTACCAGTGAGGAGGAGATCCGCCGGATCATTCAGGAGGAGGTGGCTGCGGCCATCAGGGCAGAGATACCGGAGATGTTTGGGTCTATAAAGACCACATTGATTGAGACGTTTGATGAGCGTTATGCCGCTCTTTCTGAGGCTGCTGCTGCAGCGGCTACCGCAGCGATTGCTGCTGCGAGGCCGCAGGGTGGGGATGCGTTGCTGTTCCGTGAGTTCAGCAACACAAAACCACCAGAGTTTGATGGTACTCAGGATCCGGTGGCAGCTATGAGGTGGATATCTGATATTGAGGGGTGTTTCTTCACTTGCTCGTCTCCTGAGCATTTGAAGGTACGGTTCGCGCTGAACCAGCTTCGCTTGGGAGCGAAGGACTGGTGGAAGTTTGTGACGGCGCATTATTCGCCTGCTGAGCTTTCCGCGGTGACCTGGGAGAGGTTCACCACTATGTTTCGGGATGAGTACGTTCCCCAGGTGGAGAGGGAGCGTTTAGCACAGGAGTTTCTGACCCTCAAGCAGGGTACTGAGTCTGTTACAGCGATCACGAGGATGTTCCACGAGAGGGCGATGTTCTGCCCTGAGCACGTGTCCACTGAGCAGGCACGTATGAGCCGCTACTTGAGCATCTTGAGGAGGGATATTCGGGAGTTCGCTGCGAACTCCTCGTACCGGACATTTGCCGAGCTTCAGGAAATGCCCGGAAGAGGGAGATTGAGCTTGAGACCCAGGCCAGGGAGGAGGCAGAGTCTCAGGGGAGGGATCGGCGACCGGCGCTGTCGCAGCCGGCCGCCAAGCGGGCCAAGCCTGCTGATCCCAGACCAGGGAGCCAGAAGGGCCGCACTTGCGGAAAGTGCGGCAAGGGTCATGACGGAGTCTGCCGAGCAGGGTCTTGCTACAAATGTGGCAAGGAGGGGCACATGGCCAAGGACTGCCCCAAGGGGTTTGCAGTGTGCTTTCACTGCAACCAGACCGGACACCGGAAGGCCGAGTGTCCGCAGTTGCGCGGAGCATCTCAGGGGTCTGCTCCTGCCGCCACCAGAGTTACAGAGAGTCGGCCTGTGAAGGCCGAGATGCCGAGAGCTCGAGGGAGAGCCTTCCAGCTGACTGCGGAGGAGGTCCGCGCTGCGCCCGATGTTGTGGCTGGTATGTTTCCTTTCGTGTATTTATTTTGATATATGGTGTTATGCTTATATTATGTTATGTGTAGGTACCTTTCTTGTGAATTCCGTACCTGCTTTAGTGTTATTTGACTCGGGTGCGAGTCGGTCTTTTGTATCTTTGGCCTTTAGCCAGCATATCAGTGCTAGTCGTGAGGCACTGAGTCGGCCTCTGAGAGTCTCCATAGCTGATGATAGAGTGATTTGTGCCGCAGAGGTTTTCCGGGGATGTGTGTTAGAGATCTTCGGGATTGAGTTTCCGATTGATCTGATTCCTATTGCGATGGGTGATGTTTGTGTCATTGTGGGCATGGACTGGTTGAGCCGATTCGGCGCGATTATCGACTGTGAGCGTCAGCTGGTGACTATACGAGACCCTAGTGGGGGAGTTCTTTCAGTGTACGGTGAGGGTACACGTTCGGGATCAGCCTTTTGTTCGGCCGCTAGGGCGAGGCAGTGTCTACAGCAGGGCTGTAAGGGTTTTGTGGCGTATGTGATGGATACGCGAGCGACTTCCGAGAGACCGAGTTCAGTTGGGGAGGTACCGGTGGTGTGTGAGTTTCCAGATGTCTTTCCCGAGGAGCTGCCGGGAGTACCTCCTGTGAGGCAAGTGGAGTTTGGTATTGATTTGGTTCCGGGGGCTACGCCTATAGCTAAGGTGCCTTATCGTCTTGCACCTCCAGAGATGCAAGAGTTATCCTCGCAGCTTCAGGAGTTGCTGGGGAAGGGATTTATTCGGCCGAGCAGCTCGCCGTGGGGAGCACCTATTCTGTTCGTCAAGAAGAAGGATGGTTCACACCGGATGTGTATTGATTACCGGGAGTTGAACAAGCTGACGATCAAGAACCGTTACCCGTTGCCGAGGATCGACGATTTATTTGATCAGTTGCAGGGAGCATCTTGGTTTTCCAAGATCGATTTGAGGTCGGGATATCATCAGGTGAGAGTGCGAGATGAGGACGTCCAGAAGACAGCTTTCAGGACGCGTTATGGGCATTATGAGTTTGTAGTGATGCCTTTTGGGCTCACCAATGCCTCGGCGGTGTTCATGGATCTCATGAACAGGGTATGTAGGCCGATGTTGGATCGGTCGGTGATTGTATTTATCGATGATATTCTGGTGTATTCGAGATCTAGAGAGCAGCATGAGGAGCATTTAAGGGAGGTCCTTGGGGTACTGAGATCGGAGAAGCTTTATGCAAAGTTCTCCAAGTGTGATTTCTGGTTACGGGAGGTCTAGTTCCTAGGGCATCTCGTTAACCAGGAAGGGATTCTGGTCGATCCGGCCAAGGTTGAGGCGGTGATGGGTTGGGAGGTGCCAAAGTCACCCTCTGAGATCAGGAGCTTCCTTGGATTAGCAGGGTATTATCGGAGATTTATCAAGGATTTCTCCAAGATCGCAGTGCCGCTCACCAGGTTGACCCGGAAGGGTGTTGCATTCTCATGGGGTCCCGAGCAGCAGACCTCCTTTGAGACACTTCGCCGGAGGTTGTGCGAAGCCCCGGTATTAGCTCTCCCGGAAGGGATGGAGGATTTTGTAG
This sequence comes from Lactuca sativa, assembly GCF_002870075.4. NCBI lineage: Eukaryota > Viridiplantae > Streptophyta > Magnoliopsida > Asterales > Asteraceae > Lactuca > Lactuca sativa. Next base: position 152,505,913 of record NC_056630.2, on the reverse strand, counting down.
TATATTGTGATGCATCGATTTTGGGGTTGGGTGCGGTGTTGATGCAGAGGGGTCATGTGATAGCATATGCATCGAGGCAGCTGAAGCCTCATGAGACGAGATATCCCACGCATGATCTAGAGTTGGGGGCAGTAGTGTTCGCCCTCAAGATTTGGCGCCACTACTTATATGGGGTTCAATGTACGATATACACGGACCATAAGAGCTTGAAGTACTTGATGGATCAGCCCAATCTAAACATGCGTCAGAGGAGGTGGTTAGATGTGGTCAAGGATTATGATTGTGAGATCCTGTACCACCCGGGCAAGGCCAACGTGGTGGCCGATGCGTTGAGCCGCAGGGCGGAGAGCACTCCATTGCGAGATGTATGTTTGAGATTGACCATGATAGCTCCGGTATTGGATGCCATTCGTGGGGCACAGGCCGAGGCTGTGCAGCCGGAGATGCAGAAGAGGGAACGGGTCGTTGGTTTGGTTTCAGAATTCGTTACGGATGGGCGAGGGCTTATAACTTTTCAGGGTCGGATTTGGGTACCGTTTGTGGGTGGTACGCGCACTTCCTTGATGGAGGAGGCTCATCAGTCGAAATTTTCGATCCATCCGGGGGCTACGAAGATGTATTTGGATTTGAGGAGAGAGTATTGGTGGCCCTGTATGAAGAGGGACGTCGCATGGTTTGTTGAGAGGTGCTTGACCTGCCGTAGGGTTAAGGCCGAGCACCAGAGACCGCATGGCAAGTTGCAGCCATTGGAGGTTCCCGAATGGAAATGGGAACAGATCACTATGGATTTCATCACCAAATTGCCGAGAACTGCCAGAGGAGTTGATGCAATTTGGGTGATTGTGGATAGGCTGACGAAGAGCGCTCACTTCCTTGCCATCAGTGAGAGTTCTTCAGCAGAGAAGTTGGCAGAGTTATATGTGAGAGAAGTGGTATCTCGGCATGGGGTGCCGATCTCGATTGTTTCAGACCGTGATGTGCGCTTTACTTCCAGATTCTGGAAGAAATTTCATGAGGAGTTGGGTACTAGATTGCATTTTAGTACAGCATATCATCCCCAGACAGACGATCAGAGTGAGCGGACGATTCAGACGCTTGAGGACATGCTTCGAGCATGTGTGTTGGATTTCGGGGGTAGCTGGGATGCGTATCTACCCTTGGCAGAGTTTTCCTACAACAACAGCCATCATTCAAGCATTGGTATGCCACCCTTTGAGCTGTTGTATGGCAGGAGGTGTCGGACCCCCATTTGCTGGGGAGAGGTTGGGCAGAGAGTGATGGGCAGTACCGAGATCGTGCTTCAGACGACAGAGCAGATTCAGCAGGTCAGACAGAGGTTATTGACCGCCCAGAGTCGACAGAAGAGTTATGCAGACAGACGCCGGTCCGAGCTTGAGTTTCAGGTCGGCGACTTCGTTCTCCTGAAGGTCTCTCCTTGGAAAGGAGTGATTCGATTCAGGAAGAGGGGCAAGTTGGGGCCCCGGTATATTGGGCCATTTCGTGTGATTGCGAGGGTAGGCCGGGTAGCCTATCGTTTGGAATTGCCAGCAGAGTTGGGGCAAATCCACGACACTTTTCATGTGTCGCAATTGAGGAAATGTATTGCCGATGAGTCGGCAGTAGTTCCATTAGAGGATATTCAGGTGGATGCGAGCCTGAATTATGCCGAGAGACCAGTAGCCATCAGAGATCGGAAGATCAAGGTTCTGAGGAACAAGGAGGTACCTTTGGTGTTGGTTCAGTGGCAACACCGGAAGGGATCAGAGATGACCTGGGAGCCGGAGCGCGAGATGCGGGCTCAGCATCCGGAGCTATTTTAGAGCGAGACTTCGAGGGCGAAGTCTAATCCTAGTGGGGGAGAATTGTAACAGCCCGGATCTCCAGGTATTTTATTGTTTTAATATTTTGAGTTTTGAGAAGGGACTCGGCGAGTTGGAGCTCAGACTCGCCGAGTAGGGTCGCGATTCTGGACGCGGGATTCGTTCGGACTCGGCGAGTCCAGGATATGGACTCGGCGAGTCCACGCTGTTTAATGAAACCCTAATTTCTCGGGTTTGGGACCTATTTAAATGGCCTTATGGCCGTCATTTGCATCCATCAGTCCATAGAGAGAAACCCTAAAAGTGCTTTAGCGATTTGAGAGTGAAAGGAGGCATTTCTTGACATTTGTGTGTTGTTTAGCAAAGAAGAGGGAGGCTCTAGCCAAGAGGAGGCAAAGGAGACTGCTATTTGGTGGATTTGAAGCTTGGCCCTTCAATCTAAAGGTATGATTTCGACTCATCTCCTGTTTTGTGAAGTATAACCGATTTTAGGGTTTCTTGTGGCCTTGTTGAGTTGATTTGATGGCCAAATAGTCCCATGCTAGTGATGAGACTTCGGATCTGGATCCATAGAGGTCCAGAGAGTCTCATTCTTCAAGCTTTATAGAGAACAATGGAGGTCATGACCTTGTGTAGTGAGATTTGTTGAAGATTCTTCATAATTGGTCATATAGAGGTTGTTAATGCATCAAGACTAGGACTTTACGTGATGAATCAGTCTAGGAGGGCCAGATCTATGAATTGTTGGAGTAGATCTGACCTTAGAAGCAAGTTTGAGTGATTGCATGGAATGGACTCGCCGAGTCCGATGAGCAGACTCGGCGAGTAGCTTGAAGATTTCCTTGGACCGGCCAGTGAGTGGTCCAGTCGAGTCAGGAGTTGACCCAGTGAGTCAGGGCAAGTTAGAGAGGGTTGTCATGTGGTCTGAGTCGAGCTGGGACTCGCCGAGTCGTTCTTGAGACTCGGCGAGTTGAGTCGGGGTGGTCCCGCGATTCTTCCAGGTGGAACTCGTCGAGTCAGGGGGAGTACTCGACGTGTAGAAAGGGAATCCTAGAGAGTTGGTGAGAACGTCTAGACTCGCCGAGTTGTCGTGTGCACTCGCCGAGTCCGGTCAAAGTTGACCGTTGACCGTTGACCGTTGACCTATGTTGACTTCTTAGGGATAGTCAACCTTAGAGATAAAAGTGTTAATTAGAGTCTTGTGATGTTATAGGAGGATTAGAGCTCGGAGGATCGAGTACGAGGGATTTCCAGGGATCGTGAGATACCGAGACACGCGAGGTGAGTCTTCTCACTATACCTTGAGTCGGTAATCAGAGTTATGTGTTAGTATGCATGTTATGTGTATGTTATGTGTTGTACTGCATTATTTCTATGTGATTTATGCTGTGCATGTTTATAGAGTTGGAACCGGAAGGTTCACAGAGTTAGAACCTGAGGGTTCACAGAGTTTGGGTGCACGGACCCATAGAGTTATGGCCTCGAGTGGCTAATATGTGTTTTATGTGTGGTATTTTGGGGAACTCACTAAGCTTTGTGCTTACAGTGTTAGTGTTGTTGTTTCAGGTACTAGCGATGACCGTGGGAAGGCGCCGACTTGATCTGTACACACGTAGAGGAATTCGATATAATTATGTGATCTTGGGATTTGTATGATACACATTGGAATTTGAAACTTGATGTTTTATGAAATTAAAAGAGAAATGCTTTTATAAATTGTGAAAAATAAATTTTAAAATTTTCGGTGTTACACGTCAGGAGGGTAGCAGAGTGGAAGTTTGGCATATTGTCTGCTTCTAGGTTGCAATCAATGGAGAAGGAGGTGCAGGTGCTTGTTAAAAAAGATAGGGGGAAGGGTGGGTGGAGGTGACAGTAGAGGATACTGGCAATGATATCGGTAGAAGATACATGTTACAATCGATGAAGTGATGGTGGCGGAAGGAGGATGGTAGATTGAAGAGATGTAGAACTTAAAAGAGGGATATATGGTAAATCAACTAATCAACTAGAGATAAAGCATTAGGGGTGGGGATGGAGCCCACATATACTTTTTATTTAAATATTTTTCTAAAAAAAGATAATAACAAATATTTAAAAAGTGGTATAAATGTCATTTCATGTCTTGTAGGGACCAACCCTGAAACAAAGCAAACCACGGGAACGGTCCAAGTTAAAAATTCTTTATAGAGAACAAACGTGCAAACAACCCAAAACCATAGGGACCATTCGTGTAATTTACCCTATTTTAAAAGACACCTTAAAAAGCTCTCCGGTGGACCATTGCAACACATGAAAATAACATGGGATCTCAAAAGTCTTCAAAGTTCTTGATCCACACATTAACATGACTTGCAATCATATAACACATAAGTCTAACTATACGATGGTCCAATTTATATTTTGTCACCTTTTTTAGTCTATTAGTCTATGTATACATATAAACGTTATTTTCATATATTTTCATCCATTGAATTATAGTTAAAATGAAATAGATAAATCATAACGTTATCATTACAAAAGAAGAAAAAATGTTCATATATATAAGGAAACACACGCATTTTCAAGGCTTTAGGTTTATGTTATCCGTCTTTGTAGCAAAACTCAGCAATGTCAGCATCATGTTTCGTGTGACGTTAGTGATTGGGTAAATACTTACAAAAAATGAAAATATCGGGGTATTTTGTATATATGAAAGTAGTTGAAGGGTGGTAAATGAAAATGTGCACGGGGTTCACATTGGGCAGACTCTTTTGAACATAGAAGCCAGTTTGCACTTGGCACCCTCCAACATGTTTACCTACTGGCTGCTTTCCTTTATTTTGACCGAATCTTTTTTAGTCAACGTATTCGATATTCAATTTTGGAGACAGCTACAATTACAAACACAATCAAAACGATACTTTGTTGAAGTTTTATTTATATAATTTATCAATTCCAATATTCATATATTATGATCGTTGTAGTTTAGATTATTTTTGTTCTATCATTAATCAAATTGCCTAACATAAATACATAATAGTGATTAAAATATTAACATTCTTTTTATACTGATGTTTTCTTTGTTTGTTTTTTTTTTTTTTGCCAGTAATCGATAAGGATGTGAATTCAATTTTAATTAGGAATAACAAATAATATAACTGAAATTTTGAAATGGTTGAACATATTTACTCATAATTATTATTTTTATATCATGAAGGGTTTTAACAAAGAAAACATTACGTATTAAGATAACGATGATGTGATATTGTCTTATAGTGTATGAGCCTATGAGAAGCAATCGGATGCTTCATATTTTAATAATTTCATAATAATAATAATAATAATAATAATAATAATAATAATAATAATATTACTTAATATGATATATCCCATTCTATTGTTTTATCAATTCGACAATTCGTCTTATTTATAACTAATGCATAAAATATGTGACAATTCATTCCACTTAAAATATAATGGTGGAAGAGTGTGTTATGATCCATTCTACATCAATATAGAAAGAAAAAAATAAAATTAAGATACCATAGTCTATTTAGAAGTTAAGCTTTAGTATATTGTTCTAAGCAAATATTTTGAGGGTTCTAGAAATCAAGATTGCAACTGGTGCCTAATACAACCTAATTCGTTTGGACTTATCTTATCAATCTTTTGACTACACAATTGAGTTTTCTACATGACGCCAGCCTTCTTTTTGGTATTTTATTAATTATCACAATTTCACCTATACGTAATGTTAAACCAACTATTATGTTTTTTCGTATCTATTTACCCTTTAAGTATATAGTATATGAAACAACAATTGTTCCCATGATGGAAACTTAATGATTGATTTGCATAATCTAATGGTTGATATACAGAATTCTACACAAAACACCCAAGTTCAAACATTGACAGTATAACATAACTAGCACATATTTGTTAACAATGTCAAAAGTCGAAATTCCACATGGATATAATCGTCTGGGTTCCTGTGTGAATGAAATCTCTCAAGATTTTTTTCATTGTATTTTAGTTCTTAAAAACTAGGCCAAACAAATTTTCATTGGTGACGAGATGTCCTATATTAAAGTTTATTTATTGGAGTTACAAAAGTGACTAATATTGGGCCTTAGCTTGGCCTTTGGGCTTTGGGTACTGAAATGTATTTTTGAACTCAGTTTTTGCATTAGTTTTGAAACATAATTTCTAATAAATTTCGTTGTTTTCAAATATTTTATTATAATATATTCTACATATATTTTATTTAGAACTCATAAAATCCGGAAATTGATCCTATTTTTTAATAAGGTCTTTGTACTTATAATTTGAAGTTAGTTATAGATATGTTTTTAATCAAAACATGTAATCTCACTATTATATGAAGCTACTAAATAATACAGTCAGACAGGTAATATATGGACAATAAAACAATACAAGCTTGAAAGGACCATGTCCAAGAACAAGACTACCAAGTAGTCTTCTGAAGAACAATATGACATGATTTGTTTAAGTCCACAAAGTTGAACAACCCTAAGGCTACACTTGGCTCACATAATGTTTTGTAAGGAATTGGAAATCATCAAAGAATTGGATTATATCATAAATGAAATCCAAGTGAATTTAAAACTATAATGAGTTCGGTTAAAATGGAATGAAATTATACTCCGTTATATTGTGTATGCTTTGTAAATACGTAAAATAAATTAGATTGCGAATGATGTAAAATGACCAACTTATATATTATTATAGAAATAATAAGATCATCATTTACCAAGAAAACGTCTTCAAAACTCTTTTTAACAAAAAAGTTAAGTTACACAAACCTTATATCACAATTGGATACCAGCAAAAAGAACTAAAAAAAATAAAATCTTTAACATCATACGTATTAGAACTAAATATTAGCATCATTATATAATAGGAAAAAGCCCCCATTGGTTAATTGGAACATTAGTATGGCTGCTAAAGAAAAAGGTGAGATTGGTATTGGTAGTTTAGAATCCCTTACGCATGCGTTAATTCGAAAGTGACAATAGCCGTTTGTAAATGAAGCACAATTCTTATGAGTTAGTTGTTTGGGTATCAAGGAAGTGTTGTTTTTGATAAGAGAAATTAAATATCCTCTTATCTTTTATTCCTATCAATCCTATCCTTCTATTTATTTAAATGATATGTGTCATATTAATATCCTAAAATATCATTAAATATAACACATGTCATTATAAAATGGATTATGTAGTAACAAAAAGTAAAAGGATATTTAATTTCTCTTTTGATAATCAGTTGGATGTTGGATCATTGTTTTGGTCTCGTATTATCAGGTTTACAAACATGATGCGTGATTGGGATACTAGTCTTAGAAAAAAAGTTGGAGATGGAAGGAATACCCAATTTTGGGAGGAGCTTTCGCTTGTGTTGCTTAGGTGTGAGTTTGCGAACAATTTATGGAAAATAGTGTTTATTAGGAGATAGACCTCCAATTAAAGACTTGCTATTTGATGGTATTTTTTTATTTTTCTTTTATTGGTTAATAAATAGAAACAATAAGGTTAATCCTAATTGGGTTGAATGGTTCCTGAATTTAATTTTAGCTATTAAAGAGCTAAGATAGAGCTAGAAAATACTTACATAATAATTGCTAAAATGGTTCTAGAATTCAGTTTAGCTATTATTATGTAACTATTTTCTAGCTCCTTGTTAGTTCCGCTATGAAATTAATTTGTTAAAAAAATGTTTTAAATAGCTAGGATTTTATATTAAAAAAAGTCACATCTGTTATACATGAAGAGACGTTTATGAAGGAGATATCGTTAAATTTTACTTAAATAACGGAAGGAGATGAATTATAAAAATGAATGATAAATACATTTAAGTATGGAATTTGATGGAATATAACTGAATCAATTAAGTCCATTTGTAACCAAGAGAAATTAAATATCCTCCTACTTATTTTCCTTTCCTATCACTTTGAGTTAATGACAAGTAATTGGTATTTATGATCAAGTCTTTTATCCAATTTCAATTCTTTTAACAGATTTCATTCTAAAAATATTTTGGGAACCAAATGTCTCGTGTTATTCCTTCAGAATTCAGAATTCCACTTGCACGAATTTGTGAGCTTGCTTACCTTGGGTTTTTTTAATTACTTCCAAATCCATCCCCAAATTCAAAAAGTCTTGAACAAAATCTTTCTCATCAAACCCATATGAGCAAGATTCATCAGACATATATATTTATTTTGACCAGTATCCTAACAGATTCATCATAGCTATGAGAACTATCCAATTATTCTACTAACTAATTATTAATCCATAGGCAATGTGAGGATATTTAACACCAAACCAAGAAGGATCACTAACTAATGCATCATGGGTTCATTTACATGATTAATAACAATGGTATCTGATAAAGAATCATGTCATATACACATACCGTTTCCAAACTCAAGAACGGAGAAAATCAGCCGAGGCTGGCATGAAGATGAATGTAATCACAACTTATTTCAACAAAAATACTACTACTATTAGTATAATGTATAAGAATCAAAGAAGAATAAACGGGTTAAGAAACCAAGCCCTTGTTAATTAGAACATGAAATTTGAGTAGCTAATTCGGAAAAATATCACCTCATTCGAGCAAAATCACATTTACTTGAACTCAAAAGTCGGTGGCAATGGGGAGTCAAAACTCTCCAGAACTTCAGTCTTCACCTTCGGAATCTCTTCCTCTTGTTTGCCGCCAAACAGGCCACCAAACCAAGATGAAGGTGTTATCTCAGGTTGCGAGTCTTGATTAGGCAAATTAAACCCTGGAGTCATATTTGGAGCTGATTGTGGCGCCTCTTCGATCATCACAGGCATCTGCTGTTGAGCGCTCATAAACTTATTAAGCATGATCCCAGCCCCTTCAATCATGGCTAACAGAACGCCACCAAAAAGAGCAGATCGAGCGGCGGGGCGGAAACCCTGGCGCATCTGAAGAAAGCCTCCTGTGGCGGCGCCGGCGATGATCGAGTTCCATGGATCCTCCTTCTGGCGAACGTAAACCATGGTGCAATCGAAGGTTGAGAACAGGCCGCCCCATACGGCGAAGCTTCCGCCAACACGTGGTGCGTTCATACGGAGTGCTTGTGCACCGCCGATGAAACGCTCCCCTCTCGGTGAGTTGTATACGCCTTTCAGGAAATGGAAAGCCGAACCTCCAACGGCTCCCATGCCGAAGGCGCTTCCGATGTCATCAAGGATGCGATCTGGGCAGGGTTCTCGGGAGGTTTCGGGAGTAGCCATTCTCGTCGATGATCTAGAGATGCAAATTAGGGTTTACTGGGGTTTTAATTTGAAAGTGGAAGTGTTTCTACTTTCTTGCAATGGCCGTCAATAGCCCCATTGTATTGTTATAATGGCATACATGGTCCCTAAAAATAAACTTTAATAGAAAAAGAATTTCTTGTTCCGGAAGCAAACGAATCAAAAATAAATAAATAAAAATAAAAATAAAAATAAAAATAAAAATCCAAAAACTTTAAATATTACTTTAATATTTTATGAACTTTAAATTATATATATATTTACCTAAGCTTACATGGAGCTCTAATGTATATTATCGACAAAACTTTAAAAATGGTCCCTGTGGTTTCCGAAAATATCAAGTTTCGTCCCTAAGTTCAAAAAACCTCACGGATCGTCCCTGTGGTTTCAAAACTTTTAGCATTTGGTCCTTCTGGCTAACTCCGTTACCATTTAGCCGTTAAGTCAGGGGCAATTTTGTCATTTCACTACACAAAGACCATTTATGAGATTTTTAATTACTTTTTTAAAAAAAATAAAAAATAAATATTTAATATTTAATATGCAAGGGTCCTCTCTCTCTCTCTCTCTCTCTCTCCGATTCACCGTCGGAAGAAACAACCACCGGAGATTTATCTTCTTTGACTCAAGAACACGTAACACTGCAGGGAAGAACAACGAACTGAAGAGCTCCATCTTTCCAACTTCATCAATCACAAACAGATCTGTATATTCTTTGAACTGAAAATGAAATCGAAAATCAACTTCTTACTGAGAAATTGGAGATGAAGCTAAACGAACCTGTAACTCAGGCAAAGCTAATGATTCGAATGATGCTACATCGACTCTGCATCTTCCCATAGTAGACCATCTAATGGACTCTACATTGCCATGGAGTCGAAGGTATACAAAGGCGATTCAAAACAAATTCAGATTCAATTTGATTCATGAAGATATGGAATCAAATGATGAATGAGACATGGAATCTATACAACTTACAGGGGAGCTAGTGACGAGAAAGAATTTTATACAATAGAGAGAGAGAGAGAGAGAGAGAGAGAGAAAAGAAATCCTAACCTTTTCCCTGTGCCAGTGGTGGTGGTTGTGCAGTGCCTCATCGTTTTCAGTCTTATCATCATCACCATCGTCATTCTTTAAACTGGTGTCCAAATCGGAATTGAAGCTCCTCTTGGAACGAGAGTATCTTCTTATCAGATTAGGGTTTTGAGATCCGGAGGAATTACTCCAACTCCCCCTGAACTCTGAGATTGAGCGTCGCCAGCGGTAGAACTAGGGTTTAACGCATTGGGGTCGTCTTCATCGTCGTGTCTTTTGAGTTCATGGTTGATTTGGTGTTTGATGACGAAAATTCCGTTCTTGAAAACTTGTTGATCATTCTTCGTTCTTCAAAACCTATTGATCATTCTTCGTGTTCTGCTTCGTTTTTCCAGTGAGCCAATGAAGAAAATTGGATTGGGGTTTTTAGCGACTGTGAGGGGGTGTTTGGGTGGAGCCTCTTCGACAGGAACAATGGTGGAGAACGAGGGAGGTTGTTTCCTCTTCTTGTCTCTTCTTTCATTCATCTCCGTGTTTGAGTTTGAAATCGGATGCAAGGTGTTTGAGTTTTGTGGATTCCATATCTAAAAAATCGAACGGGAAAGAGAAAGTTTAATGGTGGACTAGGTGGTGGTTTCTAGTAGCTAGGATGATGATGAAGAAGGGTGATTTTGGTCTCACCGGAGAAGATGAACTTGTGGTTGACGAGAGAGAGAGAGGGGGGGTGGGGCCCTTTAATTAAATAATTATATTTTTTTCTTTTTTTTTTTAAATAGAGAAAACCTCATAAATGGTCCCTGTGTATTGAAATGACGAAAATGCCCCTCACTTAACGGTAGAAAGCTAACGGAGTTAGGCGGAAGGACCATTTGTTAAAAGTTTTGAAACCACAGGGACCATCTGTGAGGTTTTTTGAACTTAAGGACTAAACTTGATATTTTTTAAAACCACAGGGACCATTTTTGAAGTTTTGTCGTATATTATCTATCCTCTCTCTCTCTCTCTCTCTCTCTCTCTCTCTCTCTATATATATATATATATATATATATATATATATATATATATATATATATATATATATATATATATATATAGGGTTATTGTCACTCTAGCCCAACAAAGTTAAGTATAATGGTTTAAATGGTCCCTCGTGATTATTTTTTGCGTCTTAAGGACTTAAACTTGTTAATGACCGATTGAGAAAGTCATTTTACGCATTTTAGCAGGTTAACCTGCCTCGTCACTTGCCATGTATATGTATGAGGTAACTCGCCGAGTCAATACCGAGTTGACTCGATGACACATAAGTTGGCACATGCAAATTAGTAATTATCGCCTTTAATGTCCACCAACACCCCAACAACCTTACACTGTCGATTCGATTGAGTCCCAGGCACAAGTCTCGAATTATAAGGGGACATACGCATGTGAGGTTTGAAGTAAAACAAATCTGAAACTTGTTTACCATTTTCGGGCAAACAATCTTGTGGAAGAACCCTTAAAAAGCAACAATGTAGGCTCCACCACCTTCACCCAACTCTATAAATTCTGGTGAAGACATCAACTACAATATGCTCCACTCAATCTTTTGTGATTGTGGTCCGAAGATTACAGAAAACCAAACTGAAATGAAAAGGTTGAAGGAGCAACTAGGACAAGAGTATACCATTTGCAGGATCGACCACATCAGTCTCCAGCACAAGTTGGATGACCATTATCAGAAGTTTAAAGTCGTTGGTGTTGCTCTGGGTGGCATGATGTTGGGGATGCTCTTGTTGCTGGTTGTTGTGCTCCATTTCCTTGTTAAGCTTTGGTGATGGGTTGATCTGCAGCTAAGGTGCTTAATGGTTAAGAAGGTTATTAGTATGTAGTGTTCGTGTGTTTTAATTTTTTTCTTTTATTTCTATTTATTTTGGCGAAATATGTAAAAGTCCTATCTTAATGACAGGCATTTTGTAAGTGAAATCGAATGATTAATGAAAGACCTATCAAAAATTCAAAATGATAGGCGCTTTGTAAAGTTGTCTGATGTTCTTTGCCGGTTATTTTTTATCTGAATTAGTTCTTAACTTTGATAGAACAGATCCGTTAAAAGTGCAATAGTGGGGGTAATATAGTCTTTTACACAGTGGGGGTAATATAGTTTTTTATGTACTGCTCCTTCATATATACCTTCTTGCATTCATTCTAGCACATTGTTTTCTTCTTCAAATACTCTCCACTGTGAAGGTACATAATGAAGAACATGGAATGTGGATGTGGAGTTGAGGCTATAATAAGAACATCTCGTACTACCAATAACCCAGGAAGGCCCTTTTATGGATGCCTGAAAAAGGTAATTTACCATATTCAAATTTTGGTGTTAACCCTACTTTTTTTTTAAAGATGTGTTAATTGAAGCAAATAGTTGGAATCAGGATGCTCGTTCAGGTTTTATAGCTTGGGTTGATGAAATGGAGTGCAACAATGAAGGTTTGATCATAAATGGGTTGTATAAGTCCAACAAAAAGCTTCAAGCTGAGGTCTTTAAGTTGAAGGTTTACCAAGTATGTATTTGGGTATTTTTTTTTCTGTTTAATCATGTACAAGTTGTAATGAAGGTCAATTGGACCACTTGTCTTGTTATGTATCTTGTAATGCACTTTGATGTCTTTTGAAACTTGTAATGTACTTTATTTCCTTTAAGTTATTATGTAATCTGTAATGTACTTTATTAAATTGAAGTGGTTATATTTGAGGTTTTATGTGTTTTGTATGTACGAAATATGAACAATCAAATTAAACAAAGTTAAAACTTAAATCCAACCAAACACAACAAATTTAAAACATAACAACTTGTCCAATTCCAAACTTAATAACCTACTACATCCCAATACCAAACTTAACACTTAAGTCCAACCAAACACAACCAAGTTAAAAGATAACAACTTAAACAAAATAAGATCCTAATCATTAAGCTCCAATGGGTTTGCACTTGTTTCTCCTTTCCCATCTTTGCCCTTCACCCTCTTAGCAAGTTTCATCTTTATGATTCTCTCTGATTTATTTCTTTTAAATATCCTTCCAGCAACAACAACTGTTGCTCCTTGACCCTTTTGCCCTTCGTGCACTGATTTTGCTCCTTGAAAATTTTGCCCTTCATTGACACCTCCTGCTCCTTCACCTTTCTCTTTTCCATTGACACCTCCTGCTCCTTCACCTTTTTCATTAACCCCTCCTGCTGCTTCACCTTTTCCATTGACACCTGTTTTCCTTTTTTTAACATTTAGTTTGGGGCTTTGGGCCTCCTACCAACTTTAGGTTTTTGCACTTGAGGTCTTTCAACTTGAGGACATGTAACATTGTTATGCCCCACATTTTTACAAACATTGCATGATATTTTTTCCCTGCCTTAGACACAGTGTGCCTTGGTAGCTTCTCTGATGCATCTCTTCTTCTGTTAACCTTTGGTCTACCTGACATTCTTCTCTTCATTGGTGGAAGAGGTGGTATTAAGCAGTAGGTGGCCACATGTTGCTACCATTCATCCCCTGAATTAGATGCTTATAGGTGTTCTTGTAGACTACTTTATAGAACATTGTATCAACATAACCACCAACATCTCTATTGAGGAATGATATAGTTGCAACTGAATGCACACATCCATACCCATTAAGTTGCCACACTCTACAAGTGCAAGTCCAGGTCAACAACATAGGACTCAGCCATGTTTCTTGTTTCAAATTGGTTAAGATCACTTGGTAAAACCTGCCAATACCTAGTGTAGACATAACATAAGTAATTATATTAATTTATGAGTTTAGAGTTTAGAAAGTACCTTTGTTCTTTTTTTAATTGATTCAGAAGGGGTGTAATTGTTGGGCAAGGCTTGTAATCAGGCCATGAACTACCTTTAATCTTTAAATTGTATATTCTATCCATAACATACAATCTAATCTCCTCTAACATGGTGATGATTGGCTTTTTCCTAGCATCTCTTATCACATTATTGAAGCTCTCAAATAACCCATTCTCCACTGCATCACACATCTTTCCTTCTTGAAAAAAAATGCTATACTCCAAGATTTGGGGTTGGTGTCCATAAGATAAGCAAAGACTGCAGGGTTAAACACTTCAATCTCCTTCATAGCAGCATTGAATAAAGGCTCAGTGGATGCCTTGCTTGCCTTCCAAAACATGTTTTCATAATAAACGGCACTGAATATTTTCCTAAAGTTGGCAACAATATGCATTGCACACTACCTATGTTCAACAATAGGCAGTATTTCCTTCATAGCCTCTAACAACCCCTGTGCACAAATGGTAACAAATTATATAAAGGGTATGAAACTAGAATTTATTAAATTAGGAAGTAAAACTAATAACCTTATGTTGATCTGACATTAATGTTATACCAAAACCATCATTCAGTTGCAAGTCATCTCTAAGGTTTTTCCAGAAACCATTTCCAATTTTCTTTGTTCTCTACACAGACAACTGTTAATGCAATTGGAAATATGTGATTATTGGCATCTCTTCCTACAGCAGATATGAGCTCACCACTACATAAGCCCTTTAAGAAACATCCATCTAAATTTATAACCCTTCTACAACTCCCTCTCCACCCTTGCTTAAGCCCATCAAAACACAAATAAAGTTTGCTAAAATAATTCTTACCATCTGGCATAGAATTGACATCAATTTTGACTGTTGATCCACGATTTGATCTTCTAATCTCCTCACCATATGACCACAACTTTGCATAATGTTCCACTAATGTTCCTTCAATCAGTTCAATTTCATACTTCTTTGCTCTTCTACATTGTCCAATACTCACATCTATACAAAATTTCTCTTTAACCTCATCCCTAAGTAGCCTCACACTAACCTTTTGTTTCTGTAAGAATTGTATTGTGTAATGGGTACCTATCCATGAATAATTGACAATTGAACCTAACTTGAAGTTTCTTGCATAATTATGCTCATTTATAAGACTCTTTATCTGGAAAGACTTTTCCTCACTCATCCAAAAAGCCTATATCCTAAACTTGCACTGCCCAGAACAACATTTTGCTAACAACCTCCTACTATCATTTTTTTAACACAACTGATAACCATTTGCTACATCATAGTTACACATCATATGTTTCAGTTGTTTAGAACTCACAAATCTCATACCTAATACAAGTTTTTGCTTTTTCCAATGAACATTCTCATTGCAAATAGCCTGGTCAATAGAAATTACCTCAACTTCATCTGGTGGATCATATGTATCTTCACGAGGTGGACTGTCTGGGGTGACTTGCTTCTTTGGGAACAACTTACTCAGAAACTCATCCTCCTTTGTCTTGCTCATAGGAATACACTCATCATGATCACTGTCCCCTTCCATGTGAATGTGATCATCTTGCTCTCCTTGCAAATCCTCGTTTGGACGTGGGATATCATCCATACCACCATGTAAATCTTGCATGTCGATACCATCATCCATATACATACGACTATGAACTTCTTCACGATCTTCATTTGCACCAGATAATTGGTCCAAAGAACTGCCAACTTCTGCTTGCTCTTCAAGAATCTATTGATGTACATTAACACCAAGATGGTCCATATATACATCGATTACACAATCAGAAGCATACCCTACTTCGACTAGTTCCATGTAATCTATGTCATTAGCGATTAACCTTAAACCATCAGGAAAAACAATATTGGGCATGCAAAAGTACACGTTCACACATATCTCACATGCGAATCTTTCAAGGAACTCGACAAATGCATTTTTGTCCATTCCAGCAAAATCAACATCATCAAACCGTTGCTCTGCTCCATCTGTGTAAGTAATAGAGGGGTACCTGGTAAAAATTCCAGCGAAATGTAGATTAATCTTCATGAAAACGGCCATAGCAACAACAAAGTTCCCTGATTTGAGTGACTAACACTTGAAGAAAAGGATAGGACCGAAGAACAAATCAACAACGAAGTCCGATGCGGAAGTTAAAGACGAAAGTGATAGAAGGGGACAGTTGAGGGGTTTAAACGTACAATATCTCTCATTAACTACTATGCACACGTGGCAATGAAATGACCTAAATTAATATGACGTGGAATGTCAGGTAGGATGGGGTCATCGGGTAACCCCTTCATTTTTCCAAGATTGCCCTTTTAAACCAACAGATAACAAGTTAAGCCCTTAAAGCGAAAAAAAATAATCACGAGGGACCATTTAAACCATTATACGGAACTTTGTTGGGCTAGAGTAACAATATATATATATATATATATATATATATATATATATATATATATATATATATATATACTAGCCGTTTACCCGCACCAAGCGACGGGTACGAATTGTTCCTATCGATAATTATTTCTATTCAGAAACATGTATGATTGGGCGCCCAACTTTGATACGAAGGTAATGAAAAAGTAAACCCCTGACCCTGGAATTTAATTTGCTTTGAACCATATATGTAACGGGAAAAAAATGGAATGAAAACCAATAATCTAAGAAACCACAGTGACCATTTATGTAACCTTTTAGTGAATAGTTTTCTTTTGCTTAGTTTTAACATTTTTACAATAATATGTCACATTAAAAAGAACACGCAATGCACGGGAAAAGAGTTTAGTTTGGGTGAGTATGTTTAGTATTTATGGTTTACGGTTTTGGGTTACAGGATATGGGTTTTAGGTTTAGACTTTCGGGTTTAAGGTTTTTCGTTTTGGGTTTTGGGTTTTACGTTTAGGTATAAGAGATATTGGTTCGGTCAAGGCATTTCCTCATATTTAGGTCAAAACAGATTTCCATCACTAATTTTTTATAGAATAATTTGTTTCTTATGTGAAAAAGATGTTGATGGTCGGTGGTCATATGTAGGTACATAAATTGGCAAAAGGCGATCAATGGATCTTTGATCCGTAATTTTTTTTATCGAATAAGTTAATAAAAAATGACTAAAACGAGAGGGTGTTTATTTGGAGCAAGCAATGGAAGATACTCATATAAATTACATGGAATTAGTCACCAAACTGGAAGTGACAATATATAAAATGTAGGAAACGGTTGCATGACTATTTAAAATTCAGAACCTCTTTGAAGTTGGTCAAAATAGTTCCCAATACTATCGGGTTCCTTGTCTTACCTATTTCATCTTTAATCTAATTTTATGAATTTAATGCAATATCATTATTTTATAAACATAGTCCGCATCTTTTTTTCACAATGTGAGACAAACACAAGGAGTATATTACTCCCTTTTCATTATCAATCTCCTTAAACTCTCAACCACATTATATTTTCCTTACATATACCAAGTTAGGACTCTTAAAAAGGATATTTAATCTAAAAAATGACTCAATTCTGTAAATAATCATTTCAGTTAAATAAATATATATATGGATGAATGTGAAGTAGAAATATGAATAGGATGCAGGTTGTATTGGAATTGGTTTAACCCAAATGTCCAACACATATCAATTAAATTATACATGCTTTTTTTATAGTTTTTTTAAATACGTGTAACATATTCAAATAGATATCGTATGAATAACTAAATGGAGAAAGGTAGTTAATCCAAAAAAGCAAATTGATGTTTGAACTTCACCACCTGAACTTGCAATGTACCATTTGTTCTGATAAAATTAACATTAAAACTAAATAGAGATACAAATTCCTAATTATATCAAAAGTTGAATGAACCTATGTCACCTACAACTCTGATTAAAAATACATAAACCATTTCAGTCCCCATGCTCTTTTAGTAAAATGAGAACCATCTCACAACCTTATTGCATCAATAGCTTGTGATTGCAACCCCTGCTACAACAATAATGCAAGCAGCCAGTCATCAACTGCAAAAAAAATGCAATGTAATTTCCAAATTTGTTAAATTGTCACACTTGACTTTAAATAATTATTATTATAACTATGAATATTAATAAATCTACTAATTTAAAACAATTGCATTGTATTTTATTATAGAAAGCTTACTTACATTTTAAGAAGGATGTTATAATAAAAATAAATAAAGTGTGTTGTAAATTAGTAGGAAACAACATAGTAGGTTTGGGATGTCATCTAAACTACATCAAGTTGAGCCTTGTTTCCAGTACTAACTTGCTTTTGCATAAGCACTTCAAAACCAAACTCATATAGGCTGCCACATATTTAGAATTAGACAATTTCTCCCTCAAACGACTGATATGTCTTCCCTACTTCAAAATATAGTTGCTGGAAGCCTGAAATTGGTTTTGCACATAATAAGACCATACATGAACTTATTCCATATAACTATCATAGCTTGTTGCAACTAGGAAAACACTCATTTTTGCATAAATGCAAAAATTAACATTTCAGTTTGGCTTTAATGATATATAAACAAATCAATGATGATTTTTGAAAATAGAAATGTGACTTGTTGTTGCAAGCTTTGAGATCAAATACCTGAATACACTAGGAAGGGTAACAGCCAATACAGTAGGAAGGGTAACAACCAATGATGTTTAAAAAGAATATAATAAAGACTTGGCAATGTTACAAATTGTAAAAATATCATACATACGTATTAAAAGTTCAAGAGTAAAGAAAAAATGGTCATATTTCATGGTTTAATATTGAAATTTGGAATCTTGAACCTTGAAATAAGGACCAAAAGTAACATGAAACCTTGAAATAAAGATAAAAAATAAAAATGGTTTTAATTTTTTACTAAACTTTATAAACATCAAAACAAAAAGGGATCATCTTTTTAATTTACACTAAAAAGTTATAACCCTTGACCAAAAAATAAAAGAAATTAAAAAAAAAATTGATCTTTGTGGTATATTGCTTTTCGCCATTGTGGTCCATGGATAAAAAAGATATTCTAAATGAAACTAACTATTGAGTGGTTAAATTTAACAATCTAATAACCAAATAGACATAAAACCTTATAATAAGGACTGGGATTGCAAAATGAAACATTTTGGAACCAAAATTTTGACTTAGTAAATGTCGTGACATAGGGAAAGTAACAAATATGTTTTGGTTTTTCAAAAAGAAAACTTACACTGTTGCCAAATCAACTGAAAACGGAGTCCATTTCCAACTCGATGTATGCACATTACACTTGCAATGGATCTATTTTGCCTTATATAAACACATAATGTAAATATTTATTATCTTTTTTGCATGTTTATTGACTTGCTATGACTTCTAATTAGTAGATAATGCTTGATTACATAATCATAGATGGAAGTATTTTGACATAAAAACTAATTTTAAAGACAAATTTTTGATGGCATAATCTTATTTTCAAGGAAGATTTATGTAAAAAAAGAGTTGTACTAACCGTTAAAGAACCACAAAGTCCATAGCAATCAGATTTTGTTGAATTGCAAAACATGATTAGTAGAAAGTAGAACCAGAAAATGTCTTTAGATACCAATGGCTAAAAAAACAAAGTTCAGCATCCACAAAATTAGTGGTGAGTTTAATGGAACGGATGTTAGTTTCACATTGAACATTACCCTAAAATCAACTAAGAGAACGGGGAAGATATTAGCAGTGAATAGTGATGATTTTGATGGTTGGAAACGGTAAAACGGAACAAATATAGAGAGCAAGGAGACCATTACATGTGACCATGAAGATGAAGGTATCGACTACTGGAACCATACAGATTAAAAGATGACCAACACATATGCCTTCATCTTCTAGACCTTTTACCCCTATAATAAAAAACTAAAAAATAAAAATGATGAAGTTAGGGTTCAAACGACATACAAATATCAAATGATGGTGTGATGCCTACAGGAAGCAATAAGAGTGAAATTGTTTAAAGCATCAAAACACTCACAATCACAACATCGTAGGAGTGGCGTCGGTGTAGTGGTACCGGTGGTCATGGCGGAGCGCAGTAGTATGTGTGGTAGCGTTGGTGGTTGAGATAAAATGGTGAAGATCATCATTCCCTGTTTTTAGAAATAGAACCACAAATAGGGGAAGAAGAAATAAGAGGATAATGATGAAATTTGAAATGGCTCCAGGTAATTAGAGAGATTTTTGAGAAGGGGTTAAACCAAATGAAATGAGGATAATGAAACCAAAACAAAGCAAACCCTTGAATCATAAGAATACGTTAAACAAAAAAGAAGATAAAAATGTTGTTTTTACCTGAGAAAGCATTTCTAGTAAGGAAGAGAAGGCATCATTTTTTCTTGAACCTGCAGGAAACCATAAGCCTTCTGTTAATATGAAACGGGGAAACCAACATTGAATCAAAGAATCACACATCAAGCATTTAGAGAGAGAAAAAAAGCTTGGAGAAATTGGAGGATGTAAAGTTCAGAAGCAAAAGGCCATATATAGGGGAAGGTGGGCGAGAATCGTGAGAAATTTACCAAGATCAAGGGAATATGAGGATCTAACATTCAACCTAACAGATTAAAGGTGGTCATGTCAAATTATTAAAGGGGGAATTCAAATGAAAAAGACCCGGTCAAGCTGACGATCAATATTCACATTAGAATTTTTAATTTTTTAAACTTTTTTCTTATCATTGACTTTTTGACTTTCTGACCAATTCTAATGCATAAATTTGTCATATATGATGCTTTAAAGGTTGTATCTCTTAAAATTCAGCATTTGAGGCAAAATGTTTATTAAGGTATTGTTAGGTGTGTCAAACCCAACAAATAAAGGGGTACAAAATGACTCCAAAACACTGTTACTTTGCACTAAAAATGTAATACAAGGTAAGCAGGGTCGATCCACAGAGACACGAGACAAGTGCTTATACCTTTTTGCGTAAGGTACAAAAATGGTCACAGAATGGGGGGAATTTATAAGCAATGATTTAAACAATAGAATAAAACAATAAGTAAATGATTGATTAAATGAAGTAAACTCAAGATTTGTAAGTACTCAAACTCTATGCAAGACAAATTAGCAATGTGATTCCATGGATGACAAGATATTTGTTTAATTCTATCTAAATTGGTACTTGAAAGTGTTAACAAGCTCTAACACTTCTCATTCACCATAATAATTAACCAAAACAAGCTCTTTGATTAATCTTAACCTTACTAACCTAATCTAAACAAGCTCTTAGAATTGGATTGAAAGGTTGCTTTAAGATTTATGTGAATGCTCCCAATAACACTCAATACTCCTCGCAAGCTCGGGAGTGTAAAAGTGTGTGAAAAGATTTACACTAAATTCATTCAATAGAAATCAAATTAGGGCTTGTTACCTTGTCCAATTTACAAAATAATTACGGATTTTGCAATTAGATAACTTGAATGATCTAACCCTAATTCAAATGGTCAATAAGAATCACAATTAGAATCAAACATTCGATTGAGACAAAATCAAATTCACTAGATAGAAAATTGAAAGCAAACATCAAGTCATATGATTGAAATCATATCCAAATGTCAAGACATAAAGTTGGAGAATTAAGTTTCTAGCCACTCATGACTAGAACAAACACAAACCTAGAAATTGAAATTAAAGTCTTACAAATTAAAATCCAAATGAAATCCAAGTGTTTTCAAGCAACAATTGTCTTCCAAAAAGCTCCCAAAATCGCCTCCTAGAACTCCCCCAAAAAGGATCGGTTCCCCTTTAAAAAATGGTGAAAAACTGCTTTAAAACCCGCATTTACGTTTACACGGCCCGCGTAAATTTACACTGTCGTTTACGCGTCCGCGTAAACGCAAAAATACACTGCGTAGAAATATACGTTTACACGGGCGTGTAAACGCAAGGCTTCCATTTACACAACCGTGTAAACGTCTGTAAACCCAAATCCTCATTTCTTTGATATCTTACTCCTCGGTGCTCCGCAAGTCCCAAAATTTTGTCCGCAACTCTTATTTACCTCCTCCAACAATATCCTACCTCCAAAAGTCCCTGAAATATCACAAAAATGTGTGAATGAAATTGTCTCATGAAAAATCTTGAAAAACATGCAAAATGCATAAATTTAAACATAAATGTAATGCACTTTTATGGAATAAAGCTACAAAATGGGTGCATGAAATGCACCTAACAAATATCCCCAAACTTGAACCTTTCTTGTCCTCAAGAAAGAACAAGAAAAATTTAAACTGGAGAAAATAAAATAAAAGAAAAGAAAATCAAAGTCAAATCTTTTGAAACTTAATGCAAGAAATCAAAACAAACATGTAAAAGATCCAACCCAATTAACCATGTTTTTGTACCATAGTTGAGAATATACCTGTCGTACCTTGAGTCAACTTGGTTTTAGTCTCAAATTATATAACAATAGAAATAAGACTTTAGCCACTCCCTAATGCAACTCAATAGAATCAAAGATCACAACACTTGTTCCCTCTCAATATCATCAAGTCATTTCATGGAACAAATTACGGTCTTACTCTCGTGAAATTATATGTGACAAAACATGCTCAATCATCTTTGTTTCACAAAATATAACAACGACCGACTCCAACTATTTGTTGATTAACAACAATCTTTTTCTAAAAAATATCTTCTAAAAATTCCCTAATATTTACCCAAATTGGTTACAAGTTTCAAACCACTTACTCCGGTCAAAGTAATTAACATTCAGTCCCAATGTCATAAGTTCAAATCCAAGTCCAAGAGAATCTTTTGACAGCCAAATATTTTTCCTAAACATATTATTCAATAAAGATATAAACAAAAATATATACAAATTTCCTAATTACATTTTCCTACAAATAAAACCCATGACTTTCTTTGAAATTCGTGTAACGGGTTTCCAACCAACACATCCAGATCAAATGACCTTAGTGTGCTAGATATAAAAGGATCCATCGGGTTTACTTGCCCGAACCTCAAAGGCCACATATTAGCTTTATTTGGTTATTAAGTTCATGACTTTTTATGAAACCCATGTAGCAAACTTTCAACCCAATCTGTCCCAAACAATTTTGCTTTAGGCGATTAGGTGTAGGTCTACACCCCTTGGAGTTTACTTAGCGAACTTTCAAAAGATTGGCCTTGGGCCTTGGGGCTCTTGGGGTCTCCTTGACTAATTAAATTATCTTTATATATTAATTCCGATTTTGACTTTTTTATTTTTTTTAAAAAAAATCTGTTAAATTTGTTTTAACTGTCTTGACAGTTATTTTCGGTTGACAGTTTTTGGAGGGAAAAACAGTCAATGTATATATATAAATAGATCACCAAAGACCAGATTTCATGTTCAGAAAATACCACACAAAAATTCGATTTTGTGTGGTATTTGTTTATGTTTCTGTTCGTATAAATTCGATTTGTTTATGTTTCTGTTTGTTCATTTTCGTTTTTGTTTACTTTTGTAATAACAGCACTGTCCATTAATAAATGTTGACATCAAATAAAGAATCATTCAGTTAACAACTTAATAATAAAACTTCATTAATTAACCACTTGCGTTCAGTTAACCCCTCAATGTAATCGTATTGTCACAATACTCATTCATATTCATCATCAGCTATTGAAGGTTAATTTCTATTTCGACAGGTACACTTTTCTTTTCTTATCAGTTATATTGTTCTTAAAACTTTATGTGTCATGAACTTGGATGTTTTGCCCCTAAACTTGGACATCAATTATATAAGATTTTTGACTTTTGTTTACCTATTCACCTGTGTTTGGCAAGATTGCATCAGGTAACTACCCCTCGAGGATGCTCATGTTCATGCTATCCTTTGTTATTTATTGTATTTAATCTTTGTGTTGATTTAACAGTTAACCAAGGTTGAGCTTACAAAACACACGACAGTGTATCAGATGGGTAGGCGATCTTGTTGCTAAAAACATGAATAGTTTATTTTAATTTAGTTTGTTTTAATTAATTGTTTTTTCTTTCACCTTTTAAATCAATTTTGTACTGTATTCTTTTTTCTAATACTATTGTGAAAACAAATAAACCATTTTTTAAAAAAATGCCAAAAAGAAAAACAAAAATTTGTTCTAGTGATTAAAACAGAAAAAATGGAATCTAAAAAGCTTTAGTGGAAAAAAATTGACATGGGAGATCATGATAAACGCGTTGGATTTTTTGTTTATTTATTTTATTTTGTAAATGTAAATGATATTTTTTAGAACAAACTAAAATGGAGTGCTTAAACCAAATTTTGACCAAACTAGTCTTATTCTTTTGTTATTTACCTTTTTTTAAGATCATACTAAACTTTTTGTAGCTAATAATAACGTCCGCAATACCTAATGAGATTTTTTTTGGCTAAATAAGCTTTGTCAAAATCAAAGAAGCTGTTTTTTTTAGCTTGTCTATAAATTATTGTGTTTCACCCTATCTATGTATTTACAAGCTCTCTACATAAAGCTTTGTGATACTATATTTCATTTTGGATAAAGCCTCAATTGCATTTTTCATTTGCAAGGTTGTGTGGATTTTGGATGTAGTAATTGTAACCAACATCAGGTTATTTTGGTGGAAAAATATGGGAACAGAACTTCAAAGAGAAAATTTTTATTTCTTTATAGCATAAATTTTCAAATAATAATATAAAACTTTATAGAAAACGATTTTAAAAGTTCTGACCATCAAATATTATCAACTAACCTGAACAATGATAAGCATTCCATTAGTTATGATATATCTCAAAATCTAACTTTTGAGAAGTGCAAGACAAAAGACAACAAATCAAAAATCATTTTGATCAATCACTTATGTAAAATTATAAATTTGGTAAGATACAATCATAAATTAATTTTCCTCGAAACAACTCTTAGCAATTATATTTGTTTAAGGGATATTCGATACCACATTTATAAAAACATTTGAATCAGTCATGACACTTCTTAAATGCCTCTTATTCGGTCATATATACAAGTGGTCGTTTGATTTGCCTTCTAACCGGGTATTAAGCCAGGACCCGGTCCTCAGTCCCAAGTTAACATGTTTGTTTCCCTTCTGCATCATTGGACTCAGTCTAAATCAAGGACCCGGCCCCCATTTTTTTGCTCATTCGATCCCCATTGTTTCCCCTCCTGATCCAATTAGTTTTTCATTTTGCTTTTGATCAGCCTCTCCCTTGGATTCGGTCCTCAGTCCACATGTTTGTTATTCCATTTTGCTTCTAATTCAGTCCAAACCTCTAACTAAATCAATTATAGGGGTGTTTAAAACTTGATATCCAAAATTTCGGATAGTGCATTTTGATATCCGTATGTGTATCTGAAATTTCAGATACGGATTCAGATGTCGATACGGATATCTGATTTTTTTTTTTTTAAATTCCAACCAAGCAATCAAAATAAGGGATAATGACTTACAATGATAATATATTTTTTGATTTGTACACATATGGTTACTGTTTTTTTCGTCTACATTTACCCATTCAACTTATTAAATTGTACACATTCAGTCCTTATGACCGGCTACTCCAGGTCAGTCGGTAAAATTGACTTAATAGGGTAATATATTTCTCACTTTGTACACATTTAGTCCTTAATATTTTTGTACACATTTAGTCCATAATATTTTTTGTTGCAAAATAAGTCATTTTTGTTTTTGAACTCATTCAATACTTATGAATGATTTATCTAGGTTTTTCTCACGACATCTTACGTGAGACATTCATCAATGAGGTTTTTGATGTTTATGTCCATCGCGATCTTAACTACTTGGTTGCTTAGGTCATGTGTTCTAAACGTCATAACTTCTTCATATGATCTCAGATTTTAACGATCTTTATATCCATGTGTTCATATTTTAGTCAACTACAACTTTCATGTAGATTATTCCCGTCAAAAAGTAATATATTTTTACTTACGATCTTTAGATTATTCGTGTTAAAAAGTAATATATTTTACTTACGGTCTTTATATACATTCGTTTTTTTTATGAATGCATGTATGTACGTTTTTTTAATAAATCGTAAGTAAAAATATATTACATTTTAACAGGATTAGTCTTAACAAAAGTTGTAGTCGACTCAAAAAACGAACATGCGGTTATAAAATTCGTTAAAATATGATATTGTATGAAGAAGTTACAACGTTCAGAATATAAGACCTAAGCCAAACCACAAGACAAACACAACCAAGCAATCGAGATCGCAATGGACATAAGCATCAATTACCCCAAACATCTCATCAATGATTGTCCTACCTAAGATGTCGTGTGAAAAACCTAAGGAAATCATTCATAAGTACTGAATGAGTACAAAAACAAAAATGACTTATTTTGCAACAAAAAATTTTAAGGACTATATATGTACAAAGTGAGAAATATATTACTTTATTAAGTCATTTTTCCCGACTAACCTGAAGTAACCAGTCATAAAGACTAAATTTTTACAATTTAACAAGTTGAATGGGGTAAATGTGGATAAAAAATTCAATGACCAAATATATACAAATTAAAAAAATATATTACGCTTTTAAGTCATTATCCCTCAAAATAACTAATCAAAAAAGAAAAAACATCATAAATGCTCCCCGTGGTTTCTCAAAATCTGAAGTTTAGTACCCGTGGTTTAGAAACGTCATAGTTAGTCCCTGTGCTTTCAAAACTTTTGACGATTGGTCCTTATTGCTAACTCCGTTAAGTTTTGTCCATTAACCGAAGGGCATTTTCGTCATTTCACTACCACAATGACCATTTATGATGTTTTCTCTTTGATCTGCATATATTTTCCATCTTCAAAATCGTGTTCATCCATACCCAATATCCAAACAAACTTTCATCCCCACCCCTTGTCTCCCTCTTCAGTCACCTATCTCATCTTCTTCTAACCCTTATGAATGCTAGACTCTGAAGAACACAAACTTTCTTGTTGTAATTCTCTATGATTATCTGCATCAATCTTAGTAACACATGCAATGGCAGTTGTACCACTAGATTTCCTTTTAATCAAGTGAAAAATAGCTTCCATGGCAACTATCACCATGGAAAAACCAATCGTATGGATTGGGTTGACCAATCTGGTCTACGAAGTGGTTAAAGTTTCTGATTCAACACTAGTATCTGCTAAACTAGACTCGATTTCAAGATCATTCATAGCCATTTCTGATTTGCTCTCATAAATTGAAGCTATTTCACTCGACCCATCTTGAACATTCAAACTTTTCTCCAAAATAACATCATTGGGTTGAATCTCATTTGGGTCTTCCATCAAAATCTCATATGGTACATAAACTTCCATTTCTTCATATGCTTCTTCTTCGACCATCTCAATACAAGGAGAGATCATGGGAATTAGGATCTGTTACAATAATTTAGGGATTCTAAATCTATTCTAATTTGTAATACAGAAGAAAATAAAGTAGGGAATACACATATGATAAAATACATAAACAGATATAATATGAAGAATCGATCGGCTGTGTGTTAACACTTTGCGCTAGGAGGATGCTTTCTCCGACCACAATTACATACAAGGTTTTGAGTGCTGGAAAAGTCGATTTGAAAGCAGATATGGACTTTTCAGAAGACCTATGATGGAAACACTAGTCCTAGTGTGTCTTCTCCTGAATGTGATGGTGGTCATGGTGATTGGGGGGGGGGGGGGGGGGGGGGTTACCACAACCAACGCCACCTGTTGAATGTCTTACACCCATAATTTAATGTTCTTCACATACAATTTTGTTACACCCATCAACACAGGTGATTGATTCGAAATGGTGTTTGGGGTTTTTTATGGGGATTTGCAATGGGTTCAAGAACCCTAATTTATTCTTCATGTCAAAGATGATGGATATGCAGAGGGTTCAATTTTAAGAGAGTGTGTATGTTTGATTTTTTTCAAGGAGGAAGGTTGAAGGAGGGAGAGAGAGAGATAGATAGAGAGAGAGAGAGAGATGGGACCCTTTGGATATTATTTCATTTTTTTAAAAAGAATACATCATAAATGGTCCCTGTGGTAGTGAAATGACGAAAATGCCCTTCAGTTAACGGACAAAACTTAACGGAGTTAACAATAAAGACCAATCGTCAAAAGTTTTGAAAGCACAGGACCAGCTATGACATTTCTAAACCACGGGTACTAAACTTCAGATTTTGAGAAACCACAGGGACCATTTATGATGCTTTTTCAAGAAAAAACAAAATATTTACGCCATGAGACTAACATATTTCAAAGCAAAAAAAAACAAAATAAAGAAATAGAGTATGGATTACATGTACTGGTTTCTTACATTAAAAAAGGTGCAATATGTTTATGAGTTGCCATGGAGTTAATTATAAAGTGCAAGTAAACATTTATTATTTATAATTTTCAATAAAAAAATATAAAAAATAATTTTTTTTTCAGATATTGGATATCCGAAATATACGAAAATTTACAAAGTGACTATCCGTATCCGAATCAAAAAAATCGGATATCTGAAATTTCGGATAATTTCGTATCAGATTTCGAGTTATTCGAATCAAGTTTTGGAATTCGAATTTTTTTTACCAACTCTAGTCTAGTTATAAACTATCAAAGGATCCCAATTAGATTTTGACCCAATAAAAATAAGAAAAAAAAAAAATGTCCATAAGGCAGAAGTCGATAAAAACAAACAGTCAGAAGTCGATAAAAACGCCTGGCTGCAACGATTTTGAATTAGGGAAATTAGGGAGCGAATCTAGAAACATTTGTAGATCCCTCTCAAGTCTCATCTCTTCTTCAATTCACCCAATTTCTCTCTACTTCTCACACAAACACTACATTACTGCAGCCAGGGCTCAAAGTGGAGGAGCTATGGAGCTAATGGTAGTTACTTTGATTATCGGCTTCCTGTTGAGTTTATTGTTTCTAGCCCCTCGATTCATCAAATCCGGTAAATCTTTTCATTCCCTCTTACATTTCTTTTTGGTATAATCCAGTGAATCGGAAGTTTTCAATATTATGTACAAAATTTGTATGTATTTCTAATCTTCGGGTATGTGTGTAATGCAGATCAAACCAAGAAAGTTCAATCAGATGCTAACATCAAGGTACTATCCTAACAAATAAGAATTCTGATGTTTGAAACAACCATATATTTGTTATACAGACAACATTCATGCTATGGATTTCAAAGAACACTAGATTTGTATTTCCAAAACAAACAAGTGCCTAACGAATAGTATTATAATGTTGTATACTTTTTAATTGCAGACTGTAAAATCATACAACAAGGCTGCAGTTTCCTTGCATAACAAGAGGACAGATTGCTGGATCATCATCAAAGAGAAGGTTCTGTTAGGTTATATAACCTAAATAACACTTTATTCTATCACTATGAAATTAGGGAAAACCTAAAAAAGTTTATATGCTTTACATAGAAAAAGGAAAAATGATGACATTTGTTCTCCTCAATCTTTTTTCCATAGGTATATGATGTTACCCCTTATGTGGAGGAACATCCTGGTGGTGATGCAATTCTGGCTCATGCTGGTGATGACTCAACTGAAGGATTTTTTGGGTAAGTTTCTATGCATTTGAGAAAACAACTATCCCTTTGAATTAATCTGCATAGGACCCTTTTAGATATATGAAGTTCTTGATTTTCTTTCAAACAGTTGTCATTTGATTTGAGCAATTGGATAAATTATGCAACCTAGATTGAGACTATTTTGATGAAATTTTATTCAGGCCACAACATGCAACCCGAGTATTTGATATGATTGAGGACTTCTACATTGGGGAGTTAGAGAAGTGATGATATTAAATTGTTGATCATGCAGAATGACAGTAATCTATTTTAGCTGATAGTTTTTTCCTTTATATGTAATCCATTTGAAGACATTTAGATTAATTTGCACTAGTGTTGATCTTAAGGAGATTGACAATTGAATAATTTTATTTGAAAATCATGTGTAGTTTTCTATAGTTGCGCTTGTGCTACATGACAGGACTAGAGAATCCTTTGAGGGGTATTTTCGTCTTTCGATAATGACAATGATGCGGATTATGGCATTTATGGTTTTTGTAGACAAAAGATTATAAATGCTTAGATTTTTATGGAGTATTATAAACTGGAATCTTTTTAGGGGTATTTACAAACTACAAACATAACTTGTAAAGTAGAATATTATAAATTCTTAGATTTTTTGTTGTTCAATCTTCAAAACATGTAGAATATTTAATCTTCATTCATTAAATTTTGTATATTTATTCGTCTTTGCTGTTCAATCTTCAAAACATGTAGAATATTTAATCTTCATTCATTAAATTTTGTATATTTATTCGTCTTTGCTGTTCAATCTTCAAAAAATGTAGAATATTGTAATCAACATTGAATATTTCTTCTTCTTCTTTCTTCTTCCTCTTCCTAGTTTATCAAATATGTCTTCAAGTGATTCTTTGACTTAAAAGCTATAAACTGCAATAAAGTAATGTATAAACTTAAGGGTAAATAGCACAAAATACACTAAGTTTATATCAAAATTTTAATTTGACATTGTGTTATTTTTTGTCTTAAATTTGACATTGTGTTTTCCAATTTGTTATAATTATGACCACTTAACCGGTCAACGTTGTTACTTGTTGATGTGGCATGATTACGTGTCAGTTTTGATGACGTGGCATGTTGACATAACATGATGATGATGTGTCAATTTTGATAATGTGACATGATGACGTGTCAAATTTGATAATTTTTTCCACAAAAGATACTAAGTTTTCATTTTTTTTTTCGATTTTGACACTAAGTTTATTTTATTTTTTTCAATTTTGATACTCTACTTTTTTGTTCCAAATCGAACATTATTTTTTTTCAATTTTGTTCAATGCTGACCATTTTCATTTGAAACCGTATAAATATTTTTTATTACATTCTAAACCATATAAATACTTTTTTTTCATTTAAAAACCATATTTTTATATAAATATAAGATTTTTTTTACATTCAAAGCATATGTTATGTATAAATACTTTTAGTTATATCATGAAAACCAAACTAACCATAAACTTCGAATAAGAATAACATAATTTTATCAGTTATCACTTATGAAATATTATTTATTTTATTTTTTGTTGTAGATTTTACACATATTTTTATTTACGATTAAATAATTATATTAGGTATATATTGATGTCGTATCTAACGTTTGTTTGAAGCATTGAAGAAGATGTGAAAAATATAGAGCAAAATACCAAAATTTAATGTGAATACTAAAATAGATGTAAGAATGGTCATATTTATCCTTCATAAATATTTTTTGAAAAAATTGAGGTGAAAAAATATGATTTAATAGGAGTCACACCATGAGATTCAAGATGTTCCTAATAATATTATGAATATTATATTAGATGTAAAAATTTCATGGGTTGTAAATTTGACCTCTGGGCCTTGATTGACCACATGCCTCCAAACTCATGTTAAACTTGTGTAAAAATACAGTTTTTATATAACTAACTAGACGAATTCCTGCGCGTAGCGCAACGAAGATTAAAAATATATTGTTAAAGTATTGAAAGATATATGTTTAAAATGGTTATGTTATTGACATTAACTTTAAGATAATATTTTTACACTAATTTATATATATATATATATATATATATATATATATATATATATATATATATATATAATTTCTATTATTGTGAACAATAATATTCATTAACATCAACCCACATTCCTCATTAATAGAATTAAATATAATTATCTATTTAGTATTATTTTCAACAATTATTATTATTGATTAATTATATTTTTACTTATGTCATAATTTTCTAATTTCAATAATGATGTTCATTTAAAATACAATTTATTTATAGCTAAATGTAATTTATAATTTGATGTTATTATCATTTAAAATTGTTATTCATTAATTTGAAACCACTTATTATTAATAATAAGTTAACTAAGAATTTTAAGAAACACTTAATATTATTATTAAAAAGTGAAAGATACACTAAATAATAAAGTGATAAGATAGACAATTTTCATTTCAAAAGAGACTTGCATGGATAATATGACATATCCATGTAATTTGATTTTATTATTTATAATTATTGCTTATTAATTTTAAAACCATTTTTTATTATTAATACGTGAAAGAAACTTTTAAAAAACACTTATTATTATAATTAAAATGTTAAACATATACTAAAATATAAAGTGATAAGATAGACAATTTGCATTTTAAAAAAGGCATACATGGATAATATGGATAATATGAAATATCCATGATTTTTAATTAATTATTGTTTTGAAGCAACATAAACATACAAATATGCATACAATAGTTAATTAAATATTATATAAATCGTCTTCCATAACATATGATCGATAACATGAATCTAATCTAATTTACATTAAAATTTCAACCACAACATACAATGATATTCTTAAAATAATATTTAAATCAAGAAAATACAAAAAAGAATTAGTATATAACAAACTTACAAATTAAAAACTTCAACATAATAACATGGCTCGAAAAATTGTTCAAAACCCTCAAACCAACACAAAAAAACTTTAAACTTTATTTCTTTGTGAATTTTGTATGTTATTTGTATTTGTGTGTCTACTCAAAAATATTGACATTTTTATAGTAGAGTATCCATTAATTGTTTATTAAATATATTATATAAGTTATAAAACCTTTGAATTGTTAATCATTATTAAGAGACTTTTGAGTGATATTTATTAAAATATGAGGTTTCAAATGCATGAGGTGTTTGCAAATTTTTATGGGGGTTTCAAATGCATGAGGTTCAAGGAAAAATGCTAGCTTTATAAGTATGTATGATATGATGTATATTTATACATAAGATTATGGTTTGAATGTAAAAAAAACTTGTATTTTTATAAAAATATGGTTTTTAAATGAAAAAAATGTATTTATATGGTTTAAAATGTATTAAAAAAATATTTATAAGGTTTCAAATGGAAAATTATCAACATTGAACAAAATTGGAAAAAATGATTTTTGATTTGGAACAAAAAATAGTGTCAAAATTGAAAAAAAAATAATGTCAAAATCGAAAAAAGTCGAAACTTAGTGTCTTTTGTGGAAAAAAAAATCAATTTCGACACGTCATCATGTAACGTCAGCAAATAACCAGTTTGACCGGTCAAGTAGTCAGAATTATAACAAATTAGAAAAGACATTGTCAAATTTGAGATAAAAAAATAACACAGTGTCAAATTAAAATTTTTGTATAAACTTTGTGTCTTTTGTGCTATTTACCCTAAACTTAAATTGATAAAAGATATGAAGATTTATATTTGTATATTAAAAGTATGTTGCTTTTGTTGAACTACCTTAAATTACGAGGATTGTAAAGTTTGGGGCCGTAGGTGCCTTATGATGAAAGTGACGATGGAAATTGGAAGATGGTTGTTTTGTTTTTTAGCAATTAGGTTTATAGTTACGTAGTAATATTTTTTATATAAAATTATGCAATGTCAATTGTCAACCTATTATTCTCTATTATTCCCTATTCTAATAAAAAAAAATATATTTTTTTTCATGTGTCATTCTATTAGATTTTCTAATTAATGTAATGTCAATTGTCAACCTATTATTCTCTATTTCAAATTTTAAATTTCTCACTTTAATTATATTAAAATAAAATTAATAGAGATTATAAGGTGATATAATTTCATGTATTTATTTAAATAAACGATTATAATTTTATATAACTAAAAAAAATATCTCTTAATTAATAATTTATTTTAAATAATTTATTTAATAATTTTGAGTTTTTACTATGAAAATTTAATAATTTTATAACCATAGTTTTCATGGATTATACACTAATGGAATATATAGTCATGCTTTATTAGAATCAAGATATGTAAACCATAGCCAACTAGTAGGAATTACCTGCGCCATTGGCGCCTGGAATAAGTTTGCGTAAATGCTTTTGAAAATTTTATATAACATCTTGAAAAATAAAGTTCAAAAGTACAATGCTATAATAATTATATTTTTTTCAAAGATGCTTTATCCTGAGAAGCAAAAAATCATGTGACGAAAAAGAGAAATCTCATCCTTCATTTGTTAGCAAGATAATCCTTCTGTAGCATGAAGTCTTATCCCAACATCCAGGGATCCAAATGCATATATGAAAAGGGTAAATTAGTAATTTTTCACCTCTACAACACCTGCAAGAATTTAAAACACCAAAAAAACGTGTTTTAAAATCTTATCCAACTTTTGACATATCAGAATAAATCAAAACCAAAGTATGATGAAATGATTATTGTCCCTGCAATTTAATAAACATTCTAATAAATCAAACTTAATTTACATTAGTACAATGTAGACGTAAAAACAACTTTTTAAAAATAAAATAAAAATGAAAGTAAATCCGCTAGAAAACAAACCTATTTCATATAATAATTTCCTATTTGCATGAAATTGTAAAATCAGAATCAAATGTAAATAATCAAGTTCTAATATTCTGAAAACTATAAGATGGATTGAAGAGTATAAGTATTTATCTTGATTTGTTGTTCCTTTACAAAGTTATTTGATTTTTAAATCAAGGGCTAATACCTGAACTTCACTTTAATAAGAACTCCATGATGTTCATCTGCGGAAACACAAAAATAAAATCAATGTAAGAACAATATTTTGCTTATTTAAACAATGTAATTCCAGGTAAAACCCATTGGAATTTTTTTTAGGGTCAAAAGTTGTTTCAAGAATAACTTCTTTTGAAACATTACCTCCTTCAACTGAATACATGTGCAATTTACCATCTTACCTTCCCAAAATAGCTTCATTTCCATCAGGGGCAGATGCACATGAAGTCACAGTAAACCTAAAGTAAATATTCGACAACAAAAGTTCCAAGAATTTATCGCCCATGACTCCACCATTGTTCCTTGTTTTTGTATACATACCCCAAATTCAAATAATGAAAACTATAAAAAAAAAGTAAAAAAAATGCATGTATGGATTTGCATACACCCATGATATAAGATAATACATGGAAACGCATACCAACATCTTTATCAAGTAGGGTATGTTCATCAGTTATTAACTTTATTTTCTCATACCTGTTGATTTTCTTTACTATTTGAGACATTTTCTAATTATTTTGTTTTCATGTAGGATTAATGGTGAAGAAGGAAAAGGAATGTCTGAATCCTTCTCTAGTGTAGCTGCTATTGTTCTTAGGGTTGATTGAATATTCGTTAACATGTTGTGGTTATTGTTAATCAGAGATACAAAATTCAAAAATAATATTGGAGATTTAAATTCTAGGCACAAAGATTTCATGGTTCAACAAAGGTGAACCTTTTTTATTAATTCTTTTATGAAAATGAAAAGTAAATATCATTTGGTATCTATCTCTGGTGAATCTATTTGACATATTTCATTTTTACCTTCAATTTTGATTTTAGAGATATTGGGATTTGAAGATTGGGGTTAAATGTGTTGGATTAGTGTCTAAGTCCATAACTGTTTTGGTATGTACTTGACTCGATGGTGCATGGTTCTTTTGGGTTGCCTTCACCAAAGCAACTTGATAGGATGAATTATGGAGAGAAATGATTAAATATGATTTATTAATATATTATGAGAATAATATATTAAAGGAGAAATCATATTGTTTAATTAATATTAGTCAATAATTAATTGGTAATTAGTTTTGTGACTAAAAGAGATTAATTAAACTTAAGGGACTGGAATTGTAATTATAGGATAATTGCAATTTGGGCTATGAATTGCCTTATATTAAGGAGTGAACGAATTCTATGGGGAAACCCATTAGAAATTGTCCAAGGCCCTTAATAAAAGGAGTCCATGGGTTGCTTAGGGCTTAAGCATCCAAATTAGGGTTTCCTTGTTAGATAACCCTAATAGCCTCACTATATATAGAACCCTTAAGGCTCAAAAACGTGTACAAGCTTTCTTCTAGGGTTAGAACACGTTTTGGGCAGCCTCCATCCTCTCTCCTCCTCATCCTCTTGCTCTTGGTGTTTGTGAACCATTAGAGGAGTGACATTTGTGACTCTAAGCTTTCTAAAGTCATTACAAGGAGAATTGTGATTGTTATTGCTACATAACAATCAAGGTAATATCTTAAACCCATTCTTATGTTAATATGATTACTTGTATGCTAGAATTAGGGTTTATAGTCTTGGATAACTTGCATGTACAATAGAGAAACCTAGATCCAAGCATTAGGGTTTGTATGAGTAATTTTAATGTTTAAATTCAAAGGCCAAAGGATTTTATGGATTCCAAAGTAATTTATTTCTATATGTAAGATTGGAGTGGAAATGAATGCATGGAATCTGGAAATGGAGTAAGAATTACTATAATGGCTTCCTCGCCTCGACATTGCAACCTTCTTCAACATTTTTGCTTGTGCATGTGCCCTCTTTTCTCCCACTTTAACCTAAAAAAAACCAAATTTAATTAATTCTACCAAATTTCCTTCCATCGTTTATAATTAATTATTATTATCACAAATCTGAACTTGCAATCAAATTCACCTCTATTCTTCTCACTGCTTCAAGCTTTGCTTTCTGGTGACTTTCCCATGCTTGAATTTTAATCTCTTCGTGTATAAATCTAAACATACATCATAAATAATGTTTATAAAAAATATTTAAAATGTGAAATAACATTATAAAACAAATAAGAGTAGATGACCGTTTTACCCTTGTATTTAAAAACACATACCTTGCATTAAGTTTAGATTATCAGCATCTTCTCATGCAACCACCCGTTTCTCAAACTCAAATATGAATTCCTCCTCAGCCAAAATGTCCGTTTTGCCCTCCATCGATTTCTTTTCCGTGTCTTCTTTACTTGCCCAAGCCACAATGTTCATCTTTCCAAGTTGTACCCCTAGCTATAAAGGCTCCTTCCGTGTTGTAAGTTTGACTTCTTGCTCGGTCAAATCTTTTGGATCCCATCACTTGTCATGTTCCATGGGTGTGGAATTGGGTACTCTTCTTCCTATTCGGGGAGTTGATGGAATTGAAGAATTTAGACTATGAAGGGGCGTTGGGGCCCCCACAGGACCATTTTCCCTCATCTTGTTGACAAAAAAAACCAATGGCAGACTCTCTACCTCGTCTCCTTACTTCACCAGCGAAGAGGACCACCACAGTCGACGGTGGCAGACTCTTCGCCTCCTCTTTTCGTAATCTATCACTATAAATGCTGCATCACCGCCACTATTTTCCCTTGGTCCCTATTTGTGACAATCCAAGTTGCCCCGTTACATTTCCCCGTTACCGTTAACGGAATATTCCACTGTATAAAAGTTCCGTTAATTAGAGGGCATCAATTTAATAAACATTCCATTTGGTTACCGTTAATATGCCGTTAAGTCGTGATAAAAGGGAATAAAAACTCAAGACACACATTTCCATTTATTGAGGAAATGTCAAGTTTTATTATTACGACCACTAAATCGGGTGCGACCAAAAGCCCCGTTTAACGACAGTATCGGGTAAAATTCCACTGAGCCCCGACTGTGAAACCTATATAAGGGTGAGTGGAGTCAAATGGGAGACTTTTTACACACTCTCTCTATACTCTCTCTCTAGACCCGTTTTCGCCCCGAATTCGCAACCAAACGCTTCCAAATTGTAAGTCTGCTTACCCTAACTTATTCTAAGCGTATTGATTTATGTTTATAGCCCAAAAATCATCCAAGAAGACATAAGATAAGGAGTTTACGGCCCAGGAACATTCTAGGGCCGTAAACCCCTAAAAAGGTGTCAAAAATGCCTTTAAACTTGACCATGAGCTTAGAAACTATTAGGGGATATAGCCTAGGGGTGTTTAAACACTAAAATGCATGGATTTAAGACTCAAAGAAGAGTTTACGGCCCAAGCACATGCTTAGGCCGTAAACTCCACAAGTTAGGGTCCCAAATGTGCACCAAACTCATCCTAGGGCTTATTACATATTTTAGGGACTTATTCCTTTGAGTTTAGGACACTAGAACACTCCAAAATGAATTAAAGAAAGGAGTTTACGGCCCATGAATAGTCAAGGCCGTAAACTCCCTAAAATCATGCCCAAAAGTGTGATTTTGCCCCCCTAATGGCCTTAGACATTTACCATAAACTACTAGGAGGAGATCTAAGGACTTAAACCCAAGAAAATGAGACATTTCTTGGAGTTTACGGCCTAAGCATTTATCTAGGCCGTAAACTCCCCAAAGCCCCCTCAAATGTTAGTTTTAATCCTCCAAAATAGCATCACACTTCATTAGAAATTACTAGAAAGGCATTAGAGGCTTGAAACTTCACTAAACTCAAGGGTTGAGAGTTTACGGCCGTAAACTCCCTTGGGAGAGTTCTTAGGCCGTAAACTCCTATAAAATACCTTTAGAAGCCTCAAATCCAATCATGCCTTTGATGAAAAGTGCTTAGAATAAATCAAGGAACAAGCTAGAAGCATCAAAACCCCAAGAATAGAACCTTGGGAGTTTACGGCCGTAAACTCCCTTAGGTTGGGCCGTAAACTCCTTGTTTGGTCCATATTGATGCTTTAAACCCCTTTACACCCTTGATACTTGAGCATAGCTGTCACAACTGTAAATTTTAAGCCATGTAATCTATACATTCAAGTTAATGTGAATCAAAAACTTCAATCAAATACAACATGCTAGAACTACAAGTAGTCATCAAACAATTGGAAAACCCTAGAAGTTCTTGTTAAGTCTATTTTGGACTAGAACTTCCTTATTGGATCCAAGTGGACCAATAGGCTTCCAATTAGACTATCATGGGCTTAGAACCCTAATTGGACTCTAAGTGGACCCATATTTACTTATTCCAACATTTTAGGTCATGAATGAAATGGATTAAGAGCCTTGATACATGAATAACCTAAAACTAGTTCAAGAAAAACATAAAAATCCTACTACACTCCTTTAGACTTAAAACACACCCTAATTAACACTAATATTGGGCTTAAGGGCAAAAAGCCCAAAAATCTTTTTTTTCCTTCCCATTCTCGGCCCAAGGCCCAAACCCAAGAAGGAGTTGACTTTCAAGTGACACCTCATCTTTACCCATAGGATATCCATGCATTATTCTCATTTCTCCATGCACTTCACTTCAAAGATCACTTCCATTCTTCCCTCTCCCTCCCCATTCTTGTTTTGGCCGAGAGCAACACCACACACACACAAAACACTCACAAACTCTCTCTAAAATTCACTCAAGACTTCTTCCTCTTCTCCACTCAAAAATCTCGAGTTCTAGGAAGCTTTCAAGAGGAAATCTCCACAATATTCTTCATCTAAGGTAAGATTATGCATAGATCTATGGTTTAAATTCTTTTGTTATCAAAATCCTTTCCTAATCTATACAAAAATCGTGATCTTACACCCTAGAACCATCTCAAAACTCAAGATCTTCATCAAAGGGAGCCAAGGCCAAAAATACTTCATTTTTCTTCCATCTTTTCTTCCAAAAACCGAAACTACACCCAAGGTGAGCTTCATACCCCCTATTTTCTGTTTTTATGAGTTTTGTGGGGGGGGGGGGGGGGGATACAAGTGAAAGTGTAGATCTATATGTGTTTGTATGCCTTGTATGATTTCCATGCTTATATGTGTTTTAATGTTGGATCTAGCCATTTAACCCCTCAAAACCGAAATATAATTCATGTTTTATGATTTTAGCTTCAAATATATTCCTACATATAAAGTGATACAAGAAAAATAGCTAAGTGGTTAGCAACAAATTTTCTTTAAGCTAAAAACACCCATTTTGGGCCAAAAATGTGAAAAATACAAAATTAAGGGCCCAAATTGACATTTCACAGATTCTGATGGATGAAATGTGCCAAAACAGTTTCCATAAAACTATTTCTGGAATTATATTAAATTAGAGGATTAAAAACATAAATTTCAAGCTTATTGGGCTAAAAATGAAAATTTCGGCCCAAGGAGGCCCATTATGCGAATTTTTCTGTTTTGGAGGGCCAAAACTGTGAATTTCTGTAAAACAGTGGACTATAAGTGTCCCAAATCCTTTTCAAAGGTTTAAAATGCTTTTTAAATTTAAAAAGGACCAAAGTTGCAAAATTTTTCCAATTTGGGCCAAAATTGTCAAAATTGCGAAAAGAAGGGCTAAAACCGAGAAAAACTGCATTTTCAGGGACTTAAACTGTTTTCTATGAAAAATATGCTGGAAAATATTAATTTCAATAATTTTTGGTGTTAAAATGTCAAGAAAAATAGTTTGAGGACCAAACCGGGAAATATTACATAAAAAGGGTTGAAAATGTAAATTTTTACAAATAATGAGGGGCTGAAAACAGAAATACTTCAAGGCTAATTCAATATGTACAATTTGATCAAACAATGACACCTCGACTATCGATGAAATACAACTCATTACAATACCAAAAGTCGTTGCTAAACGAATTGGCTCGGTCTCGAGCCAATGGAAATCTACAACTACTAACTCTTCGACACTACGAATCATACAAATAACGTTGGTAATACATATACATACGAGTGTGCACAGACGTCTACGCACCATCTTCGGGCCCCAAAAGTGTAAAATCTTGCTTGTTGGGCCTAGCTAGCCCAATGACCTGATCTTAAGGCCCGAAGACACTTATTTTCTACGAAGTGTTGAGTTTCACCGACTTGGCACAACGTAGAGTGACTTTCAATGGCTTGTACCACTGGTCCCCAAGGGTCCTTGGTATTGCTAGAAAAGTCTGCATATTTTACGAGGCGGGTCGGGGACCCCTCGCACGCATATTTTCCCCAACCGGTTAATGGAGTCATCGGGGTCTTCGTGACCTCTTCCTCCTCGGATGTGGGACTACACCTTGTCCGGGCGATTGGATAACGCGATTAGTACTGACGACGCCTTCGGGAGTCGTTGGTATATCTACAAACTGGGCGTTTGCGTAACGCGGGTTTGTAGTAAATAATCCTGCTCGAGAACCTTCCAACGTCGCCTGGGACTGACACTGCTATCTTCGTAATGGTTTCAACGCAACTTAATGGATTCCAAAGGAACTAGGGGAACATCGGGTTTCCCTAGGGTTTTCAATACATACAGATTTGAAATGCATACATCTTCAATGAACATTTTTTTTAAAAGTATAGAAACAAACAAGCATACCTATGGATCTTCACAAACGTTTTCAAAAGCTTTTCTTTTCAGAAAATATCGGATTTTCTGGTGGTTTTTCAAACAATACAAACATTCGATTTCAAACACTACTTATGAACTCACCAACATTTCATATGTTGACGTTTTTCAAAATACTTGTATTCTCAGGGAACCAGTGAATCAAGGGAAATCATACTCAGTGACGGTTGCAGTTTATTTTGTATGAATTGAACAAATTAATTTTTGGGGAATGTAATGTTTAGACAATGTATGATATGTAAACACTACTAGTTGTACTATGTTGATGAATGGTGACGAATGTTGTTATGTTTCATATATATTCAATGTTATGGTATTCAATTAAGTCACGACAGCCCCCGGACGTTTCCGCCGTCTGGTTCGGGGGTGTGACAGGTTGGTATCAGAGCTTTGTTTATAGTAAACTAGCATGTCGAGCCATACATTGATATGCAACTATAAACCAAAAAGAGGGACTAACATAACTCTGAACAAAACAAATAAATAAAACACACTTGCCTGCATTAGGAGTAAGGACCTAACGCTGAATCAAACACCATAATGCTGGTATCTCGGTTAACTCGGGACTGTTCTTAGTGATACCAAGGAGTGAATGTAGCCTGATCAACTACATTCTCTCCAAGGTAAAACTAACACACGTCTTGATGAGATCAGAATAGCCAGGGAACCTAAAACTATACCCTTTATCACCCAAAAAGAGAATGTTTGCTTAGTCCGTACAATAGTCATAATACCCTAGGAATAATGTAGCATAATTACGTACTCGCGCAGACCGCATGGCTGGTTTTCATCACCCTGGAGACCCCTACTTCCCTAATCAGGGAAACAACGGGTGGCTCGTCTTCAGGGAGCGTCCACATCTTCGGCACCACCTCCTGACGCAGCTCATCGCGGTAAGGGATAGACCTATCGTAGTAGGATATTAGTAACTATGTTATGTACTCCGGCTCTATGTTTAAGTGACTACACTACTCATGGAGCCGTTATGCTGTCGGATTAGTGTTACTTATGTATGCTCCTACGAGCAAATTTTCTTGTACTAAATGCGGATAATATTAATAAACTTTTGTGTGTCTTGCTATGATATTCTCAGTTGTTATGTGTTGAGGCGTTATGATTGTATGCTAAATGATAGAAGTACTTAAGTTCGTACCATACACCTAGTTAGTAGGATCACAACCTCACGGAAACCACGTACACCCAACATCTTTCCGTTTCGTGACAAGAAGATGCCTCTCCGACCTACTCGCGGAAATCCTGAACCAACCCCGCCCGAAGTTGACTCCACTGCTTTCCAGGCAGCCGTGTCTGCTGCGGTCACGGCAGCTATGGTACAACTTCACCGAGGAAACAATGGAGGAGGCAATGGTCAAGGCTCCGGAAGTTCGAACAACGGGACGAACCAAGGGCTCACTAAAACGTGCACCTACAAGGATTTTGCAAACGCTAAACCCCGAACTTTCAACGGCACTGGGGGAGTGATCGCTCTAAAGCGATGGATCGAGAAGGTAGAGTCGGTGTTCGAGATATGCGAGTGCCCCGAGCAGATGAAGGTGAAGTTCGCGGCCTGCACTTTTGTGGACCAAGCACTCACTTGGTGGAATGGTCACATAGAAGCTATGACACTCCCTGTTGCCAACTCTATACCCTGGACAGAAATGAAAGAGATGTTGACGGCTGAGTACTGCCCCCGAGGTGAGATACAGAAGATGGAGCAGGAGCTGTGGAATCTCACGGTGCAGAATGGGAACATCGATGCTTACATATCGAGATTCAGCGAACTATCCCTGTTGTATAATTAGTATATTATATGCTAATTGTATGTGAACATATGTTATCATATGTTAAAATAGGTCATAGTGTGTGTTCAAGTCCTTGCGTGACCCCGAACGCCCAAACGGCACTACCGTCGGACCTACTTATACCAGGTGAGTTCATACCCCTGAATGAACCTTTTTAATGCTTTTAAATGTTTTCATAGGGGGGGGATTACAAGTTAAACATGCCAGTTATCATATCAATCACATGTGATTGATAACCCGCATGCACAAGATTTTACCACTGTACACTGTTTTACCGAGTAGGACACTATAAATGGCTTTCAAAAAGGGTTTTTAAATTTGTCCAAGTTCTTACTTTCATAGCTTATCAAAGACTCATTTCAACTGATTTATAAAAGATTCTCAAAGATTTCTAAAGATTTTCACACCTATTTTATCAAAGAATACAAATGCGATTTTTCCTGAGTAACAAAATCTTTAAGGGTTTTCATGAATACTTTTAATTGTTAGATACCACTGCTTCGCTTATACTTATTTTATGCTCCTACTCTGTAATGTTTTTGGCTTGTACCTGAAGTCACTTATACCTGATAACTATTATACTTATTTACCCTCTTACTTAGTGATACGATTCTACTTCGCTGTATTTGAGATCGACTTTACTTCACTTATACTTGATACG
The DNA here is from genome assembly GCF_002870075.4 of Lactuca sativa. Lineage (NCBI taxonomy): Eukaryota > Viridiplantae > Streptophyta > Magnoliopsida > Asterales > Asteraceae > Lactuca > Lactuca sativa. The sequence continues at coordinate 152,462,293 of NC_056630.2, read as the reverse complement.
CTCTTACTTCACTTGTGGTCATATCTACTTCGCGATGCGCCTATACTTATTCGACACTTATACTTCACTTGCGACCGCTCTTACTTCACTTGTTAGACACTCCTACTTTACGAGAATCACTTTCACTTGATACCCACTTAGTCATAGTTAGATGTATGTCCGTACTTATATAGGTATATATAAGTAATGACTGAAAGACTTAGGAAGGCTCATCGGCCCTATTTCCTTTTCTTCGTTGAGATGTGGTCTGGTGGGATCGGGTAGCCGTCCGAAGGTCGTTTGGTCCATTAGTTAAATACTATGTATATGAGTATGGACATATAGGGAATTCTCTAGTCAAGTCAATTAAGAGTCTCTTATTCTATTCTACACTCACTTTAGAAACACACTACCCACTGCTTGGAAGTCTCTACCGCTAGAATATCACTTGTGTTAGAAACCCACTCCTCTCAAGAAACACACTATTCTCTATTTGGGATGCATCTTCGGGACGCGGCCTTCTCCGTCGTCTAGTTGGTAACCAGAGTCTCCTGTAGGGAGAGCGGACATTGTGTGTATAGGCCTATACGGGATTGACAACCCCGCACCCTGACTGCTAGCTACAGTCCACGGCCCACCAAGCCAAGGGGTGACAAATGTCACATTATATAGATGCTTGTAGGGCGTCTGGAACTCTAGTCAGTATGGTTACGAGTATCCTGGGTTGCCTTATAATTCATGGCTTTAAGGTAACGGTATTTTCGTCAACAATTTACACTGTATGCTGATGTCACTTTTCAGAGTCACTCTGTTTCGACCTTGCTAGCTGTATCTTTCATTTGATACTGTTTGGGGTCTATAATCTCTGTTTCGACCTTGCTAGATGTATCTTTCATTTGATACTGTCTGGGGTCTATAGTCTCTGTTTCGACCTTGCTAGCTGTATCTTTCATTTGATACTGTCTGGGGTCTATAGTCTCTGTTTCGACCTTGCTAGCTGTATCTTTCATTTGATACTGTCTGGGGTCTATAGTCTCTGTTTCGACCTTGCTAGCTGTATCTTTCATTTGATACTGTCTGGGGTCTATAATCTCTGTTTCGACCTTGCTAGCTGTATCTTTCAATTGATACTGTCTGGGGTCCGTAGACTTTGTTCTGACCTTGTGAGAGATACCTTTCATTTGGTATCGTCTTCGGTCTATATTTACTGTTTTAGACCTTACCAGCTGTACCTTTCGTTTGGTACCTTCTGTGGTCTATGTCTCCCCTTTGTTAGACTGAACCAGGCGTGTCGTCAGTTCGATACCCTCCTGGAGTCTATGATTCTTTGCCTTAGTCAGCAGTCCTCACTGCTGAGGCATATGTTATTCCCTGATGTCTCCTGCTTTCTTAAATAATCAAATTCAGTATTTTGATAACAATATCAATTAAGGGAAAACTACCTCTTACCACAATGCACTGAAACAGTCTTAGTAGAAGGCTGCTTTATTTAAAGAAAATATAGGATTTTCTGGAAAGGACACTGAAGCACTGAAAGCACTTAAACTACTACTTATTAAAGTTATTTGACTAAATGACACTAAATGCTTATGAACTCACCAGCATTTGTAAAAATGCTGATACTCGCTTTTCAAATAACTTGTAATCTCAGGTAAGCAATTAGACAGGTACATCCCCGGAGCTGCTGATGAAGATGGCCTAAGTACTTTGCTGCACTTCATATATGTTGCTCGTATTACTTTGATACTATGTAATGTAACCATGTAAAATTATTACTATTAATGCAATGTTTTGTTGTACTTTGATTACTATATGCATGTGTTGTGATACTTGACATGACGTCATCCACCCCAGAACGTTTCCGCCGTTCCGGTTTTGGGGTGTGACAGATTGGTATCAGAGCATTTTTTATAGTGAGCTAAGTATATCAATTCATAAAAGATATACAGCCTATAAATGCAATGGGATAAAACACTCTGACCAAGAATTATACTTTAAAATATAACCATATTTTACCAAAGTATAATAACATCTAGAATCTAAGCACTCGAACCAAAGTATCACAAGAAGGACCATAATAAAAGTCTTCGGATGTTGAACACTACAGTCAAACCTGGGCAGTTATGTAATCGTAAGCTGGGATAAATGTAACCTGATCAACTACATTTATCCGAGATGCGATGAACGTGTGATCGGGAGTGATAGTGGTGTGCAGCAGATCTGAAACTTACCAAATAGGAATTCTAGAGCCAAACATAAAGTTAAAATACTATAGGAGTATTTTAGAACGCTAAAAGATCCACACTAATCCCAGAATCATAATAAGAAGATAAGACTCAATCAAGAATTAAAATACCATGGGGGTATTTTAGAATCTATAAACAACCTTGCGTGAATAATTAAAAAGACCCTTATCGATATACCTACAACTACAGAGGGTGTACTTCCAAGGTCTTATATAATAAAGACCCCATAGGCTAAGAAGGTGTGGTTTCGCTCTGTTTCCTTTTCCTCGTTGGGATGTGGTCCTAGAGTAGTATCACATATTCGAAGGCCTATCGGATCTAAGCTATATAGGATTTGTATACCCTGTGTAATCGTAGCAGGACTCGATATGGATCATACAGCGAAATGTTAATAATCCCTTAGGATTCTTTAGACATTTCCATTCTCGCGCGAACCCTGTAGAAAAACCCTATCCACTTCAGTGCCTGACAGAAGAGTTGATTTCGACCCCGAGGAGATTCATTGAGAAGATTTCTTGTTCGGAAGTGAATGAACCGGGTCGGGACTATTGAATACACCAAGTGCCCATATTCTCTTAGGGACAGTGGTGAGAGATTCGCCTAAACTTCGGAGATTCCTAGTCATCCATCATGAAGTGATGACACCCATAGTTGGAATCAGAAGGAAGGTGGAGTTGAAATTCGATATGTCCATACAAGAAGAGAACCCTAGGAAACTACCCGAAGGAAGCCAACGCCGATTCCAGCCAAAGATACGAGGCAGACCGAGGGAGCTAGTACATAGAACCCGGGAATTTGTCTTTTCCTCGTATTCGCCACGATAATTCACCCTTAAAAATGATGCAGTTTAGTGAGTTAGTGGTTACACTACTCACGCTATGTGTTAGGTAAATCGTCGTTTCCCGTTGCCAGATACGCGATTAGGGCGGATCCCCACATCTCTATTGAGAAAATTTTAGCCATCTGCCCTTGTGAGTTTCCCTTTCCACGATTTCGTTCCGAACCGTTCTCAATTCTCTCCAGGACGGAGAGTGAAACCTTCCCATGTATAAAAGTAACTTAGTAGGAACGACTCGCATCTTATGGCCTTTTTCCGATACTCATACTCTTACCTTGATTTCCAGGACTACATCATAGGGATGTAGGTCAACGTTCAAACAACTAGTACCCGAGGCACGGGAAAAATTTATGCCTAATGCGTTCAGGACAGAAATGTCCAGGGTTAACCATCATCTCTCATTACCTTGTATTCCTCTCCGTGTAGGAAAAACCATGCCACCGAAGAAGCGTAACCAATCCGCAAGCAAGAAACCTGCCCTCTTATTCGATGAAGCTACGTTCCAAGCTGCAGTCTCAGCAGCCGTAGCAGCTGTCATGGCTCACCTGAATGCTAACCACGCCAATGTTAGCAAGGGCCCTGTCGGGATTTCTAATTCTGGCAATGGACGGCAGCAACCCACTCTTCCCCACTCAGCCACCCAAGAACCTCCACTTAACCCACTAAAGAGAAAATTTAAGATAGAGGAGGGAAGTACCTCGGCTCCAGGACCTTCCGAAGGGCAACGAGCTGAGGCAGTCGATACCCCTGTAAATCCTTCCCTCCCGACCTCAAGAAGACCATACCTAGGAGACCTTCCCCACTGCAGCAAGTGCAGCTACCATCATCATGGTACCTGCCGGGAACTTTATTGTGCTAGGTGCCACATGCTGGGGCATATTGCCCGTGTCTGCAGATGCCCGGTTGAGTTCATTACACCAACCACCAATGTGGCGACCCGTATGGTTTGCCACCTATGTGGTAGAATGGGACACTCTAAGAGGGACTGCTCGACTGAAGAGAAAGACAAAGACACAGAAGGAGCCTGACACTACTGCTTAGGAAGAAGCAGCAAAGAAACTCGTTGGATTTTGGTACGTCTCTCGATCCCGGATAACTAAGCTAAGAAAACAATAAAAGACTAATTCAAGTATAAATTCTTTCCAGTAAGGCGAAAGTCGCAGCACTGTTATGAAATTTAAACTCATTAGGTAAAACTATAATGGCTAAACATATACGTTACGGCCATGTATATTTAGGATGGATAGACCTAGAGTGAGCGAATGCCGCCTCATTTCCTGTTCCTCGTTTGGTTGTGGATTTAGGGCGGGGTCGCTCAGTCAACAGTCCTCCCCACCTTAAATATACATGACTAGTATATGTGAGGCGATTATAGAGATGCCTCGTGAGAATCCAATCAAGAAAAGATACTCTATTCGGAAACACTTAGAACTCTCTATAGTTCCGCGTCGACTCTATCGGTCCAAGTATCCGCGGTAGCGATATATGGGACGAAACCCGAGACGCCTAGAACTTGTGTGCCTGTTCGGCACATGACTCTATCGATCTTCACTTTATATCATGTCGAAGTGAGCCAACTTCGATGACTCTATTGAGCACGGTTTGACTTCGTGCAACCATGTGTACATTCTTAGTGCTGTGAGCTTTCTCCATGGCCGTATCGGCAAATAAAGGTTCCTCCGAACCCGAACCTAACACAAATAATCACATCTAATGCAATTCGTCAATCGTCCCTCTTATTTCAAACCTTCCGAAGTACTCAAGTAAGGGTACCCCACGCCGTCGATCGACCCCGCGTAGTCAAATGAACACCAAAGTGAAAAGCACTGCAAATACCTCAGAAAACGACAACCATCCGAGGCATACTCCGTTGAATTCCCTGGGTGACCCTCCTCACCTCGCACATAAGGTTCGTGAACCCAGAGAATAGAACTCATGAGGCTGGCCACTATGACCAGGTGTACTGCTGGCATCCATCAAGTATGGGCAGTTAAGCCACGCATGAGTTCTACCATGAACCTCTTCGCAAAACACTTTCACCCCATTCGATGACATAGGAGCAGAAAATCAAGAGAACTACTGCGGATTGAGCTAGTAGAGTTCCGAGTGAAGAGACCCTATGCCCACTAGATTTGCCTTAGACCGAGAAAACTCAGAACCTTTGGGAGAATAGTTGCGGTAGGTGCTCGCACTACTCCTGCACCTTGCCCACCCAGTTATAGGCAGGTAGTGCTTATCATCCTCCACCCTCTCACAAGGAGGAAAATCGTCGTCGCCTCGTAGATGATGAATCATATTTCCCGAGGTAAACACTAGAATACCGAGAACCACAGGGTAACCTTCGCAGCCAAGAATACTTGGTCAAGTGCGAAAGTAGTTGCGTTAAATCTCATGACACGGATCCCGAAAAGATTATAGACTCGACACCAGCCTTGGTGTTAGTCGAGGGATTACGTCGGAGCACGCACTTTCCACGCTAGAATAAACCACAGTCTTAGAGATTCCTTGGACTAATAGGTGTTCTCCGAATACTATCTCAAGCAGAGATAGTAGAACTACCTCGCGAGATAGTCCAACACTCGTCTGGTGAAACCCTATCTCCCCGATTCTCAGGGTTTCCGTATCTCAAGCGTCGTTAGTGCAGGTCCATTTTGCACAAGCTGGAGATAGACACTCTATAGCAAACCGATGACCATAGTCGCGCAACCCACTTGACGATCTAGGAAGCCTCTACCATCCAGTGGAAAGAAAGCATGAAACTGAAGACCACTTGAGATTCCTAAGAACCAACCCGAAGGACTACACTACCAGTACGAGAGAGAACGTTAGGAACTTCGGAATGGCGATCACACCAGTGATGATCTTGCCATAGAAGTACACTATGTTCTAAGTACTGAAAGGCTCTACCCTTCCTAGAGCGTAGGACCATCCGGGAATCCTCATGGAAATTGGTCCAATCCTTTTCAGAACACTACTACTTTCGGATATACCACAAGATTCACATTCGACCGATCCACTTCTTAGACTTGATATGCGATTATCCGACAACACTCTTCGTGCCTCACTCATCTTGATAGAATCCAGCGAGAACCTTGACTTCATAGATACACCAGTCGGAACCCGCTAGCTACACTAGACGGAATCCACATCCCTTATGTGAAGGTCTGTAAGAAGGGCAAACACAGACTAGAGATCACTTGGGAATGCGAGGGCAACCGTATAGGAAGTACTCCCTCATCTCTACTTGGCCATTCATGCCTACTTCCTCGTCTAGACTTGAATTTCAGGACGAAATTCCCTCTAACGGGGGGATGATGTGACAATCCAAGTTGCCCCGTTACATTTCCCCGTTACCGTTAACGGAATATTCCACTGTATAAAAGTTCCGTTAATTAGAGGGCATCAATTTAATAAACATTCCATTTGGTTACCGTTAATATGCCGTTAAGTCGTGATAAAAGGGAATAAAAACTCAAGACACACATTTCCATTTATTGAGGAAATGTCAAGTTTTATTATTACGACCACTAAATCGGGTGCGACCAAAAGCCCCGTTTAACGACAGTATCGGGTAAAATTCCACTGAGCCCCGACTGTGAAACCTATATAAGGGTGAGTGGAGTCAAATGGGAGACTTTTTACACACTCTCTCTATACTCTCTCTCTAGACCCGTTTTCGCCCCGAATTCGCAACCAAACGCTTCCAAATTGTAAGTCTGCTTACCCTAACTTATTCTAAGCGTATTGATTTATGTTTATAGCCCAAAAATCATCCAAGAAGACATAAGATAAGGAGTTTACGGCCCAGGAACATTCTAGGGCCGTAAACCCCTAAAAAGGTGTCAAAAATGCCTTTAAACTTGACCATGAGCTTAGAAACTATTAGGGGATATAGCCTATGGGTGTTTAAACACTAAAATGCATGGATTTAAGACTCAAAGAAGAGTTTACGGCCCAAGCACATGCTTAGGCCGTAAACTCCACAAGTTAGGGTCCCAAATGTGCACCAAACTCATCCTAGGGCTTATTACATATTTTAGGGACTTATTCCTTTGAGTTTAGGACACTAGAACACTCCAAAATGAATTAAAGAAAGGAGTTTACGGCCCATGAATAGTCAAGGCCGTAAACTCCCTAAAATCATGCCCAAAAGTGTGATTTTGCCCCCCTAATGGCCTTAGACATTTACCATAAACTACTAGGAGGAGATCTAAGGACTTAAACCCAAGAAAATGAGACATTTCTTGGAGTTTACGGCCTAAGCATTTATCTAGGCCGTAAACTCCCCAAAGCCCCCTCAAATGTTAGTTTTAATCCTCCAAAATAGCATCACACTTCATTAGAAATTACTAGAAAGGCATTAGAGGCTTGAAACTTCACTAAACTCAAGGGTTGAGAGTTTACGGCCGTAAACTCCCTTGGGAGAGTTCTTAGGCCGTAAACTCCTATAAAATACCTTTAGAAGCCTCAAATCCAATCATGCCTTTGATGAAAAGTGCTTAGAATAAATCAAGGAACAAGCTAGAAGCATCAAAACCCCAAGAATAGAACCTTGGGAGTTTACGGCCGTAAACTCCCTTAGGTTGGGCCGTAAACTCCTTGTTTGGTCCATATTGATGCTTTAAACCCCTTTACACCCTTGATACTTGAGCATAGCTGTCACAACTGTAAATTTTAAGCCATGTAATCTATACATTCAAGTTAATGTGAATCAAAAACTTCAATCAAATACAACATGCTAGAACTACAAGTAGTCATCAAACAATTGGAAAACCCTAGAAGTTCTTGTTAAGTCTATTTTGGACTAGAACTTCCTTATTGGATCCAAGTGGACCAATAGGCTTCCAATTAGACTATCATGGGCTTAGAACCCTAATTGGACTCTAAGTGGACCCATATTTACTTATTCCAACATTTTAGGTCATGAATGAAATGGATTAAGAGCCTTGATACATGAATAACCTAAAACTAGTTCAAGAAAAACATAAAAATCCTACTACACTCCTTTAGACTTAAAACACACCCTAATTAACACTAATATTGGGCTTAAGGGCAAAAAGCCCAAAAATCTTTTTTTTCCTTCCCATTCTCGGCCCAAGGCCCAAACCCAAGAAGGAGTTGACTTTCAAGTGACACCTCATCTTTACCCATAGGATATCCATGCATTATTCTCATTTCTCCATGCACTTCACTTCAAAGATCACTTCCATTCTTCCCTCTCCCTCCCCATTCTTGTTTTGGCCGAGAGCAACACCACACACACACAAAACACTCACAAACTCTCTCTAAAATTCACTCAAGACTTCTTCCTCTTCTCCACTCAAAAATCTCGAGTTCTAGGAAGCTTTCAAGAGGAAATCTCCACAATATTCTTCATCTAAGGTAAGATTATGCATAGATCTATGGTTTAAATTCTTTTGTTATCAAAATCCTTTCCTAATCTATACAAAAATCGTGATCTTACACCCTAGAACCATCTCAAAACTCAAGATCTTCATCAAAGGGAGCCAAGGCCAAAAATACTTCATTTTTCTTCCATCTTTTCTTCCAAAAACCGAAACTACACCCAAGGTGAGCTTCATACCCCCTATTTTCTGTTTTTATGAGTTTTGTGGGGGGGGGGGGATACAAGTGAAAGTGTAGATCTATATGTGTTTGTATGCCTTGTATGATTTCCATGCTTATATGTATGCTTATATGTGTTTTAATGTTGGATCTAGCCATTTAACCCCTCAAAACCGAGATATAATTCATGTTTTATGATTTTAGCTTCAAATATATTCCTACATATAAAGTGATACAAGAAAAATAGCTAAGTGGTTAGCAACAAATTTTCTTTAAGCTAAAAACACCCATTTTGGGCCAAAAATGTGAAAAATACAAAATTAAGGGCCCAAATTGACATTTCACAGATTCTGATGGATGAAATGTGCCAAAACAGTTTCCATAAAACTATTTCTGGAATTATATTAAATTAGAGGATTAAAAACATAAATTTCAAGCTTATTGGGCTAAAAATGAAAATTTCGGCCCAAGGAGGCCCATTATGCGAATTTTTCTGTTTTGGAGGGCCAAAACTGTGAATTTCTGTAAAACAGTGGACTATAAGTGTCCCAAATCCTTTTCAAAGGTTTAAAATGCTTTTTAAATTTAAAAAGGACCAAAGTTGCAAAATTTTTCCAATTTGGGCCAAAATTGTCAAAATTGCGAAAAGAAGGGCTAAAACCGAGAAAAACTGCATTTTCAGGGACTTAAACTGTTTTCTATGAAAAATATGCTGGAAAATATTAATTTCAATAATTTTTGGTGTTAAAATGTCAAGAAAAATAGTTTGAGGACCAAACCGGGAAATATTACATAAAAAGGGTTGAAAATGTAAATTTTTACAAATAATGAGGGGCTGAAAACAGAAATACTTCAAGGCTAATTCAATATGTACAATTTGATCAAACAATGACACCTCGACTATCGATGAAATACAACTCATTACAATACCAAAAGTCGTTGCTAAACGAATTGGCTCGGTCTCGAGCCAATGGAAATCTACAACTACTAACTCTTCGACACTACGAATCATACAAATAACGTTGGTAATACATATACATACGAGTGTGCACAGACGTCTACGCACCATCTTCGGGCCCCAAAAGTGTAAAATCTTGCTTGTTGGGCCTAGCTAGCCCAATGACCTGATCTTAAGGCCCGAAGACACTTATTTTCTACGAAGTGTTGAGTTTCACCGACTTGGCACAACGTAGAGTGACTTTCAATGGCTTGTACCACTGGTCCCCAAGGGTCCTTGGTATTGCTAGAAAAGTCTGCATATTTTACGAGGCGGGTTTGTAGTAAATAATCCTGCTCGAGAACCTTCCAACGTCGCCTGGGACTGACACTGCTATCTTCGTAATGGTTTCAACGCAACTTAATGGATTCCAAAGGAACTAGGGGAACATCGGGTTTCCCTAGGGTTTTCAATACATACAGATTTGAAATGCATACATCTTCAATGAACATTTTTTTTAAAAGTATAGAAACAAACAAGCATACCTATGGATCTTCACAAACGTTTTCAAAAGCTTTTCTTTTCAGAAAATATCGGATTTTCTGGTGGTTTTTCAAACAATACAAACATTCGATTTCAAACACTACTTATGAACTCACCAACATTTCATATGTTGACGTTTTTCAAAATACTTGTATTCTCAGGGAACCAGTGAATCAAGGGAAATCATACTCAGTGACGGTTGCAGTTTATTTTGTATGAATTGAACAAATTAATTTTTGGGGAATGTAATGTTTAGACAATGTATGATATGTAAACACTACTGGTTGTACTATGTTGATGAATGGTGACGAATGTTGTTATGTTTCATATATATTCAATGTTATGGTATTCAATTAAGTCACGACAGCCCCCGGACGTTTCCGCCGTCTGGTTCGGGGGTGTGACAGGTTGGTATCAGAGCTTTGTTTATAGTAAACTAGCATGTCGAGCCATACATTGATATGCAACTATAAACCAAAAAGAGGGACTAACATAACTCTGAACAAAACAAATAAATAAAACACACTTGCCTGCATTAGGAGTAAGGACCTAACGCTGAATCAAACACCATAATGCTGGTATCTCGGTTAAGTCGGGACTGTTCTTAGTGATACCAAGGAGTGAATGTAGCCTGATCAACTACATTCTCTCCAAGGTAAAACTAACACACGTCTTGATGAGATCGGAATAGCCAGGGAACCTAAAACTATACCCTTTATCACCCAAAAAGAGAATGTTTGCTTAGTCCGTACAATAGTCATAATACCCTAGGAATAATGTAGCATAATTACGTACTCGCGCAGACCGCATGGCTGGTTTTCATCACCCTGGAGACCCCTACTTCCCTAATCAGGGAAACAACGGGTGGCTCGTCTTCAGGGAGCGTCCACATCTTCGGCACCACCTCCTGACGCAGCTCATCGCGGTTAGGGATAGACCTATCGTAGTCGGATATTAGTAACTATGTTATGTACTCCGACTCTATGTTTAAGTGACTACACTACTCATGGAGCCGTTATGCTGTCGGATTAGTGTTACTTATGTATGCTCCTACGAGCAAATTTTCTTGTACTAAATGCGGATAATATTAATAAACTTTTGTGTGTCTTGCTATGATATTCTCAGTTGTTATGTGTTGAGGCGTTATGATTGTATGCTAAATGATAGAAGTACTTAAGTTCGTACCATACACCTAGTTAGTAGGATCACAACCTCACGGAAACCACGTACACCCAACATCTTTCCGTTTCGTGACAAGAAGATGCCTCTCCGACCTACTCGCGGAAATCCTGAACCAACCCCGCCCGAAGTTGACTCCACTGCTTTCCAGGCAGCCGTGTCTGCTGCGGTCACGGCAGCTATGGTACAACTTCACCGAGGAAACAATGGAGGAGGCAATGGTCAAGGCTCCGGAAGTTCGAACAACGGGACGAACCAAGGGCTCACTAAAACGTACACCTACAAGGATTTTGCGAGCGCTAAACCCCGAACTTTCAACGGAACTGGGGGAGTGATCGCTCTAAAGCGATGGATCGAGAAGGTAGAGTCGGTGTTCGAGATATGCGAGTGCCCCGAGCAGATGAAGGTGAAGTTCGCGGCCTGCACTTTTGTGGACCAAGCACTCACTTGGTGGAATGGTCACATAGAAGCTATGACACTCCCTGTTGCCAACTCTATACCCTGGACAGAAATGAAAGAGATGTTGACGGCTGAGTACTGCCCCCGAGGTGAGATACAGAAGATGGAGCAGGAGCTGTGGAATCTCACGGTGCAGAATGGGAACATCGATGCTTACATATCGAGATTCAGCGAACTATCCCTGTTGTGCCCGGGTATGATCACATCAGAGGGAAAGAAGATTGAACGATTCATCTGGGGACTGACATCCCCCATTCAAGGGAATGTGATAGCTGCTAACCCTGAAACGTTTGACAGCGCGAAGAGATTGGCAAAGAGGCTATATGATCATAACCACAAAAAGGGCGAAAAACCAGTGGAGACCGAGAAGAAGAAGGAGGGGGATGGTAAGAAAGGATGGAACAACAAGAGGAAGGGGCGTCAGGGCCCCGAGACCTCTAAAAAGTAGCAAACGGTGGCAGTTAACGCTGTCACTGCGCCGGTTCCAGTCACCTCACATGCTCCAGCCTCAGCTGCTTCAAATGCTTCAAGGCCCTATTTTGGTAGCGCTCCCAAGTGCAATAAGTGCAGTTTCCATCATCATGGAGAATGTAAGGAGTTCCATTGCACCAGTTGCAACCGAAGGGGACATACTGCAAGATTCTGCAGGACTTATCCTTCTCAGAACCAGAGTCAGGGAAACAACCAGAGCAACAACAACAACCACCGCAACATCAACAACACCAATGCCGGCGGCAACAACGCAGGGCCTAGCCACACCTGTTTCGGGTGTGGAAGGACGGGACATTTCCGTCGAGATTGCCCTAACAACAACAACAATTCAGGAAACAGAGGAACAGGAAGAATGCTGACTATGTGTCACAACTGTAAATTTTGAGCCATGTAATCTATGCATTCAACCTAATGTGAATCAAAAACTTCAATCAAATACAAGATACAAGTACTATAAATAGTCATCAACCAATTGGAGACCCTAGAAGTTCTTATTAAGTCTAATTTAGGCTAGAACTTCCTTATTGGATCCAAGTGGACCAATGGGCTCCCAATTAGACTATTATGGGCTTAGAACCCTAATTGGACTCTAAGTGGACCCATATTTACTTATTCCAACATTTTAGGTCATGAATGAAATGGATTAAGAGCCTTGATACATGAATAACCTAAAGCTAGTTCAAGAAAAACATAAAAATCCTACTACACTCCTTAGACTTAAAACACACCCTAATTACCACTAATATTGGGCTTAGGAGCAAAAAGCCCAAAAATTTCCTTTTCCTTCCATGTTTTCGGCCCACATCAAGCCCAAGAGGAGGGTTTGACTTTCCCATGCCACCTCATTATTGTCCATAGGATCTCCATGCAAGATACTTCCTTTTTCCCATGCAAGCATCACTTCAAAATCACCTCACTTCTCTCCCCTCTCTCACTCTCGGCCATACACACCCACACACCAAAAATCTCTCACAAATTCTCTCTAGTTCACTCAAGAAAACTCTCTTCTTCCCTCTCCAAAATCTCGAAAATTTGGAAGCATTCAAGAAGGTTCTTCCACAAAATTCTTCATCTAAGGTAAGATCATGCATAGATCTATGGTTTAAATTCTTTTGTTATCAATCATCTCTTCCTAATCCATGCAAAAATCATGATCTTGCACCCTAGAACCATCTCCAAACTCGAGATCTTCATCAAAGGGAGCCAAGGCCAAAAACACTTCATTTTCCTTCCATTTTTCCTTGCAAAACCGAACCAACACCTCAAGGTGAGATTCATACCCCTATTTTCTGTTTTTATGAAGTTTTGTGGGGGGGGAATACAAGTGAAAGTGTAGATCTATATGTGTTTGTATGCCTTGTATGATTTCCATGCTTATATGTATGCTTTTATGTGTTTTTATGTTAGATCTAGCCTTAAAACCCATCAAAACCGAGAAATATCTTGTGTTAAATGATTTTAGCTTCAAATATATTTCTAAACACAAAGTGCTTCAAGAAAAATGGCTAAGGGGTTTAGTAATAATTTTCTTTGGGTTAAAAACACAAATTTGGGCCTAAAATGTGAAAAATACAAAGTTAAGGGCCCAAAATGACATTTTACAGATTCTGATGGTTGAAATGTGCCAAAACAGTTTCAATAAAACTATTTCTGGAATTTTATTCAATTAGAGGATTAAAAACATAAATTTCAAGCTTATTGGGCTAAAAATGAAAATTTCGGCCCAATAAGGCCCATTATGCGAATTTTTCTGTTTTGGAGGGCCAAAACTGTAACTTTCTGTAAAACAGTGGACTATAAGTGTCCCAAATCCTTTTCAAAGGTTTAAAATGCTTTTTAAATTTAAAAAGGACCAAGGATGCAAAAATTTTCCAATTTGGGCCAAAATTGTCAAAATTGCGAAAAGAAGGGCTAAAACCGAGAAAAACTGCATTTTCAGGGGCTTAAACTGTTTTCTATGAAAAATATGCTGGAAAATGTTAATTTCAATACTTTTTGGTGTTAAAATGTCAAGAAAAATAGTTTAAGGACCAAACCGGGAAATATTGAAATAAAAGGGTTGAAAATGTAAATTTTACAAATAATGAGGGGCTGAAAACAGAAATATCTCAAGGCTGATTCATTATGTACAATTTGATCAAATAATGATACCTCGACTATCAATGAAATACAACTCATTACAATACCAAAAGTCGTTGTGAAACGAATTGGCTCGGTCTCGAGCCAATGGAAATCTACAACTACTAACTCTTCGACACTACGAATCATACAAATAACGTTGGTAATACATATACATACGAGTGTGCACAGACGTCTACGCACCATCTTCGGGCCCCAAAAGTGTAAAATCTTGCTTGTTGGGCCTAGCTAGCCCAATGACCTGATCTTAAGGCCCGAAGACACTTATTTTCTACGGAGTGTTGAGTTTTACCGACTTGGCACAACGTAGAGTGACTTTCAATGGCGTGTACCACTGGTCCCCAAGGGTCCATGGTATTGCTAGAAGAGTCTGCTTATTTTACGAGGCGGGTCGGGGACCCCTCGCACGCATATTTTCCCCAACCGGTTAATGGAGTCACCGGGGTCTTCGTGACCTCTTTCTCTTCGGGTGTGGGACTACACTTAGTCCGGGCGATTGGATAACGTGATTAGTACGGACGACGCCTTCGGGTTCGTTAGTATAACTATAAACTGGGCGTTTGTGTAATGCGGGTTTGTAGTAAATAATCATTGCTCGAGAACCTTCCAACGTCGCCTAGGACAGACACTACTATTTTCGTAATGGTTTCAACGCAACTTAATGGATTTCAAAAGAGCTAGGGGAACATCGGGTTTCCCTAGGGTTTTTACTACATACAGATTCAAAACGCATACATCTTCAACGAACATTTTTTTAAGTATAGAAACAAACAAGCATACCTATGGATCTTCACAAACGTTTTCGAAAGCTTTTCTTTTCAGAAAATATCGGATTTTCTGGTGGTTTTTCAAGCAAAATAAACATTCGATTTCAAACACTACTTATGAACTCACCAACATTTCATATGTTGACGTTTTTCAAAATACTTGTATTCTCAGGGAACCAGTGAATCAAGGAAAATCATACGCAGTGACGGTTGCAGTTTATTTTTGTATGAATTGAACAAATTAATTTTTGGGGAATGTAATGTTAAAACAATGTATGACATGTAAACACTACTGGTTGTAATATGTTGATGAATGGCGACGAATGTTGTTTTGTTTCATATATATTCAATGTTATGGTATTCAATTGAGTCACGACAGCCCCCGGACGTTTCCGCCGTCTGGTTCGGGGGTGTGACACTATGGGTCAGAGTGATGCAGTTCAAGATCCCGCAGTTGTGACCGGTACGTTTCTCCTAAACCGCACTTATGCATGCATCTTATTTGATACCGGAGCGGAGCGAAGTTTCGTAAGCGGGAAGTTTAAACATTTACTAAAACAACAACCCCAGAAGCTAAATGAAACCTATACGGTGGAAATGGCCAATGGGAAAACCGAATCCACTAGGGAGATCTACATCGGATGTACCCTAACCCTTAACCAGCACGTCTTTCGAATAGACCTTATGCCAGTATCAATTAGGAGTTTCGATGTGATTATCGGCATGGATTGGTTAAGCCCCCACCATGCTGAGATTATGTGCCACGAGAAGGCCGTTCGCCTTCGTCTCCCAAATCACGAAACCCTAGTGATTTACGGAGGCAAACCCAGTACGAATCTCCGCCTCATCTCGTGCATCAAAGCGCAAAAACACTTGCGAAAGAACAATTTGGCGTTCTTGGCCCACATAGTGGACAAGACCAAAGAAGAAACTAACATCCAAGACATTCCGGTAGCGTGTAAATTCCCGGACGTGTTTCCCGAAGATCTTCCAGGAGTACCCCCAGAGAGACAGGTTGAATTCCGAATCGACCTCGTTCCAGGAGCAACTCCTCTCGCTAAGTCACCATATCGGTTGGCACCTGCTGAAATGCAGGAATTATCCAGCCAACTCAGTGAACTTCTGGACAAGGGATTTATCCGACCTAGCTACTCGCCGTGGGGAGCTCCGGTGCTCTTTGTCAAAAAGAAGGACGGATCTTTCAGAATGTGTATCGATTACAGAGAGTTGAATAAACTCACTGTTAAAAACCGCTACCCACTCCCGCGAATCGATGATCTATTCGACCAGCTCCAAGGAGCTAGCTATTTTTCTAAAATAGACTTACGATCCGGATACCACCAACTCAAGGTCCGAGAAGAGGATATTCCAAAAACCGCTTTTCGAACCCGCTATGGACATTATGAATTCGTCGTAATGCCCTTCGGTCTAACAAATGCACCTGCCGCATTTATGGATCTAATGAATCGAATCTGTCGACCGTTCCTGGACAATTTCGTCATTGTGTTTATCGATGACATCCTCGTCTATTCTCGAAGCGAAGAGGAGCATGGCCGTCATCTCCGACAAATTTTAGAGACTCTGCGCACGGAAAAGCTTTACGCCAAACTCTCCAAGTGCGAGTTCTGGCTTCGGAGTGTGAATTTCTTAGGCCACGTAGTTAGCCAAGAAAGAATTCATGTGGATCCCTCTAAGATCAAAGCTGTGGAAGGATGGGCAACTCCGACTACGCCCACAGAAATTCGTCAATTTTTAGGCCTAGCAGGGTACTATAGGAGATTCATCCAAAACTTCTCTAAGATCGCCAAGCCGCTTACCTTGCTTACGCAAAAGGGCGTGCCATTCAAGTGGACAGACCGACAAGAGATTGCGTTTCGAACCCTGAAGCAAGCTCTTTGCAGCGCTCCTGTACTATCTCTACCTGAAGGAACGGAAGATTTTGTAGTTTACTGTGACGCGTCAAATCAAGGCTTAGGTTGCGTTCTCATGCAACGTGGAAGAGTGATAGCATATGCGTCCCGTCAACTAAAGACGCACGAAGTAAATTACACGACCCATGACCTAGAACTGGGAGCCGTGGTCTTCGCCCTAAAAATTTGGAGGCACTACCTGTACGGTACTAAGTGCACCATCTTCACAGACCACAAGAGCCTCCAGCACATCTTGAATCAGAAGGAGCTGAACATGAGACAACGAAGATGGGTGGAGTTGTTAAACGACTACGAATGCGAGATCAAGTACCATCCAGGCAAGGCCAACGTGGTGGCTGACGCATTAAGTCGGAAGGAATACACAAATCGCCGTACGAAAACGCACTCGATAACCATTCAGTCTCATCTGACCACTCAAATTGCATCAGTCCAGGCAGAGGCTATGAAAGCGGAAAATAGAACTAGCGAGGCATTGCGCGGAATGGAGAAGAACCTGGAAGTCAAAGAGAATGGGGTATACTACTTCATGAACCGTATCTGGGTTCCAAAAATCGGAGGATTCAGAGAGACCGTTATGAAGGAAGCCCACAAGACACGATACTCCATTCATCCTGGTTCGGACAAGATGTATTTGGACATTAAGCAGCACTATTGGTGGCCTAACATGAAGGCGGAAATCGCAACTTATGTTAGTAAGTGCCTTACGTGTGCCAAAGTAAAAGTGGAATACCAGAAACCTTCCGGATTGTTACAGCAACCAGCAATCCCTGAGTGGAAATGGGAGGGGATTTCTATGGACTTCGTGACCAAGCTACCCAAGACGTCGGAAGGATTGGACACCATATGGGTAATAATCGACCGACTGACGAAATCTGCCCATTTCCTGCCAATCAAAGAGTCCTACAAGATGGAGAGGCTGACGCGTTTGTACCTACGAGAGATTGTAAGACTTCATGGAGTGCCAAAATCTATCATCTCGGATAGGGACAGTAGGTTCACGTCACGCTTTTGGCAGTCGCTCCACAAGGCCATGGGAACTCATCTTGATACGAGCACCGCGTATCACCCACAAACGGACGGTCAAAGCGAACAAACCATTCAGACGCTTGAAGACATGCTTCGTGCATGCGTGATAGACTTCGGAAAGTCTTGGGATACCCACCTACCGCTGATCGAGTTTTCATATAACAATAGTTATCATTCGAGTATCAAGGTGGCCCCTTTCGAAGCACTGTACGGGCGTAAATGTAGATCACCGTTATGTTGGGCTGAAGTAGGTGACACCCAGCTAGCAAGAACACATACGTCGGATAGGGCAATGACAGGACCGGAAATCATTCGCGAGACCACAGAAAAGATTGTCCAGATCAAAGCTCGATTACAAGCATCGCGTGACCGGCAAAAGAGCTACGCTGATAAACGGCGAAAGCCCTTAGAATTCCAGGTCGGTGATCGAGTATTGTTGAAGGTCTCACCCTGGAAAGGAGTTATACGTTTCGGAAAGCGAGGAAAGCTAAACCCACGGTACATTGGACCTTTCGAAATCGTCGCTCGAATAGGCCCGGTAGCCTACAGACTACAACTACCCACGGAGCTAAACGGTGTACACCCCGTGTTTCATGTTTCTAATCTGAAAAAGTGCCTATCAGATGAAACTCTCGTCATTCCTCTTGACGAAATCGAAATCAATGAGAATCTCCTGTTCGTCGAAGAACCAATCGAAATCATGGACAGGGAGGTGAAGCGTACTAAACAAAGTCGCATCCCGATCGTGAAGGTACGGTGGAACGCAAAGCGTGGGCCAGAATTCACGTGGGAACGCGAAGATCAAATGAAGCAGAAGTACCCTCACCTATTCTAGCAATTCTCAAATCTAGCTTTCAAACAGAATTTCGGGACGAAATTCCCTCTAACGGGGGGATGATGTCACAACTGTAAATTTTAAGCCATGTAATCTATACATTCAAGTTAATGTGAATCAAAAACTTCAATCAAATACAACATGCTAGAACTACAAGTAGTCATCAAACAATTGGAAAACCCTAGAAGTTCTTGTTAAGTCTATTTTGGACTAGAACTTCCTTATTGGATCCAAGTGGACCAATAGGCTTCCAATTAGACTATCATGGGCTTAGAACCCTAATTGGACTCTAAGTGGACCCATATTTACTTATTCCAACATTTTAGGTCATGAATGAAATGGATTAAGAGCCTTGATACATGAATAACCTAAAACTAGTTCAAGAAAAACATAAAAATCCTACTACACTCCTTTAGACTTAAAACACACCCTAATTAACACTAATATTGGGCTTAAGGGCAAAAAGCCCAAAAATCTTTTTTTTCCTTCCCATTCTCGGCCCAAGGCCCAAACCCAAGAAGGAGTTGACTTTCAAGTGACACCTCATCTTTACCCATAGGATATCCATGCATTATTCTCATTTCTCCATGCACTTCACTTCAAAGATCACTTCCATTCTTCCCTCTCTCTCCCCATTCTTGTTTTGGCCGAGAGCAACACCACACACACACAAAACACTCACAAACTCTCTCTAAAATTCACTCAAGACTTCTTCCTCTTCTCCACTCAAAAATCTCGAGTTCTAGGAAGCTTTCAAGAGGAAATCTCCACAATATTCTTCATCTAAGGTAAGATTATGCATAGATCTATGGTTTAAATTCTTTTGTTATCAAAATCCTTTCCTAATCTATACAAAAATCGTGATCTTACACCCTAGAACCATCTCAAAACTCAAGATCTTCATCAAAGGGAGCCAAGGCCAAAAATACTTCATTTTTCTTCCATCTTTTCTTCCAAAAACCGAAACTACACCCAAGGTGAGCTTCATACCCCCTATTTTCTGTTTTTATGAGTTTTGTGGGGGGGGGGGATACAAGTGAAAGTGTAGATCTATATGTGTTTGTATGCCTTGTATGATTTCCATGCTTATATGTATGCTTATATGTGTTTTAATGTTGGATCTAGCCATTTAACCCCTCAAAACCGAGATATAATTCATGTTTTATGATTTTAGCTTCAAATATATTCCTACATATAAAGTGATACAAGAAAAATAGCTAAGTGGTTAGCAACAAATTTTCTTTAAGCTAAAAACACCCATTTTGGGCCAAAAATGTGAAAAATACAAAATTAAGGGCCCAAATTGACATTTCACAGATTCTGATGGATGAAATGTGCCAAAACAGTTTCCATAAAACTATTTCTGGAATTATATTAAATTAGAGGATTAAAAACATAAATTTCAAGCTTATTGGGCTAAAAATGAAAATTTCGGCCCAAGGAGGCCCATTATGCGAATTTTTCTGTTTTGGAGGGCCAAAACTGTGAATTTCTGTAAAACAGTGGACTATAAGTGTCCCAAATCCTTTTCAAAGGTTTAAAATGCTTTTTAAATTTAAAAAGGACCAAAGTTGCAAAATTTTTCCAATTTGGGCCAAAATTGTCAAAATTGCGAAAAGAAGGGCTAAAACCGAGAAAAACTGCATTTTCAGTGACTTAAACTGTTTTCTATGAAAAATATGCTGGAAAATATTAATTTCAATAATTTTTGGTGTTAAAATGTCAAGAAAAATAGTTTGAGGACCAAACCGGGAAATATTACATAAAAAGGGTTGAAAATGTAAATTTTTACAAATAATGAGGGGCTGAAAACAGAAATACTTCAAGGCTAATTCAATATGTACAATTTGATCAAACAATGACACCTCGACTATCGATGAAATACAACTCATTACAATACCAAAAGTCGTTGCTAAACGAATTGGCTCGGTCTCGAGCCAATGGAAATCTACAACTACTAACTCTTCGACACTACGAATCATACAAATAACGTTGGTAATACATATACATACGAGTGTGCACAGACGTCTACGCACCATCTTCGGGCCCCAAAAGTGTAAAATCTTGCTTGTTGGGCCTAGCTAGCCCAATGACCTGATCTTAAGGCCCGAAGACACTTATTTTCTACGAAGTGTTGAGTTTCACCGACTTGGCACAACGTAGAGTGACTTTCAATGGCTTGTACCACTGGTCCCCAAGGGTCCTTGGTATTGCTAGAAAAGTCTGCATATTTTACGAGGCGGGTCGGGGACCCCTCGCACGCATATTTTCCCCAACCGGTTAATGGAGTCATCGGGGTCTTCGTGACCTCTTCCTCCTCGGATGTGGGACTACACCTTGTCCGGGCGATTGGATAACGCGATTAGTACTGACGACGCCTTCGGGAGTCGTTGGTATATCTACAAACTGGGCGTTTGCGTAACGCGGGTTTGTAGTAAATAATCCTGCTCGAGAACCTTCCAACGTCGCCTGGGACTGACACTGCTATCTTCGTAATGGTTTCAACGCAACTTAATGGATTCCAAAGGAACTAGGGGAACATCGGGTTTCCCTAGGGTTTTCAATACATACAGATTTGAAATGCATACATCTTCAATGAACATTTTTTTTAAAAGTATAGAAACAAACAAGCATACCTATGGATCTTCACAAACGTTTTCAAAAGCTTTTCTTTTCAGAAAATATCGGATTTTCTGGTGGTTTTTCAAACAATACAAACATTCGATTTCAAACACTACTTATGAACTCACCAACATTTCATATGTTGACGTTTTTCAAAATACTTGTATT
Source organism: Lactuca sativa (assembly GCF_002870075.4). Lineage (NCBI taxonomy): Eukaryota > Viridiplantae > Streptophyta > Magnoliopsida > Asterales > Asteraceae > Lactuca > Lactuca sativa. The sequence goes on along the minus strand of NC_056630.2, from coordinate 152,440,567 downwards.
CTCAGAGAACCAGTGAATCAAGGGAAATCATACTCAGTGACGGTTGCAGTTTATTTTGTATGAATTGAACAAATTAATTTTTGGGGAATGTAATGTTTAGACAATGTATGATATGTAAACACTACTGGTTGTACTATGTTGATGAATGGTGACGAATGTTGTTATGTTTCATATATATTCAATGTTATGGTATTCAATTAAGTCACGACAGCCCCCGGACGTTTCCGCCGTCTGGTTTGGGGGTGTGACAATAGCAAAGTCCCACAGCTGATAGGAGACCCTTAGCACCCTTTAACGCTACCCGGGACCCCAAACACTCAACCAAAAGTGTTTTCCACTCCTTTGAGTGTGTATAATTGTTTAATTAGTATATTATATGCTAATTGTATGTGAACATATGTCATCATATGTTAAAATAGGTCCTAGTGTGTGTTCAAGTCCTTGCGTGACCCCGAACGCCCAAACGGCACTACCGTCGGACCTACTTATACCAGGTGAGTTCATACCCCTGAATGAACCTTTTTAATGCTTTTAAATGTTTTCATAGGGGGGGATTACAAGTTAAACATGCCAGTTATCATATCAATCACATGTGATTGATAACCCGCATGCACAAGATTTTACCACTGTACACTGTTTTACCGAGTAGGACACTATAAATGGCTTTCAAAAAGGGTTTTTAAATTTGTCCAAGTTCTTACTTTCATAGCTTATCAAAGACTCATTTCAACTGATTTATAAAAGATTCTCAAAGATTTCTAAAGATTTTCACACCTATTTTATCAAAGAATACAAATGCGATTTTTCCTGAGTAACAAAATCTTTAAGGGTTTTCATGAATACTTTTAATTGTTAGATACCACTGCTTCGCTTATACTTATTTTATGCTCCTACTCTGTAATGTTTTTGGCTTGTACCTGAAGTCACTTATACCTGATAACTATTATACTTATTTACCCTCTTACTTAGTGATACGATTCTACTTCGCTGTATTTGAGATCGACTTTACTTCACTTATACTTGATACGCTCTTACTTCACTTGTGGTCATATCTACTTCGCGATGCGCCTATACTTATTCGACACTTATACTTCACTTGCGACCGCTCTTACTTCACTTGTTAGACACTCCTACTTCACGAGAATCACTTTCACTTGATACCCACTTAGTCATAGTTAGATGTATGTCCGTACTTATATAGGTATATATAAGTAATGACTGAAAGACTTAGGAAGGCTCATCGGCCCTATTTCCTTTTCTTCGTTGAGATGTGGTCTGGTGGGATCGGGTAGCCGTCCGAAGGTCGTTTGGTCCATTAGTTAAATACTATGTATATGAGTATGGACATATAGGGAATTCTCTAGTCAAGCCAATTAAGAGTCTCTTCTTCTATTCTACACTCACTTTAGAAACACACTACCCACTGCTTGGAAGTCTCTACCGCTAGAATATCACTTGTGTTAGAAACCCACTCCTCTCAAGAAACACACTATTCTCTATTTGGGATGCATCTTCGGGACGCGGCCTTCTCCGTCGTCTAGTTGGTAACCAGAGTCTCCTGTAGGGAGAGCGGACATTGTGTGTATAGGCCTATACGGGATTGACAACCCCGCACCCTGACTGCTAGCTACAGTCCACGGCCCACCAAGCCAAGGGGTGACAAATGTCACATTATATAGATGCTTGTAGGGCGTCTGGAACTCTAGTCAGTATGGTTACGAGTATCCTGGGTTGCCTTATAATTCATGGCTTTAAGGTAACGGTATTTTCGTCAACAATTTACACTGTATGCTGATGTCACTTTTCAGAGTCACTCTGTTTCGACCTTGCTAGCTGTATCTTTCATTTGATACTGTTTGGGGTCTATAATCTCTGTTTTGACCTTGCTAGCTGTATCTTTCATTTGATACTGTCTGGGGTCTATAGTCTCTGTTTCGACCTTGCTAGCTGTATCTTTCATTTGATACTGTCTGGGGTCTATAGTCTCTGTTTCGACCTTGCTAGCTGTATCTTTCATTTGATACTGTCTGGGGTCTATAGTCTCTTTTTCGACCTTGCTAGCTGTATCTTTCATTTGATACTGTCTGGGGTCTATAATCTCTGTTTCGACCTTGCTAGCTGTATCTTTCAATTGATACTGTCTGGGGTCCGTAGACTTTGTTCTGACCTTGTGAGAGATACCTTTCATTTGGTATCGTCTTCGGTCTATATTTACTGTTTTAGACCTTACCAGCTGTACCTTTCGTTTGGTACCTTCTGTGGTCTATGTCTCCCCTTTGTTAGACTGAACCAGGCGTGTCGTCAGTTCGATACCCTCCTGGAGTCTATGATTCTTTGCCTTAGTCAGCAGTCCTCACTGCTGAGGCATATGTTATTCCCTGATGTCTCCTGCTTTCTTAAATAATCAAATTCAGTATTTTGATAACAATATCAATTAAGGGAAAACTACCTCTTACCACAATGCACTGAAACAGTCTTGGTAGAAGGCTGCTTTATTTAAAGAAAATATAGGATTTTCTGGAAAGGACACTGAAGCACTGAAAGCACTTAAACTACTACTTATTAAAGTTATTTGACTAAATGACACTAAATGCTTATGAACTCACCAGCATTTGTAAAAATGCTGATACTCGCTTTTCAAATAACTTGTAATCTCAGGTAAGCAATTAGACAGGTACATCCCCGGAGTTGCTGATGAAGATGGCCTAAGTACCTTGCTGCACTTCATATATGTTGCTCGTATTACTTTGATACTATGTAATGTAACCATGTAAAATTATTACTATTAATGCAATGTTTTGTTGTACTTTGATTACTATATGCATGTGTTGTGATACTTGACATGACGTCATCCACCCCAGAACGTTTCCGTCGTTCCGGTTTTGGGGTGTGACACTATTCGATCAGCCAACTGTAAAAGAATCAGTAAATCCGCCATTATCATCGCATCCCTCCATCATCGCCAGCTGCTGTCTACATCGTCGTTTCCAACACCACCTGCCACCACCGTTGCCCTTCTACCGCTGCTGCAGTTTCAGCCCCAGCACCGCCTGTTCCTGCTGTTGTTGGTAAGACCACCACTATCGTTTCCTTGGAGCTATTTGGAAATTTCTCTACAAATCAATTTACTGGATGCCATTGTTAATGAGGTCTAGAAGGTTTTTGTAAATCACGTGGTTAAGGTTTTTCCATATTTAAGACAAATCAACGATTGTATTTTTCCGGATTTTGTACTCAAATTCCGATTGAATTTCTTAATTGATTGTGTGAAACGCTGAAGGAGACAAGATGGGGAAGTTTGGCTTACTTGACTTTTAATTTTGACTATTTGGCTGACTTGGCTTTTAAAATTAGTAAAATCAGTTTTTATTTTTGCCATATGACATATCTACCTGCTAGTTTAGGTAACAAGACTAAAAAGACAAGTTGCCCACAACTTTGTTCCCTTATAAAGCCACAAAAAAGTTAAGTGACTAAAAGGGTAAACCCTAGAAAGTTCATAGGTTGTATGTGTCATTTTCCTTAAAAAAATAGAGATCGTGAGATTCAACCACAACCGCATATTTCACATCTGCCACTCTAACTCTCTGGCATACCGGTGCGATAGGTCTATATTAATCATAAATGATTATACAGTGTCACTCGTTCCTTTCTCCTCCGTCGCAATCCCTACCACCATAACCGCCACCGCCACTACCACTACCACCACCTCTGATACCAGTTGATTCCACCACAGCCACCTCCGTCAGTTATACTTCCTCTAGCTCTACCACCATCATCTCTTTCACCACCGTCATAATCATATATAATTACTCAATCTGTGAACAGACATATATGTATAATTATTTATTATTAGGCATATACGTATAAACATATATAATCTTATATAATTATACCTCTCATCGATATAATCATTTATGATTAGGCATATCTCGTTGTTGCCGGTATACTGGAACGTTAAAATGACAAATGACAAATATATAGTTAAAGTTGAATCTCAAGATCTCTATTTTCTTTAGTCTCAAGTAATTTGTCATATATATATATATATATATATATATATATATATATATATATATATAGAGAGAGAGAGAGAGAGAGAGAGAGAGAGGTAGGTTCAAATGTTTCTCACATCTATTGTGTGCTAGAATGCACCAATAAAAATTGAGTAAACATTAAATGTATATTAAATGATATCCATATTTATAATCTTCTTTATGGAAACTAATTTAATTCGTCATTAATATGTCAATAATAATATTCCTTCATAATGAATTCATATATAAAATAATAAGAGTGTATTCTAGGAGAACGAGAGTATATTATACTAGAATACACCCTCATTTTTTATATTCCATACAACTTTATTGTATTTTAAGTGAGTGAGTCTTGAAATAATGTTATTGCTGATATAAAAACTTAGATACGAATTCATTCTGAAAGAATGTTATTGCTGACATTAATGACGAATTTAATTAATTACCATCAAGAGAAAATTATAATTATGGATATCATTTAATATTTTAATATATATACAATTATGGAAACCATTTAATATCTATCATTATTTAATTAAATGACAATATAATTTTACTAAATTCCTATTGGTGCATTCTAGCACACAATAAATGTAAAAAACACTTTAACCTAACCTTATATATATATATATATATATATATATATATATATATATATATATATATATATATATATATATATATATATATATTGTGATTATTCGTATCTAATCACTTATGATTTATATAGACAATATTCATTTTTGTCCATATAAATAACATATATATATATATATATATATATATATATATATATATATATATATATATATATAATCACATGTGATTAGATGTATTTAATCACATATGATTAAAGTTGATAAAGAACAACTATTGAATTGAGAACGTGATCATGAATCTTGTCCACATAAATATATGTGATTGGTCAATTTTTTTTTTTTTTTGGGTTTTCAATAGGTGTAACAAAGCTAATATAGGATGGACTAATTGACTACATAATCCTGTCACTGCTTGTATGTTGTTGTAATGTTCTTTTTCTAACTTCGTGCTGATTTTTTAATAAAATTCCCGCCTTTTCAAAAAAAAATTAAGTTTGACATACATGAATATTAATAATGGATTCAACATTGATAGTGTCGATACAAAAAATGCCATCAATAAGAATGTGTCTAAAAGAATTAGTTACTGGGTGTATATAACTCACTATTGTTTTAGGCAATATAAGGTATTGAGAAAAGAAAGAGCATTAAATTTGACATGGACAAACCCATTAAGCATACATTCATTGGTAGACAAACTAATATATATTCACTAGGAGACACTAAACTAAGGTCTTTTTACTATCTATCTCCTTTTGTATGTCATAATTTTTTTTTTTTGTATGTCATATGTATATGGGTCATGCATCATCACCACAAAATAAATAATGTAGATAAAAGCCATATTTTTTTAGGTCTGACCATGCATAATCATTTAATCATAACTTCATATCATCTAGGAACTCAGAAACTAAGATTAAACATTACATACTCAAATTATAGAATCATTGATTTTGAATTTAAACAGAAACCCAATCACTAATCGAAGATTCATAAACTTTTGAATTTGAACAAAACTCAAATCAACCGACGGATTAATTTATTTTATTCAATGAAAAAATCACCGATCTTGAATTTAAACGAGAGCCCAATCACTAAGCAAAGATTCATAAATTGTCGAATTTGAACAAAATCAAAATCAATCATTGGACTAATTCATTTTATTGAAATATGCATGTACAACAACCTTGATTGCAAAATTCTATTCCTCCAGGACAAAAATGTGCACTATCTTATCTCAGCACACATTTGCGTGCACAACTTTGTATGGAAATCTTGCGTTCAGTATGTTTCCCAACTGAACTTGTCATTGATTCAAGCGATTTAGAACCTTCCAATACTAAAAGATAAAATAAGAATAAAACATTAAATTTATTAAGCATTAGTCATAGTTTTAGGAGATATAGGAAGAAACATGATAAACTATAAGATATCTTGAGAATAAAGGGAAAATAATTACCATAGGAACATAACACGAGTGTAACAAAAAATGCAACTTTCGAAAAAGGCGGTGTCATATCTCTGGATTGTAGTTCTAAATGTGTTGCGTTGTGAACGTCCAAATCCCAATGAACTTGTGAGATGGATTTGTATTTTGAAATTCCATGTCCCAATGGACCAAATTTATAACAATAAATAGCAAATAGTCATATAAGGAGAAAAATATTCAATTAATGTAATTTAATGAATTGCAAACAATCGAGTTTCTTATTACAGTTTCTAGGGATGGCAAAAAGCCACATACCCAATGGGGAACCCGAAACCCGCACCCGTTTTAACTGGAGAATCCCCAGGTTGACCGGGGATGGGGAATACCCGAATAAAAAAAAGTGGGGATGGGGATACCCTTAATCCCCGACCCTGGACCCGCCCCCGACATATATTAATATATAAAAATAATACAGAACGTATATTTATAGTATAGTTTATAATACATAAAATTTGATCTAAATAACCTAACTCATTAGTAATTACTTGGTTGAAATTATACTTTTTGCTTTCTCTTTTATCTAATTTAAACTCGTGTATATATATATATATATATATATATATATATATATATATATATATATATATATATATATATATATATATATATATATATATATATATATATTTCTCTTTAGTTGATCTATTTAAATATCAATCTGATAATTTTTTTCTACTTGATTTTTCATGTATGTATTTAAATTTAGTAGAAAATTTATTTATATTTTTTATGCAATTTATGGGTACTTATATATTTTATAAAATTTTTAATCATATGCTGGTAAAATTGAAATATAGAGTTTTTTTGTACGTAAAAGTTTGCATGTTAAAAAAGATAAAGAAATATTTGTTTCCCCGTTGGGGGTGGGGATGGGGGTTTATTTATATTCCCCGATGGGGATGAGGATGGGGATTGGAATAAGGATTCGGGGATTGAGATGGGGATTAGGGTCCCCTGTGTTCCCCGCCCCCGTTGCTATCTCTAACAGTTTCTTTTATTTTTAGACTTTTTTAATTGTATAAATGTAAATTTATTCATGGTATATATATATATATATATATATATATATATATATATATATATATATATATATATATATATATATATATATATCAAAACCCAATATAACGAAGATATTTTGGCATTCTAAGGGGGCTAACTTTGAATGTTTTGATAAAATCCAGCTTATTAAGCTAAATAAGCTAATTTTAATAAGCATCTCTCCCCATGCTTATTGCTTATTGCTTATTCCCACCACAAATAAGCTAATAAGCAATAAGCTAATAAGCTAATCCGAACACCCCCTAAAATAAAAAGAAGCAATAGAATTTAATTCCCTCCGTCCTCCCCTAAGAATACTCTACGTCATCAAACATGGATTTGATGGATTGATATGGAGTGAATTCCAAAACACACAATGGGATGGAATCTGAAATTCCAATTTCATTGGAAAAGCAGTACTACCAATACACGCATCAATAACTATTTATTTCCTTAAAATTCAAAAGGCACTTGTTATTACACCATTCTAGTCAATTTTTTGAAAGTACAATGTTTAAATAAGAAAAAATATTATTGTTCCGTATCGTAGACTTAAAGCTCCACGATAGAATTATAGATATGCTTCCTTCATTTTATTGTATTCTTCAAGGTCAACATCTATCTTTTTAGTTAGTTTCTAGTATGCATCATACAAAGTTTTCTGGAAAATTTTTGCTGTCAAAATGTTCCAATAAACCTGTGGAAATGGTAATTTTTTGTAATTAGATTTGACCAAAAATATGGCAGTTGGCTGTTTAGTTTTTGTTGTCAAAATGGCATGAAATAACATCAATATTAGATAGGATCGCACTTGAATCTTATATAGCACTTGTAGACTTCTTTTAGCTCATTCCAGGTGAACCATTTATCCTTAAAAATGTGGTCATCTTGTTCCAATTTTGGTCATTTTTGTGATTAATCCTTTAATTGGGAAATGAGAAAAGCATCAGATGGGCATGAAACAGATTTTTGGCATACCTGGTGGAGCAAAGCAAGTGCATGAAACTGTACAGGTACTATAACCGATTTTAAATATAAGCTTTAATCACCTGATCAAATATTTAATCATGTTGTAAGTAACAAAAAATGGTATATATTAATGCATATACTTCTTACTCTACAAAAAAATTAACTGGGAAAGTTTTTTTTTTTTTTTTTTTTTTCTTTTTTTAAAAAAAAAAAGGAATACAAGTGAAGACAGGATACTCACAACTTTTGTAGAAAGCATTCACATCAAAAGATAAATCAAAAAAAAACTCTTCTTTCTTTTCCTCTTCTGAAGCCAAAATAAGGTTTGTTTAGTGGTTACGCTTGCACAATAACACACCCATCAAGAATTATAGATGAACTCCCTTGGATATCTATAGTTAATCAAAGAAAACCATGGAAATATACACCAAATGGAAGGAACAAAGACTGATTCCAAAAAGAGCAAAACATAAAGATCAAAATATTAGAAAAAAAATATATACAATTAGAGGAATTTTAGAATTTGGAATAGAAACATACAAATAGTGTCCAAATCAGTGACCGCTTCATCAAATACCTAGAAAAAGGATAAATCGGAAAAAATGGTAATTTTAGAGTGAAGGAAGCCAAAAGATCTGTCATTTCAAAAAAAAAAAAAGTTATCCGTTTACTTCAAAACACCCTTAACTCAACTTGATTCCTACCTTCACACCCTATCCAGCAATACCCGATTTATCCATAGCTGATCAATAAGGTTGATCGGTGGTTTAATTGAGAGATAATGTTCAATTTAGGGTAAAATAGATGAGCAATAGAAGAGAAGGAAACCGATTCAATAATCGGAAGCCATGAAACAAAAGGGATCGTCGGAGTGGTGCAAGAAAGAGGAGTGTCGGAAATCACAAGAGACATGGAAGCCTTTCCGGATAAAATTGGGAGGATATTGAGATAAGAAGAAATAGACAAAGGCGGTGGAGAGGAAGTGATAGATATTGGAGGAGAATGGACCGATTTTGAGGAAGAGAAGATAAGCTCAAGTTACAGGGGCAAAATAAGAAAGAAGAAGACTTCAGTGCGCGGCAAAATAAGAAAGCAAAGACTTCCATGTGCAAATAAGGAAAATATGTGGCAGAAATGAGAATTCTCAAAGTTTCTTGTTCATCAAGTTTTTAGCGATTAATAGGATATATAATTACTTCATGACTTGAAATGAGTTGAGTGTTATTCAATAATACTTTATGGTATGTACCAATTTCTTTAACAATCTTTTATTTATTATCAACTAATGCAACTATAGTCTTTATTTTTTTATTAATTGATTTATCTAATTTAAACTTTAAACGGTTAGTAAGTTACAAACGAAATACCATATTTTTAAATTTTAAAGTAAACATGGGTATATATTTTGTCTAAAATACTTTTTTTTTTCATAAATTAAAAAAAAACAACATTATTTGCAAAGTGGACTCTTTTTCAAGTTTGAGTATCTGATGGATAAAAAAATAACAGAAACTGCTTTAAAAAGTAATTTAGGGTTGAATCCGAGTGAGATTCTCCCAGCATACACTAGTTGCAGGTAAAAGTAATTCCACCCTTTTCTCACATAGAAATTAGGGATAATGACTTAAAAGGGTAATATATTTTTCGATTTTTACATATTTGGTCACTGAGTTTTTTTTTTCGTCCACATTTACCCCTTCAACCTGTTGAACTATACACATTTAGTCATTATGACCGGCTACTCCAGGTTAGCCGGAAAAAATGATTTAATCGGGTAATATATTTTTCATTTTGTACACATTTAGTCCTTAATATTTTTTGTTTCAAAATAAGTCATTTTTGTTTTTGTACACATTCAGTACTTATGAATGTTATCTTTAGGTTTTTCTCACGACATCTTATGTGGGACAATCATTGATGAAGTGTGTGAGACTGTTGATGTTTATGTGTAATCTCTCATTTTCACAACCAAAAAATTCCATTTCTAAATAAGGCAAAACTCCCTAATTATAAATCCATTATTAAGAAAAAAACGTTTATTCCAAAATACATTTATCGAAAATTAGAGTAATATAAGAAATGCGTAATCCTCAATAATGTTGATGTACATTCATGCATTCGCCTTCCACGACCAACGATAGAACCTGAAAACATAAACAATTGGGTAAGAACAAAGTTTAGTGAGTTTCCCCCAGAATACCCAACACAATAAACATATTATCATGCATAACGGACCCACACTCATTAGATTGTTATACCTTGGCCCAATCAGTCATCGGACTGGAATGCCAACATGCAACAGGTCCAACTAGTCATCGGACTAGAATACCGAGGGTTTGTTGGCATGATGCCTTAGTCCAATCACTCTTCTCGAGTCTTCGTACCTACAACTTATAGTCGGCCCGCACCAGGTATCTTGGCCTATAACATATAGCAGGACCAACTGAAACTATCTCACCACCATATGACTATCCCACATAAGATGTCATGAGAAAAACCTAAAGAAATCATTTATAAGTACTGAATGAATAAAAAAACAAAAATGACTTATTTTACAATAAAAAAATATTAAGGACCAAATGTGTACAAAAATATTAAGGACTAAATGTGTACAAAGAGATAAATATATTACCCTATTAAGTCATTTTTACCGGATAACCTGGAGTAGCCGGTCATAAAGACTAAATGTGTATAGCTTAACAAGTTAAAGAGGGTAAATGTGGACGGAAAAAAAATCCAATGACTACACTTATACAAATCAAAAAATATACTCCCTTTTAAGTCATTATCCTATAAATTAATATCAAAGCAACAAAAGAAGGTAATTGAAGAAGAAATAAGTGTTGGATGGCGGATTCTAAAAAAGTTTCAAAATTGAACTCTATCGATCTCTCATCTCCTCATATTCCCACCTCTGTATCCTTACTCAAACAGGTTTCTCTCAAGTGAAAGGATTTATGTTCGTTTTTGTGTGTATGTGTATTCAGAAGGAGATATAGTTTGATTTTGGGTGTTCAAGTGTCTGCGATTTGTTATCGGTTGTGGAAATACATGCTTGTTTATTATATTGATTTGTTCTACAATTAGATTTGAAAATTAGGGATATGAAAAAAGAACTTCGTGGAAAGGATTGTATCAATAACTGGAGAGTTAATTAGTTATAGGTCCCATCTCCGCGGATATCATCTAAACAAACCCCACTTAAGTTTTTCAAAGATTACTTGTCGTTAATTTGATATGTTTTATATTTCATAGGCCTGCGTAGATTCCGGTTTCTTCTACGTAACAAATCATGGAATCAGTGAGGAATTTATGGATGAAGTTTTTGCGGAAAGCAAGAAGCTCTTCGATCTTCCATTAGAGGAGAAAATGAAGCTTCTTAGAAATGAGAAACACCGAGGCTACACTCCTGTTCTTGATGAACTCCTTGATCCCGCCAATCAACGCCATGGTTTGTTCAAACTCAAGTAAAGTTTTATAACAATCCACCTGTTCTTTCCAACTTTCATCATAAAACTTTTCACAACTCATTTGCACAAAAATCAAAATATCATAGGTGATCACAAGGAAGGATTTTACATTGGTATCGAGCTTCCTAAAGATAACCCTGAAGCTCAAAGAACATTTTATGGGCCAAATTTATGGCCTGATTCAGGTAATTCTAATTTCAAAATTCAACTACTTGTTGTTGGAAAAATAACCCTTTTTGCATAAATATTCTAATTTGTGTGATTATTTTATGTTGTTTGAATGTTTTTGACAGATATCTTGCTTGGATGGAGGCAGACTATGGAAAAATATCATCAACAAGCTCTGTAAGTTTTCTTAAACTTATAATCTACCAAATTTTATGACCATTTTTTTGTACTTCATGTTTATATGAGTTTTTTCTTTTAGGAAAGTAGTTAGAAAAATAGCAAGGTTCATTGCCCTTTCTCTTGATCTTGATGCCAACTTTTTTGAAAGACCAGAAATGCTTGGCAATCCGATTGCAATCTTACGTTTACTGCATTATGAAGGTGAGAATTTAAACTCAAGAATGATAATATGATTTTTAATTTTTTCAACATTATTTTTAATTAAAGATGATTAAAAAAAAATGGTTTATGTTGTAGGCCAAGTATCTGACCCTTTGAAGGGAATATATGGAGCTGGTGCACACTCTGATTATGGTTTTATAACTCTCTTGGCAACAGATAATGTTTCTGGACTCCAAGTATGCAAATATTAGCAACAAATACATGTTTTACTTTACAAAGTTTTAATTTTTATTTATTTTTTATTTAAAAAGATATGCAAGGACAAAGATGCTAAGCCTCAGGTGTGGGAATCTGTTGAACCCTTAAAAGGGTAAGACCATTATGTCAAAAAGAAAACAACAGTTGACACTTTACACCATTGGAGAATAAGAAGATTGATAAATTATGTGTCTTTTTGCATTTACAAATCAGTTAATGTCTTTATAAATTATAATAATCTTTTCAGAGCCTTTGTGGTAAATCTTGGTGATATGCTGGAACGATGGAGCAACTGTATTTTCAGGTATAACAAAATATCATGTTATAATTTTGCGTGGTTTTGACTTTTGAGATCAAATGAATATTTCTCAAATTGATAATTGATGTTAAGTCTTTGTAATTTTCATACAGTTTTTAAATATTAAGAGCTTGAAACAAATGCTTTCTCCAGAGAAATAATGTCAAACATGAAACAAAATGAATATATTCTATTTTGACTCTTTGAGGTGATAGGTTTGACTTCATTGACTTTTTTGTACAGGTCAACGTTACATCGGGTGTTAGGAAGTGGTCAAGAGCGATATTCTGTACTACCTTTTTTCTAATATTACTCAATTTTCTTATTTCTTATTTTTAATTTTGTAATTTAAATGATTTTCAACTCATTCTTATATATAAAAACAAAGAACAATACAAGTTATCAAATGGGTAGATTTTTCAAATTACAATACTGTAACTAGAAAAATCAAAGTAGGATGATATAATAAAAAAAATCAATGAAAGTATGTTGCTATTTCTTGTAGATTCCATACTTTGTATTGCCAAGTCATGATTGTATGGTTGAATGCTTACCTACCTGCCATTCAAAGAAAAACCCTCCCAAGTAAGTATTGTAAAAACATTTTTATTTATTTGTTAAGTGTTTATTGCTTTATTGTTATCGTTTTTAACAATTTGATTTTATTAGGTTTCCTCCAATCAAATGTGAAACCTACCTTCTTCAACGATATCAAGACACTCATGCTCAACTTAGTACATACAAAAAACCCTAAATTTCATTTGACCAATTTGTTAAAGTAACAAAATAGTTATTATTATTTAGATTTGTGGTGATAGTAACTAAAATTATCAATTTCCATATTGTGAAACTAGTCTCATATAAAAGACTATTATGTGTTGCATATTATATTGAACTTATAAGGTGTTTAACGAAAGAGGAAGTAGCTAATATATTTGTAGAGAGAAAGAGAATGAGGCAGTGGTAGCCACGTTGTAGCCAAGAAGATTAACAATCATCACAACCAACATGACTATCATGTGCCATGGTAACATGCTAAAATGATATACTCTGTCAAATGTCATATTTAAAAAAAAGACAAACAATTTTTGAGCTTTAATGGTAAAAAAATGTCAAGAGTAAAAACATTAAAATATGTAAATGTTATGGCTTTTAAGTCATTTTCTCTTATTTTATTCCATAAAAACACCATCTTATGTGAATAACATTTTTTAAGCCGAAAAGCAAAACTTATCATGGATACACTATTGGGGGGAAATTCTTAAAAGAATATAATAAGAGTTTTAATGTACACAAAGATAATACAAAGTTTTTGCGGTCTATAATTAACAGGTTATATTTTTAAGGTAAATGTTGTATAATCAAGAGTAAATTACACAAATAGTCCCTATGGTTTGTGGTAATTTGCGCGTTTGGTCCCTAACTTATTTTTTTAACTCACAAGGTCCCTACTGTTTGTTTTTGTTACGTACTGGGTCTTTAATGTTTGTTTTTGTTACGCATTTGGTTCATGTCTTACCTAAAAAGACTATAATTTAAATAGGAAAAAATGATGGGGTAGGTAAGGTAAGGTGATGGGGTGAGGTTGGGCCGTTGGGGTGTGTTTATTTAAATAAATTAAAAAAAAAATCAAGGGCAAAACAGTACCTTTAGGTAATATAGAGACCAAGCGCGTAACAAAAACAAACAGTAGGTACCTTCCGAGTTAAAAAAAATAAGTTAGGGACCAAACACGTAAATTACTGTAAATTCGTGTAATTTACACTATAATAAACTTATTTATGGTTTGATATAGTCACTAAATTATTTTTTTCATATAATATGTCATTAAACTTACAACTTACCGATCTATTAAGTAACTTTTGTTAGTTTGTAATAGATCCTCGTTAATCAGCTATTCCAAATTACACAAATGGTTCCTATGGTTTTAACTTTTTTCGTGGTTGGTCCCTCACCGACACTACCACCATTCATTTCCGGCAGCCACCAATACTCACCTCCAGCAATTGACATCGATTTTGGCTTCGACGCCTTTCGTATAAAAGGAAAATGACACCATCTAGGTTAGGTTACTTCAATTTAAAAGATCGTATAAGAACAATATAAGGTAAGTGCCAATTTGTGCGTTTATAATCATTTGTTTCCAACTTCAATCCTCTGAGCTGTATTCCATCAATACAGTTCCAATTTATCAGTGTACAACACAAGTTTTGCAATTTACACACCAAAGTGGTTTTTTATGAACACAAAATGATTGTGAATCATATACTTGATAATTAATTGTATGTGGTGACACGTGTTGCATGAGTATGTTGTATTCAACTCGTTTGTTTTAGAATAACAAAACCTTTCGTGCTTTATTTACAAAGAAGCAGGCCCACAAATATCATTTAAAGTTGGAAAAATGCCTTAAACTATCTTTTAAAATCTTTCAAAAAAAACATTAAAATACCATTAAAATAAAGCCTTTATACAAAAGACACCGGCGAACTACATAATTTGTTCAAACTTCATTTTATGGTAACCGGCAATTATGTAACCATCGAACTACATAATTTGACTCAAAATGATAACTATGTTTCAAAATCGTTCAAGAAACACCATCCAAGTTTGGTCTCTTCTAAAAACATCATCCAAGTAAGATATTTTGTTCAAAATATTACCCTACTAGTACCCAACTCTTATAGGTTAAATGATGATTTGGCCTAACTATTATGACATTGCAAAATAATTAGTGACAAGACATTAATTGATATATTCCTCCTCTATGAATTGATTTAGGGATTCTTCATAAACGAATGACTTCTTCTCCTCCAATTCTCTTCTTCTTATAAATTGATGATCTCCAACTCAATCTCACACGTTTTAAAGACACATAAGATATTTGATGATACAAACCCTTGTGGTTATGGACATCCTTCTCAAATTTGGACATCAACCACGAAGACTAATCATGTCAAAAACTTTGGGATTGTCCCAACCGAATGGTAACTTTAACCGAAATCATTATTATGTCTTTCTCGTATATATTTGCTTAGTTATGTGATTCATTTTGTGAATATATATGCGTAAGCTTTTGCTATAGGTAGTATAACAATCTTGAGCAATACACTTTTTTGAATATGTATGCCAATTTGTAATGTGACAAAAACAGTGTTTTGACTAATATTTATGCCAATTTGTAGTGTCATGAAATCTACTTGTCATTTGCATCTTGTCTAGCTACATGTCATGACTAAACTAGAATGGATTACAAACATTATGCATCTTTCGAATTTCACAAATCTCATTCCTTGAGCGACTTATAGACATTTTATAAATTACAGTTGACCGTTCATAAAGAAGCCTTAAATCGATTTTTAAAGAAGAAATGTATCAACTAATGACATGTCACTGATTATTATGTCATGTCACCAATAATTAGCCCAAGGATGCCCAAGTCATCCTTTAACATACTGGTTACTAGTGGGCAAGCTTTGAAAAAAATGTAAAGTTTGATGGTATTTTTTAAACAATTTTAAAACATAATTACTTTCCCGAGTCATTTTCTCTTGTATTTTTTCCTTTAATTATTTTTTACAGGTAACTTTAGGTTACCATAAGGTGAAAGTTGAACAAAGTACACAGTTCGTTGGTGTTTTTTGTACAAAGACTTTACTTTGATGATGTTTTTTGAGCAAACTAAACTTGAATGATGTTTTTTGAACGATTTTGAAACATAATTACCCTTATAAGTCATTTTCCCTTTAAAGTTTCGTAGTATCATGATAGTTGAAAATATAAGTGGTTTCCGTATGTCTGTGTTTGGTACTTAATATATCAATGTGGGGATATCCTTTTTTGGAGATTAAAGTACGTAAAAGGACTACGGATTTGTCGTGGAAATACTATAAAGAAAAACAAGAAATCCTGAAGAATGTAAATAGGTTAGCATGATTAAGCCTTTGGAGATGGGCAATTGATTGGATGTTGGAGATGAAATTTTAAATGAATTTTTGAAACGGCAGCAGAGGAATGTTTTGTAAACTTTTTATATGAAGATGGTGAACAACCTATAAAAGAAAAATGAAATTGTTTTCGGCTTTGTCACCTTTCCTATCTTTGTCATATTTTCCTTCCTATCCTTTTGCTAATAGATTGAACTCTAAATAAATAAATAAATAACATGAGGTTGCTGGAGGTGAACGGTAGTGGCTGTCATAAGTGAATGATGGTGATGCAGGTGAAGGAGTAATCACGATAAAAAATAGAAACCATAAGAATCATTCGTGTTATTTATAATAATCGGTTAATGGGTGATCTGTTAAATACTAATGGAATTGACTCAATAGATAGGTAAACTGTAACTATAATGACCTATTGCGAAAAAAATAATTTAAGGACCAAACCGAACCATAACATAAATTTATTGTGTTACCATGACATTTTGCTAGGAATATAAATACATCATTGTCAATCTACCGTAAGCCTTTACTCTTTAAACACTTTTTTGCTTTCTTTTTTTTTTTGGTATGATTTACAAGATAATGGACCAAAAGCAAACTTAAAAAGTTTATCCCAATAAACGTGGTCATAATAAGTTTCGGATAAGATCATATGATTAGACCTATACTGAGCACGAGGCTCATTGTGGTTGACATGGCCACGAACAACGGTCGTGCACAATATCCCCACCCTCTGTGGTTGCTCGTTGTCGTGGAGGATCGTGGTCACCACCATATTTGACCACAAACTCTTCCTCTCTGCATTCTTTCTTCTTCTTGTCTTCTTTCTCGCTTTGACCACGATCTCCTCTCGTGCACACTATCCCGGTTGCAAGGAGAAGAGTTGTGGTGGTGACGTGGAGGTGGAAGACAGTGGTGGTCGTGAAGACCATTACAAATGGCCTTACATCTTTGCTTATAGAGTTATATCTATGGAATGGAAATAAATAATGACCGCTTCTAGACATTTATTGGAATTATGTCAATCGAACAACAAAAATTATGATATGCCATGATCCCACAATTTAACTTTCTCTCTCAATTTTTCTTCATTTTCATTAAGACATCTTCAACATGAACCTTCTTTTTTTAGAGAAAAAAGAAACTAACAACTATTTGTTTAACTATTTATTACCATTTAACTAGGTGTGCGACCCGTGTACTACACGGATTTATTAAAAATAAATTTTAATATCAATAATTAAACATTAAATATTTTATAAAATCATATTTTTACATAACATAATGTAATCTTTTGGAACATTTATAAAAGAAATCAAATATTCTTTAGAACATTTATAAGACTTTATTATCAAATTAATAAAATGATTCTTTTTTCTTATAAAACTCGTTAGAATTTTGTGCAATTTATTTATTTTTTTTAAAAAATAGATATTCTCAAAAAATAACAAGTGGAAAATAATAGTTCTAAAACTCCTACAAAATTACGTGTGACAAAATTCTTAAGAATTTGACAAGTGGCAAAAAGAAATTATTTATTAAAAAGGATTAGTGGAGATTTTTTTTTCTTTTCTACGGATCAATATTAAACAGGTAATTAAGTTTAGGTCTTTTTCACATATAATCTTTCTCATTTAATCATATTTTATTTTTATTTTTTAATTTTAAATCTTTTTTTAATTTACGTACCAATTAATTAATTCTATTATGTATTTAATATTTCATTTATGAAATATAAAACTTGTAACGATTATAATATTTTCAATATGATATCTTCGGACGATGAATTATAATACTTTTTTGAATGATATATTTTAATATTTTAGCTATTTTAATATTAATGTCAACTAATAATTTTTTATTAAAATATTTTATATTGAAATATATAACACCTAATTTTGCGGTTAGAAATTTTGAATAAACTTAAAATATTTATTTAAGCTAAGTAAAAATAATACATAAATCTATATCTGTCTATACTGTCTACTAAATAAATTTAAAATATTTATTTAAGTTGTTATTTCTTCAATAAATATTATTTCCATAAATAACAAATTCTCAATTAGTAAAATATTATTTCAATGAAATAATAATTTTCCAATTAAATACAAGTGTTGATATATTTATTAATAATCAAATTATACTAATCAATAATCAATTGATGGTAACTTATTATAAGGTGTGACCCTATATCATTATATATTATTAGCAATATTATTCTATAATGACTCATGAGCATAAAAGATCTTTCAAATTCAAGTTCACTTACAAGTTTACTTAAAAGTTAGCGAAAATGGTGTACTTACCTTTTCAGGAGATACTATTATGGTTTAGAAGCTCGAGTTTTCAATCCAAGAGATACTTAGTGGGTTTGAGCCACTAGATTGACCTTGTAGGGTCTTCATTTGCTTGTTGTACAAATCGAGCTTGCAAACTACAATATCATCTCCTAAAGGGTGATTATACCTTTTTCAGTGACTTGTAACTGAGTTTGAACCATTGAACCGACTTTCAGACATAATTTGTGAAGAAATGCTCTGAAGAGAAGAGGAGAATAACAGAAGAAAATATATGAAATTAGGTTTGATGCAAACCTTATATGTGAAACTCAATCCTATCACATAAGATCCGATGTCACTTCCACATCATAATATTGTCATGTCATTTATTTGGTAACCTGCTAGATTCATGGTAACTGGTCAATTAGTTGACATCGCAACAAAATAATAAACTTGATGACTTTATTGCAATTTGGAAAAAATAGTTATCAACATTAAATAAGCAAAACATTTTAGTTATCAACAGAACAGAAATAAATGATCATTTGGTTGATATTGCAATAAAATTATAAATATAATAACTTAATTGAAAAAAATACTGTGCCAAAATCAAAATTTCGGACTAATTAATGACTTTATTACAATTTGCTTTTATAAAAAAAATTATCTGTTGAAGAAGGCATAACACAAAAAAATATGTTAAATAAAAATTAAAGAAAACGATATATAGTAACAAAGTTAACATGTACAAATACAATCATCCGCGTTCTTTTTCCTACTTTGGATAGTTGAGGGGAAAAAGCACAAAAGGCGGCTTAAAAAAGCAATTCGGAATGAAACCCGAGTGACGGGATGAGATTCTTCCCTCTAATAAAGACTTGACCGCAGACTCTTATTCCACACTTTTATCATATAAAACTTTTACAATCAGAGCATCACAAACACAAGGTGACCCAAGAACAGAAAAAGCGTTCTAATGGCGGATTACAAAAATGTTTCAAAATTGAACTCTATTGATCTTTCCTCCCCCCATATCCCTACCTCCGTATCTTTACTCAAACAGGTCTCTCTCTCTCTCTCGTTATGGGCTTCTGTTGTTTATGCAGGGGAAGTGAAAGAATTTGTGTTCTTTTTTGTGTTTGTGTGTGTGTGTGTGTTTACACACTTGTATGTCAAGTGGTTAGTGCATCCAGAGGAGGTGTAGTTTGATTCTGGGTGATTAAGGGTCTGCAATTTTGTTATGGATTATCGAAATACTTGTCAGTTCTATCGATTTATTCTACAATTAGATATGAAAATTAGGGATATAGCAAAACCAGTGAAATGATCTGATTAACCTGGATGCTTCATGCTATAAATGATTGTTAAGGATTGCTAGAAAAACAAACCCATGATTCAAATGAAGATGGGAGTCATAAAATGCAAGAATCGGAATGAACTAAAGAAAAATGCAAGACCCTCCTTACTTTCTTCCAATTGTTTCTTCCAAGAACTGGGAAGAATCAATTAAAAGATGCCTTTTATTCCTTTATTCCATTTGATTTGTCCGGAATTGGCATTCAATTCCATTCCAATCCAGCTGGGTTGTTATTGAATTTCAAAAGACTACGAGTATTTTAATATATTTTTTTTCAAAATTTCATAGGCCTGCATAGATTCGGGTTTCTTCTACGTAACAAATCATGGAATCAGTGAGGAATTTATGGATGAGGTTTTTGCGGAAAGCAAGAAGTTCTTTGAGCTTCCATTAGAGGAGAAAATGAAGCTTCTTAGAAATGAGAAACACCGAGGCTACACTCCTGTTCTTGACGAACTCCTTGATCCCGCCAATCAACTCCATGGTTTGTTCAAACTCAAGTAAAGTTTTATAACAATCCACCTGTTCTTTCTAACTTTCATCATAAAACTTTTCACAACTCATTTGCACAAAAATCAAAAATATGTTAGGTGATCACAAGGAAGGATTTTATATTGGTATCGAGCTTCCTGAAGATGACCCTGAAGCCCAAAGAACATTTTATGGGCCAAATTTATGGCCTGATTCAGGTAATTCTAATATCAAAATTCAACTACTTGTTGTTGGAAAAATAACCCTTTTTGAATAAATATTCTAATTTGTGTTATTATTTTTTGGTTTTGACAGATATCTTGCCTGGATGGAGGCAAACTATGGAAAAGTATCATCAAAAGGCTTTGTAAGTTTTCTCAAGCCTATACTCTACCAGATGTTATGAACATTAAATAGTATAAGTTATAACCACATATAAACTGCTAATTTTTGTATTTTTTTAGGGAAGTAGTTAAAAAAATTGCGAGGCTCATTGCCCTTTCACTTGATTTAGATGCCAATTTTTTTGAAAAACCAGAAATGCTTGGAAAACCGATTGCAGTCTTACGCTTGCTGCATTATGGAGGTGAAAATTTCAACATATAATAATACTAATTCAATTTTTTGATTTTTATAATTTCATTTTCAAATAAAATAAAAGAGCATTGGTTTAAGTTGTAGGTCAAGTATCTGACCCTTTGAAGGGAATTTATGGAGCTGGTGCACACTCTGATTATGGTTTGATTACTCTCTTGGCAACCGATAGTGTTTCTGGACTCCAAGTATGAAAATTTGATATTAACAACAAATACACGTTTTTTTCTTTTCAAAGTTCTAATTTTTATTTTTATTTTTTGTTTTTAAAGATATGTAAGGACAAAGATGCGGAGCCTCGAGTGTGGGAATCTGTTGAACCATTAAAAGGGTAAGTCGGTTGACACTTTACAGGACAGGACAAAACAGGACAGATAGTCTTGTACTGCGTGTGGTGTGCATTGGACTGGGACTGAGACTGAGACTGATGTCAGTGGTAGAGAAATGCATTTTTTGTCCAACCCAAAAGGTGGAAGAAGGTGGGACATGGACTCACTGTCGATCTCTTGTCTGTGCAAAAGACATGAATGCCCTTCTCATTCTCATCATCAAAACTCAGAAGTAGCCCTAAATGGTTAATTTTGTGTGTTTGGATTTTCAAATCACTCAATGGCTTTACAATAATTTTTTCAGAGCTTTTGTGGTAAATCTTGGTGATATGTTGGAGCGATGGAGCAATTGTCTTTTCAGGTAAAATAAGTATCATGTTGTGGTTTTGCATAGTTTGACTCTTGAGATCAAATGGATTTTCTTTGATTTGATAGTTGATGTTAATTCTTTAAACTTTCAAAATTGGTTTAATATTATGATCTTGAAAAAAGATCCTACCTCAAGAGGAATAATGTCAAAATTGAAATGAAATCTGTATCTATTTTGACCTTTTGAGGGAATAGGTTTGACTCAAAAGTCTGACTGAAAAAGCCTGCATCTTGACTAGATAATGCAAAATATTCAATTTGAAACACGATTTCAATCAAGAATCTTCCACCTTGTTTCCCTGAAATTGTAGACTAGCTATCTAAAATAGTAGTATTGCTCCTAATGATATTTTTTTTCAGTGATTGACTTTTTGAACCAATCTACTTTGACTTTCAGTGGAAGCTAAGCCACGTACTTGTGAAAATGCCCAAAAATACACTGTGGAATGCAAGAATGTGAGTAGCTTTTGACAAAAAAAAAAACAAAACAAAATTGTCATGGCTCTTTTGCACTTGCGTTCTAATAATCTACTCAAGGGTTAAATGCAAGAAATAGCAACATACTTCCATTGACTTTTTTTTTTTCTTATTTTTTTTAGTTACAGCATCCTACTTCTATATCTTCCTATTTCAACATTGTATTTTGAAAAGTCCTACCCCATTATAACAATATCATCCAAAAAAAGAAACAATTTTCATTGTTGTCTATAATTGAGCAATTTTTCGTCATAAGAAAAAAAAAAAATGAAAGTACAATGTTGTAACAGAAGGAAATGAAGGTAGGATGTTATAATACATAAATAAATAAAAGTATGTTGCTATCTTGCATTTATCCCTTTGTTTAAAACCAATCATTCTTGCAAATCTTTGTTCATGTGACATTTTCTCAAGAACAAAAAGCCGATCAAAATGGTTCAAAAAGTGGATCACTTGAGCCTTCATTTCTTTAACTTTGGCTTAAATGCAATATTTTTTTTCAGGTCAACGTTGCATCGGGTGTTAGGCAATGGTCAAGAACGATATTCTGTATGACTTTTTATCTCAATTTTTTTTAAAATAAATCACCATGCTTTTACTTTCTTTACAAAGCAACAATTGATTGTTAAACATTTGTATGAATAGATTCCTTACTTTGTGGAGCCAAGTCATGATTGTGTTGTTGAATGCCTACCTACCTGCCATTCAAAACAAAACCCTCCCAAGTAAGTATTGTAAAAACATTTTTATTTATTTGTTAAGTGTTTATTGCTTTATTGTTATCATTTTTAACAATTTGATTTTATTAGGTTTCCTCCAATCAAATGTGAGACCTATCTTCTTCAACGATATCAGGAGACTCATGCTGATCTTAGTACATATAACAAACACTGAATTCGACTGCTGCTAATCAATGGGTTTGATGTTCTACATTATGGAATGCAAGTTTCAGCATGTAGAAACCAAGTTGTTGTGTCATTACTCATTACTTATGAAAAAGGGTTATAGTAATAAATACTACAATAAACAAGGTCGATGCATGGTTATAGGATTAGCAATATTATGCTTGTATGTTAACTGTTTGAGGGAGGGTACTTGCTTTGCTTTCAAAAAGGTGAAATCAAATCCATATGAGCAAAGCTCAACTTTCGTTACATGATGTATGGGCACTATTACTACAAGATATATAATAGTTACTCAACATATATACACAATGATGATGATTGGATTTTTGTTCTTCTTTTTAGTTGTATCGATGAACTGATTGTTGAAACATGTGATTTTAATAGGGCCTTAGTGCTTTGTTTTTGGCGACTTTGAGTGGTTTTCATCATACTAAATAGTATCTTTGATTTGTAGTGTTAGTATACACGTAGCTAAATTCTATCAAAAGAATAGACACTTTAAGGAGGTAATTGAAGAGTGCAAACCACAACGCCCACTTTAGATAGCACCATGTATGGACCATAATATTTTGTGGCTAAAATTCTGACTAATTTTATGTTATGCTCCACGGAAGTTTGTGTATATGGCTGCAACTTTTAAATAGATCCAATTACTATTCAAAAGGACTAGGGATGGCAAAAAACCCCATACCCAATGAGGAACCCGAAACCCGCACCCGTTTTGACTGGGGAATTCCCAGGTTGACCTGGGGATGGGTACAGGGACGGGGAATCCCTGAATAAAAAAAGTGGGGTTGGGGATGGGAACGGGTATACCCTTAATCTCCGATCTTGGATCCGCTCCCGACATATATTAATATATAAAAACAATACTGAACATATATTTATAGTACAGTTTATAATACATAAAATTTGATCTAAGTAACCTAACTCATTAGTAATTACTTGGTTGAAATTATACTTTTACTTTTTCTTTTATCTAATTTAAACTCGTGTATATATATTTTTTTCTCTTTGGTTGATCTATTTTACCTTAAATATCAATCTGATAAATTTTTTTCTACTTGATTTTTCATGTATGTATTTAAATTTTGAAGAAAATTTATTTATATTTTTATGCAATTTATGGATACTTATATATTTTAAAATTTTTTTAAACATATGTTGGTAAAATTGAAATTTAAAGTTTTTTCTTACGTAAAAGTTTGCATATTAAAAGAGAAAAACAAATCCTCGTTTCCCCGTTAGGGATCCCCAGTCCCTGTTGAAGGTGGGGATGGGGGTTTATTTATATTCCCTGATGGGGATGGGGATGAGGATGGGGATTGGGGTCCCCTGTGTTCCCCGCCCCCGTTGCCATCTCTAAAAATGACAAACTATGTTGATTTGAAAGCCGCTTCATTTTATTTTGTGCTCTTTTTAAGTGATACTTGAGGATCTGAATAACAGCTGCTCTAACGGTCAAACTCCTATCCACTACCTCCATGTTACTCTCACCGAGTCACCTGTACAATATGTATAGAAGGGGGTTGGCCGTACATAAGTTCAGGAGTATTGTAACAAGAGTCAACGAGGGATAGTCGGTTAGCCCAATCATTTGGATTATCATGGGCTCATGGCAAATGCACCATAAGTAGTTTTCCAAACACATTCAACACCTAGGTGCGTCCATCCAATTGTGGATGATAAAAGTGATAATTGATAACAAAAGAGAGAGAGAATGGCTAGGGTTTTATTGTCATGGAAAACAAAATTCTTTAAAATTTGCATCCCACTTTTGTTGTCACAATGTAAAGGGGTATCCGAATAGGCTAAAAGAAATATCAACACCCATTGTTTGACGGATATTTTCCTATAAATGATTTCATTAATCAGGGGGTGAATAAATATATAATACAATGGGCCTGAGGCCAAAATACAAGAGTTATACTAACAATTCAAACTGTCTTTGAAATAAATCCGTGAAGAGAAGGGACATGTAGGACACAAATTTCGCCAGTAACAACTTTTTCTCTGACGAAGTGAATGTCAATCTCAATGTGTTTTGTCCTTTGGTGCTGAATTGGATTCATAGAAAGGTATATTGCACTAACGGTATCACAATGCACAATGGTGGCCTTTGGGATAGAGGTAGTATGTAGCTCACAAAGGAGATTTCAAAGCCAACAAGACCAACAACTACATTTGCAACACCACAATATTCTGCTTCAGCACTAGATCTCGAAACAATCGGTTGGCTTATGGAAGACCAAGAGATCAAGTTATTGTTGAGGAAAACACAATAGGCGCCTGTAGCTCTGATACCATGTTTGACAGATATTTTTGCATAAATGATTTCGTTAATTAGGGGTGAATAAATACATAATACAACGGGCCATGAGGCCAATATACAAGAGTTATACCAACGGCCTAGCTATAATACAAATTACATAAAGCAGTACACAATATATACACTAATACCCACATCTTCATGAAGTCAATATAACCAAATAATCTCACAAGTAGTCACAACCATAACATTATACTGAGCTTATATAAAAGATTGAGAGACAACATCTTTTTTTTTTCTTATTTTTCCATGAGATAAGTGAATCAAAGGAAAATACAAGCAATCCCACTTCTAAAGCACTTAAGCCACACCATTACGAATGATTTGCATATGTTAATTCTAAGATAATAATTAACTATCTAGAATTATAGGTACATAGAATCCTATGGTATTACTCAAAGCAGCAACACTCATTTTATAATTCTTATTAAGCATTATAGTTTAAGTCTAAGTACTTAAACTAAGCACCTAGTTCGCTTAAACTATACCAATTATGACAACCATCACATGAGCTTTTTTAAAAGAGAAAGCGACTAATTGGGTTATCCCACCTAACCATTTTCCAAAAGATCAATCAATGCCTAAAATAGTCATGATTTTCGCATGCCACCACCAGCCAAAATCTCATATTTTTCCGGACGGCCACTTGCAAAAATCATGTATTTTTTTGCTAGCTTTGAACATGTATAACTTTTTCATATGAATTTTGTTTTGATCTAAATTATTTTCATTGTTTTCTTTGTAACAAGAGTTATCCATGGACATATAACACTCCAATTTTTTAAGTTGGAAGGACATATTTTTTTAGTTCCAAAGTAGGCTATTTGATAAAAAAAAATATGAAAAATGACCCAATTTTGAACCTTCATAATTTTTGCATACAAACTTCACTTGAGATGATAAAAAAATTACAAACATCGGTCATCTTTCACCTTTCGTGGCAATCCTCCTCCTCCGCCGTCATGTTGTAGTGACTAACCTAATAAGTAAATAAGTAAAAGGGAGCAATCACTCAAGAAGATATCGAATCTAACTTCAAATCATTATTTGGAAAGATGCATTGTGGTGTAGGATATTTATTGCATCGAAGAAAGTCCGGAGCATTTTAAAGTTCATCGTTATGCTTTCTCAACTAGTTGTCATTCAACAAAATACACTTTCAAACCTTAGTTTTGTCTACCTCCTCGATACGAAATTGTTTGGATCGCAATTTTATTTTATACTTTTTATGGTCCGTTTTGCAAAGGAGTTGTCAGACGCAATATGCAGAGTGCCTAAATACTAATTATAGCTTAATTTGTTGGGTAGTTGGCTTACATATCATAAATTGAATTTGGGCAAACCATATACGGAAGTTGTTAAAGCTAATACTATCGTATCAAATTATCAATCATGTAAGCTTTAAGGATTTTATAACTCGGCTTATACCAGGGATCAAGATAAGTGAAAATCGACATTTTACCTTAAGCAATTACCAGCAGACTTGGGCTTTGATCAACATCGGGTAATGGGAAAAAGTAATGCGATTTCGAGTGGTATTCATCATAGCTTTATAATTTTTGATTCGTAGTATTAGGCTAATGAGGCCTTTTCTTTATTCATCTTTACCTTTTGTAATTATAGAACTCAAGACAACAACATTCACATCTCAACCAACCATGTCCGAAAACCCTTAACAAATCACTTACAAAACAAGAGAAAAATTACAACATACATAAAGGGAAGACAAATACAGGATGATATATAATTGATAACCAAACACAAATTATTAGCTAATCATTTATCTGTAGCTGCGGTAGTTGGGTGTGTACATGCAACTCTCAGCATACTTCAATAGATCCGTGGGGCGGGGAAGACGCGTTGCCAAACCTGTGAAATATCATTCGCCCAATTAATTAATTAAAGTAACAACATGATATTTACTATTATTAGTATTATTTATTATTTAAACTTCAAAGTAAGAAGGTAGGTTGCATTTGTTACCAAGGTCATATGCTTTCTCAGCAACTTTAGCAGCAATATTAGCGGAAATCTTTCTGATGTTAGTAAGTGGAGGATAAATCATCCCTTTATCATAGTGCTCTTGCGTTACTTGATTAGCCAATGCTTCCGCTGTATCAAACATGATTACAAGAATTAGAATTAGAATTAGAATAAATAATAATGTGAAATTTGCGACAATAACTGAAATCGGTACACTTACATGCTGCTAAAAGCATCTCATCATGAACACGAATTGCACCAGAGATGACCAACCCAAACCCTAATCCAGGGAAAATGTAAGCATTGTTTGCCTGGCCAGGAATGAAGAGTTTGCCATCGTACTCATAAGGATCAAAAGGACTGCCACTTGAAAATATCGCTTTGCCCTTTGTCCATGTGTATGCTTGTTCAGCAGTGCACTCTGCTTGTGAGGTTGGATTCGAGAGAGCCATAATAAGAGGTCTCTGCATACAAAAATTATGAGCATTTCATTATTGGAGGGCATTCTTGTCTTTTTACACAGACGAGATAGCAAGATTGAGTTCTGTGACCCACCTCATTGACAGCCGCCAAGGCTTCAATCACATCTTTTGTAAATGTCTGTCCTACCCCTGATGTTCCTATCAGGACAGATGGCTTGATGGCCTGATAAATAATTGGAAATAAAACTAATTATTAGAAAAAACTAATCAAAAAGTTGATAATGAGAAGGAAAAAAAAACACATAAAATATTCTCCCACCTTAACAGCATCCAAGAGAGTAGTGAGAGGTTCATGTTCATGAGCCCATGGTTGCTTGAAATGTTGAAGAGATTCTTTACGAGAACTAACAATCAACCCCTTGGAATCCACAAGCCATATCTTCTTACGAGTCTCTTCCACAGGAATATTTGTCTATAAACAATAATAAAAGAAAAAATTATTATATTTTATTTATGTTTATTATTATGCCTAAGTATGAAGTTGGTACCTTTGTTGATATCTCAAGAGCTATAAGCTCAGCTATACCAGTTCCCGCCTGAAATACAAGGATATATATACATTATACAATATTCAGTATATTAAAGTAAGGAGATAATTTATGTGACGTATGTATATTAAAAATTAAATGTTTTAATGTAAAAGAAAAGAGTTTTGTGCACAATTGACAAAAATAGACATGCTTACTTCTCCAGCACCAAGGAACAAGAATGTGTGATCAGCCAAGCTACCACCAAGTAATTTCAGTGATGCAACAAGACCAGCAAGAACCACAGATGCAGTCCCCTGAAACAAAAGATTCAAAGTAAATAATCATAATAATAAACATAATCGTAATTATAATAATAATAATAATAAAGGTAATCATAATAATTAATACCTGTATGTCATCATTGAACACCAAATGAGTGTTTCTATATTTGGCTAACAGCTCAAACGCATTGTGGTTTGCAAAGTCTTCGAACTGAAAATTTTAAACAGTACCCAAATAAGTTTACATGAAAAGATGCATTTTCAGGTTATAAAAACTTCCAGTTTTACATGGATTATTTACCTGTACAAGAACTTTTTCACCATAGTTCTGTTTGACTGCAGACATGAACTCTTCAAGTAACTCATAATATTCCTGCAGAAACAAAAAAACTAAAAAGTCAAAACTTGTATTTATTTATATTAAACAAAGGACATGATTAAGTTACAATAAATGTACACAACTTTAATGTACCTTTCCAGTGGTCCTCTTTTGTTTAAGACCAATATAGAATTCGTCATCGAGTAGCTTCTGATTATTCGTCCCCACATCAATGGTTATTGGCAAACACTACATGGAAAACGTAATGATCATGAATAAATTTGAAGTTTAAAGTGTTTAGTAGTTTATTATCTACCTAATAAAATAAGTAGAAAAGTAAGTACTCAAACAACTTACTGCAGAAGGCCTAACTCCTCCAAGTGCAGTATATAACGCGAGTTTCCCAACTGGAATTCCCATACCCTGTACAAATTTAAATAGTTTTTTAGAATACAACATTGTTTCATATTAAAAAAACTATAATGAAATTGATGAAAATAATCACGAAGGAAAGAAAAATTAGCTTATGTTTTACCTGGCATCCAAGATCTCCAAGTCCTAAGATACGTTCTCCATCTGTCACCACAATAACTTGAATACTTCTCTCAGGCCAGTTCTTGAGTACCTCAAGAATCTTTCCCCTGTGAATTTGAGTTATTTCATTGTCAAGTCATGCTAATTTAAAGTGATTTAAGTAAAAACAGGTGAATGTGAGAGGTGTACTTCTCTTTCATGCTAATGTATAGACCCTGAGGGCGCTTGAAAATACTTCCATATTTCTGGCAGGCTTCACCAACTGTAGGAGTGTATACAACAGGGAGAAGTTCTTCTACATTGTCGATAAGAAGCTTGTAGAACAGCCTCTCATTTCGTTCCTACAAGCCATAGTAGAATGAGTATTTGGAATAAACAGAAAACAGGATGAATGATATTATGAACTTGTGAGAAAACGTTGATTACAGGAAATCAAAGGAAAAAAAAAAGTCAATAAAGTTTCGAATGATACCTCAAGTTCCATCATAGCCACATATTTGTGCAGGGGAACTTCATAATTGCGAATACTTTGCATCAATTTCCTCTCCTGATGGATCATACAGGTCTCATGTAAGCTAAATCATAATTAACCCAAATTGATCTTCAGTGTCTATAGAGATATTGGGGACAAATGCAAACCTGAAGCTCCTGTGTTGAAACAGCCGGAGGCAATAGACCTCGTAAGTAATGAGAATCTCTTTCCCTCTCGGTGAACGCAAGCCCCTTGTTATGGCGTGGATCCCTCAGCAAAGTGTATCCACTACACAAAACAATCGTTTCATGTAATCAGCAGAATTTAAAGTACATTAAACGATCATAAATCTGTGAATCGTGATCCGCAAATGTCAATTCAGCATAACAAATAACTCCGATCAAACGGACCGAAAGCCGGTTGCATACTACACGTATACAGATTATCCGTACAGATTTAGCTTATACAACTACAAAAACATGCATCCAAATGCTTATTAACAATCATATTTGAAAAACAAAATCTGAATCGAGCTCGTAGTCATTCCAAGCTAATTAAACTCAAATAGTAAGCGAAAATAATCACAAAGTTAGCACAAACTAAAGTAAGCGATACTTTTAGCAGCGAGATATACCTGGCGACGGAAACAGTCCAAGGCGTGACGAGTTGATCCTCGGTGGCACGATCTTCGCCGTAGACGTCCTCAACACCGCCTCCAACGGTGGCCTCTCCGTCCTTCATCGACTCCAACGTGCTATCCATTTTCTCTTTTACAGTTCAAAAGCTTAATGTGTATCTCCTTCAATTATGTGATCAAGCCATAAACAGCTCTACGTATATATACATACCAAAACAATCTCATTCAACCATAGTAGAATAGTCAAACTTTATTCAATAATTCGTAAATATAATGATTAAGGATATTGGAAAATATTATCTCATTTTTAATACTGTTATTACGTTAAAGTTTTATTGTTAAATATTGCAATAAATTAAAGAAAAGAAATAGCACCGATGCAACAATACTCGGAACATCGTGGGGACGATGTACATACATTGATGCAGGGAGTACAATTTTCTTATTTGATCTTATCGTAAAGTTGGAGGGTAATATTGGAATCACATTAAATAATGGGATCCAACGAGCCTTCAGTCGTGAGGGACAGACCGAGACACAAGTGGGTATTTAGATTAGTTCCACATTGGCGGCTATCGTGTAAATACGTTTATTGATTAAAAGTTCAAAATTATACAACGAAAATGAGAAAAATTTAAACTATTTTTGGAATGGTATTTTATAATATATAGTTATAATCTGATTTTTTTTTCACAAATAACGATTAATTTTATGACATGATTATTCTGTAAAACTGGTTCTGTATACCCAAAACAATCCTTCATATACTCTAAAAATGTTTTTATATACATGTGAAATTGGATATTGTTGTAAAATTCATATTTTTTTATTAAAAAAAAGGAATTTGAACTTTTTTTTTTTTGTAAATATTCAAAAACTACTTTTACATCAAAATTAAGGTTCATAATATAAGAGAGGGTTGAGATAGGTTTATACAAAATAAAGAAAAAGTCTAAATTTTACTTTAAATAGAAAGGATCATTTCATAGCAATAAGTGATTTTGCAATCTTGGCAAAATGAATAGTTATTTGTAAAAAAACCAAAAAGTAAGTAACACGTTTTTATTTTGGTTCTTTTAGTTGGTTACGATACTTATGTCATTGGTATGGTTTTTTTTTTTTTTTTTCCAGAGAAGCAATTGTGTGAGAGAGAGAGAGAAAGAGACCACGATATTGTGCACGGTCATTGTGCACATGCCACATAGTCACAAGAATAGTTCGGGTTACACACGGCTTTTTAACACAAGGTATACCAAAAAAATTTCATTTTTTACATTGGTGTACACTTACATTAACAATCCAGTACAAATAGTTATCAACATGATCAATTCAAAGAAAATTAAATACAATGATCCGAGTCAGGTATTACAATCTCTTTACTTCTTTCCTTGCTTATATAAATTTATTTGCACAACACATTACAAAAAAGGATAAGCTCCAAAGAGCTTAGTGAGTAATCCTTATTTCAGTTCTCATAATAATTATAACTCAATTATTTTCTTTAAATACAGTAGTAATGGGCATACAACTACTCAAGTTGTCATTTGTTTCTTGTTTTATTACTTTATATTCTCTATATTTATTCTCATTTTCTCTTCTCCTATCTCTATTTCTCTTTTCTCTATACACACACTCTATTTTTCACTAACTCTATATATCTTAGTGTTTCTATACACACACACACACACACACACACACTCTCTCTCTCTCTCTCTCTCTCTCTCTCTCCCTCTCTCTCCATGACTCATAATTCATACTCTATTTCTTGCTCTCTCCACATCTTTATCTATTTATCTCTTTACATATCTCTACTACTATCTCACCTCTCTATATCTCTCTCTTCCTATATGTACATCTCTATCTTCATCTATTTCTCTCTCTCTCTCTCTCTCTCTCTCTCTCTCTCCCACTCTATATCTCTAGTTTTATCTCTTTCTCATTCTCTGCATCTTTATCTATTTCTCTCTTCCTAGCTCTACATCTCTATCGCTTTATCCCTCTCCCTCTCTCTCTACATCTGTATCACATTCTCCTTCTCCCTATCTACATCTCTAGTTCCATCTCTCACTCTCTCTCTATCTTTCTCTCTCTCTCTCTCTCTCTCTCTCTAACTCCATCTTCGTTTCTCCACGTCTCTAGCTCCATCTCTCTCACCCTATTTGCATCTCTATCTCTATCTCTCTTCCTATATTTGCATCTATATCTCCTTAACTCCTATAGTAATATACAATTATACATCTCAACCATAATTACATATTAACGCATCATTTAATACTCGATTTCATCTCAATTATACATGTTAAAAATGTAATACTTACTATGCATCTCAATTATACTCGTATGTTGACTCAGATAGTATTAAAATACTATAATCTCTCACTCTCTGTCTCTCTATCTCTCTATCTTTCTCTCTCTTTCTCTCTCTCTCTCTCTAACTCCATCTTCATCTCTCCACGTCTCTAGCTCCATCTCTCTTACCCTATTTGCATCTCTATCTCTATCTCTCTTCCTATATTTGCATCTATATCTCCTTAACTCCTATAGTAATATACAATTATACATCTCAACCATAATTACATATTAACGCATCATTTAATACTCGATTTCATCTCAATTATACATGTTAAAAATGTAATACTTATTATGCATCTCAATTATACTCGTATGTTGACTCAGATAGTATTAAAATACTATAATTTCCAATTACTCTATTTAATAAATCAAATAGTATTAAACAATCATTATTAACAATTATCACAATTACTCAACTCATACAATATTAAATATTAACAATTTAAATATTATACTCAACTATGAGTATGCACAATAATTATCATGTATCTAGATAACAATAATCTACAAAAAGATAAGATTACTCACTTCGTTAGTTGGTAAAGACTAACTATTATTCAGTCTTCACCTCAACGCTACTTTCCTATTCATCACATGTCCAAATCTTTTTGGACAATATATCAAGTTCATTAGAACTTGTCTAATCTCATCATTATATCCATAACATTGATCAATTACATGATCACTAACCATACTCAGTAACTAATTGTCACCCAAACTAGTTACGTTTTCAAATATAATTCACTAACAACTTTACGCCACAAGCCGTAAATTAATTTGGAAAATCTCAATAAATTAAGGTATTTATCCCAAAATGACTAGATTAAAATTTAACAAATCATCGGGTTTGCAATATCACCATATCACGAAATCCCATAATACATACTCGCGTCTAACAATGCTTTACAAAAATATCACATAAACGTTTTTACGTAAAACGGGATAAAATATAACTTCAATTCGTTGATCCAATAAATAAACTCACATACTCCCGTACACTAGTATAACTTTACCGATATAATTTTTCGAGAATACATCCCAAGCAACATCTTTGATCAAACGTTTCAAAATCCCTCAAATGACACGAGACTCTTAAATTTATACCCTACAATGGTCACGTCGTGGCAATCAAATGGATCCCGGTTTCGCCACGTGTCACACTCTTCCGCCAAGTGTCCCAGTGACTTGCCTACTTTCATGTTGTGGCCCATATATTGCCACGTCGTGATGATCCAAAGTTGACCGTTGACTTTGACTTTTGTTGACTTTCTCAAAATAGCAATGTACTTTCATCTCAACTTCAAACTGTCATAAATTTCTCATACGAACTCCATTTTTGACAAAGTTTATATCCACGAAACCGTCTCAGAGTGAACTAGCATTATCTTTCACAATTTCCTGATTCAATGTAACACTCCGTTTGAAGTTAAATAAAATGAGTAATTAAATAATAAATTTGAAAACCCCAAGATGTATAACGTATTTTATTGTAGCTCTAAATCCATAATATTTTAGCAAGGTGTTGGTTTTGAGGAGTTAAAAGTCATAACTTTTGAATATTTGAGGTTAAAACGTAAATTTTGGATTAGTATGTAAGGAATTATGGAAGCGGGGACTAAAGAGTAAATTTTGAACCTAAGATGAGAAGATTTTGTAGAGGAGGGGCTGATTGGTATGATTCGGACTTGATTTGTAAGGGTTTTCATAAGGAAGGGTTAAAAGGATAAATTTAGGACCCGTTTTGAAAGAAAATAGAGAAGGGAGGGCCATTGTTGTTATTATGGGGGAGAAGTTTCATGGGGCTTGGGGTATAAGACTTGTCACCCTGGTAAACCCTAACTCTAGCTAATGTCAGCCGCTACCCTCTCCATCCTCATTCTCCAGCCGCCGCCATCTGTAGCATCGCTGGACGTCGGGTGTCGCCGGGAGGAACCACCAAGACCGATGTTATATCGAGGAGGACCGATCGACGGTGTTGGGTCGAGTCTCGTCGCTGCCACTGCCATTCTCAATGCGAATAGGGGCCATATTCTCATAATTCCTCCCAATAAAGATCATAAAAACTCTACATCTATGGATTCCTTCAACAAAACAGATAAAGGGGCGATATAATACCTCAAGGATGAAGTCTTTTGCTCGAAATCCACAGATGCACAACCTCCTTGGCCTCCTCTAAGCTGGGACACCTCCTTCTTGCAAGAATCAACCACAAAGATCAAGAAATGGCTCCTTTCCTCTCACAAACACTCTAGCTCTTTTAGGGTTTCTCTTTGGAGTTTGGTAGCCGCAAATGACAGCCCTAAGGGCCTTTAAATAGGTCCCAAACCCGGGAAATTAGAGTTTCATTAAACAACGTGGACTCCCTGAGTCTGGTCAAGAACCCGGATGAGAATCTGTGACCCTACTCGGCGAGTCTAAGCACCAACTCGCCAAGTTCCTCCACAAACTCCAAAATAAATGAATAAAATAATATACTTGGGAATCCGGATGTTACAATTCTCTCCCACTAGAATCAGACTTCGCCCTCGAAGTATCTTTCCACAAATAACTCTGGATGTTGCTCGCGCATCTCCAACTCCGGCTCCCAGGTCATCTCGGAACCCTTCCGATGTTGCCACTGGACCTGAACCAATGACACCTCCTTGTTTCTCAAAGACTTGATCCTTCTATCCCGAATCGCGATTGGGCTCTCAACATAATTCAGGCTTGCATCTACCTGAATGTCCTCTAATGGAACCACTGCCGACTCATCGGTGATGCACTTTCTCAACTGAGACACGTGGAAGGTATCGTGAATCTGACTCAGCTCCGCAGGTAGCTCCAAGCGGTACGCTACCCTGCCCACCCTGGCGGTCACACTGAAAGGACCAATATACCGAGGCCCCAACTTGCCTCTCTTCCTGAATCGGATCACTCCTTTCCAAGGAGATACCTTCAGGCGTACGAAGTCACCAACTTGGAACTCGAGCTCCAAGCGACGCCTGTCTGCGTAACTCTTCTGACGACTCTGATCCGTCAGTAACCTCTGTCGGACCTGCTGAATCTGCTTAGTCATCTGAAGTACTATCTCTGTACTACCCATCACCCGCTGACCGACCTCACCCCAACAAATGGGATTCCGACACCTCCTCCCATACAACAGCTCAAAGGGTGGCATTCCAATGCTCGAATGATGGCTGTTGTTATAGGAAAACTCGGCCAAAGGCAAAAATGTGCCCCAACTCCCTCCGAAGTCCAGTACACATGCCCAAAGCATGTCCTCGAACGTCTGTATCATCCGCTCGCTCTGCCCGTCGGTCTGTGGGTGGTATGCGGTGCTAAAATGCAGCCTCGTACCCAACTCCTCATGAAACTTCTTCCAGAACCTGGAAGTGAAACGCACATCTCGATCTGAAACAATCGAGATCGGCACCCCATGACGTGATACCACCTCCTTCACGTACAACTCTGCCAATCTCTCAGCGGAAGAGCTCTCACTGATAGCAAGGAAATGACCGCTCTTCGTCAACCTGTCCACAATCACCCAAATTGCATCGACGCCCCTAGCAGTCCTCGACAATTTGGTGATAAAATCCATGGTAATATGTTCCCACTTCCACTCAGGAACCTCCAACGGCTGCAACTTACCATGCGGCCTCTGGTGCTCGGCCTTAACCCTGCGACAGGTCAAACACCTCCCAACAAACCATCCAACATCCCTCTTTATACAGGGCCACTAATACTCTTTCTTCAGGTCCAAATACATCTTAGTGGCCCCAGGATGGATTGAAAACTTCGATCTATGCACCTCCTCCATCAAGATGGTGTGCGTTCCGCCCACAAACGGTACCCAAATCCGTCCCTGAAAGGTCATAAGCCCTCGGCTATCGGTGACGAACTCCGATACCTGCCCGATAACCGGCTCCCTCTTACGGTTCTCTGGTCTCACGGCCTCAGCCTGGGCCCTCGAATGGCATCAAATACTGGGGTTATCACTGTCAGCCTCATACAAACATCCTGTATCGGGGCGCCCTCCGCCCTACGACTCAGGGCATCGGCTACAATGTTAGCCTTGCCCGGGTGATACAGGATCTCACAATCGTAATCCTTCACCACATCTAACCATCTCCTTTGACGCATGTTCAGATTGGGCTGATCCATTAAATACTTCAGGCTCTTGTGGTCCGTGTATATGGTACACCGAACCCCATACAGATAGTGACGC
This sequence comes from Lactuca sativa, assembly GCF_002870075.4. Lineage (NCBI taxonomy): Eukaryota > Viridiplantae > Streptophyta > Magnoliopsida > Asterales > Asteraceae > Lactuca > Lactuca sativa. The sequence continues at coordinate 152,403,108 of NC_056630.2, read as the reverse complement.
CAGATCTTGAGGGCGAACACAACTGCCCCTAACTCCAGATCGTGGGTGGGATACCTCATCTCATGAGGCTTCAGCTGCCTCGATGCGTATGCTATCACATGCCCCCTCTGCATCAGCATCGCTCCCAACCCAGATATCGACGCGTCACAATACACTACGAAGTCCTCCATCCCCTCCGGAAGGGCTAACACCGGGGCTTCGCATAGTCTCTGGCGAAGTGTCTCCAAGGAGGCGTGCTGCTCTGGGCCCCATGAAAACGCAACACCCTTCCGGGTCAACTTGGTGAGTGGCACGACGATCTTGGAGAAATCCCTGTTAAATCTCCGATAATAACCAGCCAACCTTAGGAAACTCCTGATCTCGGTAGGTGACCTTGGCACCTCCCAACTCATCATTGCCTCAATCTTGGCCGGATCAACCAATATCCTTTTCTGGTTAACGATGTGCCCTAGGAGCTGGACCTCTCGTAACCAGAAATCACACTTGGAGAATTTGGCATAAAGCCTCTCCGATCTCAAAACTCTGAGGATCTCTCTCAAATGTTCCTCATGTTGCTCTCTGGATCTCGAATACACCAATATGTCATCGATGAACACGATCACCGAGCGATCCAACATCGGCCTGCACACTCTGTTCATGAGATCCATGAACACCGCCGGTGCATTGGTGAGCCCGAAAGGCATCACCACGAACTCGTAATGCCCATAACGAGTTCTGAACGCTGTCTTCTGGATGTCCTCATCTCGCACCCTCCCCTGATGATAACCAGACCTCAAATCAATCTTGGAGAACCAAGATGCTCCCTACAACTGATCGAAAAAATCTTCAATCCTTGGCAACGGGTAACGGTTCTTGACCGTCAGCTTGTTCAACTCCTAGTAATCAATGCACATCCGGTGTGAACCATCCTTTTTCTTGACAAAAAAGATAGGCGCTCCCCACGACGAGCTGCTCGGCCGAATAAACCCCTTCCCCAGCAGCTTCTGAAGCTGTGAGGATAACTCCTGCATCTCTGGAGGCGCGAGGCGATAGGGCGCCTTGGCGTTAGGCGCAGCCCTCGGAACTAAATCGATACGGAACTCCACCTGCCTCTCGGGAGGCACGCCCGGTAACTCCTTCGGAAATACATCTGGGAACTCACGCACTATCGGAACCTCATCAACTGACTTCGGTCTCTCTGAATCAACCCTCGTATCCAACACGTACGCCACAAACCCACTACAGCTCTGTTGTAGACTCTGTCTCGATCTAGCGGCCGAACAAAATGCTGACCCAGATCGTGTACCCTCGCTGTACACCGTAAGAACTCCCCCCACTGGGGTCTCGCATGGGCACCAGCTGTTTCTCGCAGTCGATAACCGCTCCAAATTTGCTCAACCAGTCCATGCCCACAATGACACAGACATCTCCCATCGCAATAGGAACTAAATCAATCGGAAACTCAACGCCGAAAATTTCAAGTACACACCCTCGGATCACCTCGGTGGCATACACCGTCCTCTCGTCAGCTATGGAAACTCTCAGAGGTCGACTCAACGCCTCTCAACTAATATTGATGTGCTGACTAAAAGTCAAAGATACAAAAGACCGACTCGCACCCGAGTCAAATAACACCAAAGCAGGTACAGAACTCACAAGAAAAGTACCTACGCATAACATAATATAAACACAATATCTCAAACATCAAAATAAATACATGAAAGAATACATACCAGTCACGACATCGGGCGCTGCGTGGACCTCCTCTGCGGTCAACTAAAAGGCTCTCCCTCGTGCCTTCGGTGTCTTGGCCTTCACTGGCCGGCTCTCTGGCAACTAAAAGGGGCAGATCCTTGAGATGCTCCCTGGGCTGTCCCTCGCAACTGTGGACACTCAGCCTTGCGGTGTCCGGTCTGGTTGCAGTGAAAGCATACTACAAACCCCTTGGGGCAATCCTTGGCCATGTGCCCCTCCTTGCCACACTTGTAGCAAGACCCCGCTCTGCACACCCCATCGTGACTCTTGTCGCACTTGCCACAAGTACGGCCCTTCTGACTCCCAGATCTCAAATCAGCGGGCTTGGCCCGCTTGGCTGCCGGATGAGACTGCGCCGGCCGCCGATCCCTCCCCTGAGACTCAGCCTCCTCCCTAGCCTGGGTCTCCAACTCTATCTCCCTCTTCCGAACATTTGTCTGAAGCTCAGCAAATGTACGATACGTTGAGTTCGCCACGAACTCCCGTATATCCCTCCTCAAAATGCTCAAATATTGGCTCATACGTGCCTGCTTGGGGGACACGTGCTCTGGGCAGAACATCGCCCGCTCATGGAACATCCTCGTAATCACTATGACTGACTCAGTACCATGCTTGAGGGTCAGAAACTCCTGGGACAAACGCTCCCTCTCCACCTGGGGAACGTACTCATCTCGGAACATAGCAGTGAACCTCTCCCAAGTCACTGTAGCAAGCTCAGCAGGCGAATAATGCGCCGTCACAAACTTCCACCAGTCCTTCGCTCCCAAGCGAAGCTGGTTCAACGCGAACCGAACTCTCAAATGCTCTGGGGATGAGCAAGTAAAGAAACACCCCTCAATGTCTGAAATCCACCTCATTGCTGCAATAGGGTCCTGGGTCCCATCAAACTCCGGTGGTTTTGTGTTGCTGAACTCTCGGAACAGCAACGCATCACCACCCTACGGCCTAGTCGCAGCTACAGCTATACGCAGCAACAGCAGCATCAGAAAGAGCAGCGTATCTCTCGTCAAATGTCTCTATCAGGGTAGTCTTGATAGACTCAAACATCTCTGGAATCTCAGCACGGATGGCAGCAGCCACCTCATCATGAATCATCTGGCGGAGCTCCTCGTCGCTCACACCCCCTCCACTAGTCCCTGGTATGTGGCGCGTCCCCACCATGATGTCTCTCTGAAATACAACACAAGATATCAGAGACTCGCTTGGGTGTACACACACTTGATATCCCAATCCTACTTGGTCTCTGGTACCCTAAGGATTCTTACTTGGGTTGCACACTGACCCGGTGCCTTCGGTAGTACGGGCCCAATACTACCGACAACACCGCCTCAGCATTCATCCCAAGTCCTCCTCCCAGAGTACCAAATTCCAAGCACTCTACTCTCTTAAATCATATGCTACTCACTAGTTGATCTCTCATAGGCTCCTCGCTGCTATCTAAACACTCTCAAGCATCCCTAGCAGCAAAACTCCTAGACTAAGGCATCATATATCAGGCCGCTCTAGTCCTAATAAGGATACCTAGTCTACTCTAGCACGCATAATATAGCTCATCATATAACATAACATAATATATCTCATAACACTTATTACAAGGGTATCTTGGGAAATCACCGTTCGGGCGCTGGCTGATCGTACACACGGTTCCGCTATGTTTGTCTCAAACCTCATCTTTACTCTTTAAAAAATTTGTTTTATTAATAAAACTTTTCTCAAATCCTCGGTTTGAGTTCAGACACGCCCAAAGATGCATCCGAATCCCTCAAACCAAGGCTTTGATACCAACTTCTAACACCGTAAAAATTAAAACTATCTTAAATTTGCCAAACACAGCTATCAACAAAATTTCATTGTATCATATCTCTTGTTTCACAAAAACATTTCCCAAGATCAAAATACATAAAATCTCATGCGTGTGTAAAAATCATGTCGATGCCTTCCCGCGATCATCACTGGTACCTGAGACACATAACACATAACACTGTAAGCATAAAGCTTAGTGAGTTCCCCAAAATACCACACATAACACATACTAGCCACTCGAGGCTATAACTCTGTGGGACCTTGGGCCCTAACTCTGTGGACCCTCTGGTCCTGGCTCTATGAACCTTCCGGTTCTAACTTTGATATACTCTGATATACACATGGCATAATCACATAGAAATAATGCAGTGCAACACATCACATAGATAGCATACAAGATACTTTGTCACATAACTCTGGGTACCACTGAAGGTAAAGTATAGTGAGAAGACTCACCTCAGATGCCTCGGTAAATTTCTGACTCGCTAGAAATACGACCTAGCCTCCGCCTAATCACACAAAGTATATACTCTCATAAATATAACTCTCGAGGCTAGACTCAACCCTCTCTTGGCGCCCTTAGAAGGGTAAAAGACCATTTTACCCCTTCTTTGGCTCAAAGGCCACATTGTTGACCAAACCCTAAAAGTCAACAAAAGTCAACAGTCAAACTTTGACCAGACTCGTCGAGTGCACTTGGGCGACTCGGCGAGTCTACACGTGCCCACTAACTCTCTAGCCTTACTTGGCACGTTGAGTCCCTCCCCTTGCTCGACGAGTCACACCTGGCATGAATCGCGGGGCCACCCCGACTCAACTCGCCGAGTCTCAAGATCAACTCGGCGAGTTCCGCCTTGATCTACAATCCTTCCACCCCCTCTGACTCACTGAGTTATTCCCCCAACTCGGCAAGTCTACTCACTGAGTGATTTACGGGAAACCCTAACCCTACTCGCCGAGTCTGCCCTTGGACTCGACGAGTTCATGCCATGCACAAACTCAATTGACCTCCTGAGGTCAGATCTGTTCCTTTGATCCATAGATCTGACCTTCCCAAGCCTGATAAACACGTAAAGCTCGAATCTTGACACTCATGGGACGTCTAGGAGGCTTTACTTGGCGATTTTGCCCCAAAAATAACATCCTAAGCATAACACCTCCATAGATCAGCCTAAAGCAAGCTGAGATGAGCTCTTTAGACCACTATGGGTCCAGATCTGAAGTCTCAATGCGAATAGGGGCCATATTCTCATAATTCCTCCCAATAAAGATCATAAAAACTCTACATCTATGGATTCCTTCAACAAAACAGATAAAGGGGCGATATAATACCTCAAGGATGAAGTCTTTTGCTCGAAATCCACAGATGCACAACCTCTTTGGCCTCCTCTAAGCTGGGACACCTCCTTCTTGCAAGAATCAACCACAAAGATCAAGAAATGGCTCCTTTCCTCTCACAAACGCTCTAGCTCTTTTAGGGTTTCTCTCTAGAGTTTGGTAGCCGCAAATGACGGTCCTAAGGGACTTTAAATATGTCCCAAACCCGGGAAATTAGGGTTTCATTAAACAGCGTGGACTCGCCGAGTCCACTCATGGACTCGCCGAGTCCGGTCAAGAACCCGGATGAGAATCCGCGACCCTACTTGGCGAGTCTAAGCACCAACTCGCCGAGTTCCTCCACAAACTCCAAAATAAATGAATAAAATAATATACCTGGGAATCCGGATGTTACATTTGTTTTTCAAAATTTTTAGGTTATGATTTTTGACCATCTAAAGCTAGTCTGTTTTTCAAACTTTTAGGTTACAATATTTGACAATGCAAAAACTAATTTTTAAACTAGTTTTTAAAAAACTACTCAGAGTAGCTTTTCAACTTTTAAAGTTTTTTAAAATTCTCCCAAAATCATTCTTTATTCATTACAACGAACATTTTTTCTACATGTTTTTATCTATTATTTTATATTTTCCAGTTAGTTTTTACCAAAATTAATTTTTATAAGTTAATTTATTAATTATCACTTAGCTATATAAGTACTAACTAGGTTTTCATCTACCAACAAGCATTTTCTCTTTTTAGATAAGGCTTAGGCCCTGTTTGATATGTATCTGATCGAGTCAGGTCAGACATTTTGGCTGACTCGGTCAGACGAAAGGTGTTTGATAAACAAAATCTTGACGTCTGACTGAGAAAGAAGTTGGGAGATGACTGACCCAGAAAGAAAGTGAGGGTTTCCAATAGTACCCTTGGCTTGGATAAAAATTCATAGCTAATGAAGGGTACATGATTAGAACTTAGGTCTCTCTTGTAGAAGGGATGGTGTTTACCAGCAAGCTGAATGAGTTTTTGTGTTTTATTTCTAAAATAATATATTTAATGTCTATTCTGCTGGAAGTTTTTTATACATTATTATTATTATTATTATTATTATTATTATTATTATTATTATTATTATTATTATTATCAATGTCTATTATTATTATTATTATTATTATTATTATTATTATTATTGTTGTTGTTGCTTTTGTTGTTGTTATTATTATTATTATTATTATTATTATTATCATCATCATCTTCATATTGCATAGAAACGTATAGAGCATCGGGGTAAAATGGTCATTTTGCACCAGTCAGCACATTCAGTCAGATTTTCAATCAAACAGCATGATTTCTTACTCAGTCAGAATTTCTTACTGAGACAGACCTTTCTCAGTCAGCACTTTCTCGATCAGCAACTATCAAACGGGGCCTTATTGTTGGTTTACTTACCTCCCGAAATATAGCCTTACGTCAAAGCGTCAACCACAAATCCACAATGGCATAGACCAAAAATGTAATTTACTATCGTGTGTGTCATGTAGGTGTAGAAGTTAGACCTTTTTTAAAATTGAAATCACCAATAATGACCGGCCGATAAAAATGACTTTCTATGTAAATCCATTATACGAATCATGGCTCAAGCCTCATATTCACATCATGTTATGTTTTTTCTAGAGTAGTTCTTTTTTATTTTATTTTTTTTAATACGGGAGGTCACTAGTGATTGATTTTATTTATTGCCTTTTTAAAAAACATGAAGGACAATTTTATAGTATTAAATTATTCCAAAATTGGTGGTGTTTAGAGTAGTTAAATGATCATATCTTTCTAACTAGTTTTACGATTGATGTGACACATTAAATCATTGAATCTAAATATCCTTTCCTCTTTTAAAAACGTAACAAAAACCAATCATGCAAAAATAATTGCAGATAAACAAACATAAAATCCAATCAAATGCAGTGAACATATCATCAAATACAAACGAAACTCCAACTAACAACTGGAGTCGCAATTCCGAAAGAAGTAATTCGAAATAAATGAAATTTTTTCCATGTATATTTGGTTTAATAATGGTAGATACATGTATGTAAGTCTGAACCTTAAACGATATTACGAAGGAGAACATTACGTTATAAATAAAAAAAAACATATTTAAAAATAAATTTTTATATATTGCATAATACACACCATAGAATAAGGTTTTTACTTAAAGGTAAAATTTTATTTAAAAAGTAACAAAAAGTCATCCAAATGAAAACGTCAACACGGTTATTTGAGTATCAAATCGGATTCATATACACCTAGTTGGGTAGTCAACGTATCTCTAGCTTAACTTTGTTCTATGGTCAAACGTTAAAACATAAGATTGTTATACAAGTTTTATTATAAATAATTTCTATAAGTCAAGCAAAAGCAAATTGCTAATTATTTAGTTTAAATTATTCAAATATATAGGGATGTCTTTTTTTTGATCATTTTATGTATTTGTGGGAAAAACTGACAAATAATTACAAGTTGATAGCTTATAACTGATTGGTTGTGTTGGTAGCTGATCAATTATTAGTTTGTAGCCGTTAGCATTGTAGTTTTTATTTGTATAAAAATATTTAATGCTTATCAAAATAGTTATACACTTTTAGAATATGTAAAATAATAGTAAAAATACAAACTTTAAACTCATACGGTAAACAAATCATTTTTCTTTGATTTAATTTTTTGTTAAAAGTAAAAGTAAAGGCTCTTAAAGCTTTTCAAAAATTCGAACATATCTGTTATCAAAGAGCAAAACACATTTAAACATCACTCCTATAACAAGTTTTGTTACAATTCATTATTTGATTTTGCTTGTTCAGAAAAACAATCCAAAGAAACCCACTTAGAGGTAGTAATTTGATTTATTTGTTCTAAAAAATGAAGATCTAGTTTATGGATATTATATAGTTATATCGCTCTTTTTGACATTTATCACCTCGTCTTCCATACTCCATAGGACCATAGCATTTTCTTTGAAGTTAGCCTACTAAAATTGTTCCAACACTACTCGATCCATTTTAAGTTTTTAACTAATATTATATCATTTCTTTTGTAAAAAAGTTATGTAAAATACTAAAATTCCATTTCTATAGGTGGCCAACAAGAATTCCACTTGTTCAAAAAAGTGCAACGCTCTTTTATTTTAACTAAAAATATAACTTTTTATGCTATTAAATTTGTCAACTAAATAACTAAATAACATTTGAAATATCAAACCATGGGTAGTTATATCACCCAAAATTTAGTGTTTTTTTTTCTTTCAAAATTGTATTTCTAATGTATATAAGGCAATGCAAAAATGGAAGGAAAAAAAAGGTTAAGAAAATTTTGTAAAAGCCTTTATTTTTAAAAAAGTTAAAGGAAAACTTCTTATAAACCATTATAAAAAAATCTTGAAAAGTTATAGAAAAATAAAATTTTAATTAACTAATTTATCATATATTTGTGAAATCCTTTGTAATACCCTCGTCTAATTTGTATTTATAAACAAATGTAATGTTTGGTTAAAGAAAAGGTACTTTAAAAGAACATTAAATAAAATACACGAAATTGGAATAAGTAGCATTAAATCTAGAGTTTATATTTTGTTTTTATCTCGTCGAACAACATTTGATGATACATTTTGAAGATTTAGAACATATGACTTACTAATTTGATATTTGATATCGAAGATTAATGTGAAACAAATTATGAAATTAGTTAGTAAAAATAATAATAATAAAGCTTTAAAATATTAAAGCGTAAAAAACGACATCTACCCTAATAAATGAAAATGTTATTGCCACTTGTCATTCTCTCATTTATTTGGCCACATGTCATTTTGTCATAATTTTTAAATATATTTATTTTCCACTTGTCAATTACTTCATTATTCATTTCCATTTTATCATTAATTTAGTTTCCATAAATTAAACCTAATATAATAATTATTAATTTCAAATTTCAAATTTCAAATTTGAAATTTCAATTTCAATTTCAAATAAATTTACACTTTAAACAAATGTATTTAACATTTTATTATAATAAATCGTTTAGTACACGGGTCTAACAATTAAACACATAATTTTAATTAATTTATTTTTTGCATATTTTTTTTATAATTTTCACTTATTTTATATTTTAAATTCAAATAAACTCTTCATTTAATCGCTCATGTTTAACATTATGTTTTAATTAACCCGTATAATATACGGGTTTCACAACTAGTTGTCTAATAAAAAAAAGAGTTAACTATATAAAAACACAACTTACAAAAATCATTTAACATATATAAAATATAAAAACCGTTGATAGATTTGTACCATAAAAATGCCAACTTCAATGATAAATAAGACTTTACACATTTGATTTTATATAATAGACATCTAAAAAAACCTACATAGGAGATGACCAATCATGTATACACAATAAATACATGCAAGGACAATTCATGTTTACACAATAATCACATGTAAAGACAAATCATGTCAACACACTCATCACTTGTAAGGACAAATCATGATATGTAAATCACTTGTAAAAAAACAAATCATGATTCATCATATACTGGCATATACTTTTGTCAATAAGTATTAAATTGTGAACACTAAAGAAAGGAAGCTTGATTCTTATAATTACATAAGTAGCCAATAGGCCATGATTACAATAATACTAATATAACATTTACATAAATCACAACAAATAACATAGTTTTGTTAGTATAAACCATCGAGCGCGGAGGATACAAACGTAATTTCCCTTTCCCCTGTCTTGATACAATGAATCTTTCGATGATATGCACAAAGGGCTGAACCAGCAACTTTCCATGCAAACCCACATTTTGCAACATCTTTTCTTCTTATTGCATACTCATAACTCACATGGTAGATTGCAACAGCTTCTTCATATATCTCATCAATGTTCCTAGTGCTATCTTTGAAATCCAAAGCACCATATAACAGCTGAATCATAATAATAATTAGTTGCTAAGTCTATAATTTTAATAAACAAATCGATAAACACAAACCTACCTGCTTATACTTTTGTAATACGCTATTTGCTGCATCGTTTTTGGATAAATCGTTGTATTTCAATGCATTTGACATCTCCTGTTTGTAACTTTCGTATCTTTCCTTCCAAATTTTCAAACATGAATCCGATACATTGATGTCAAAATAAGGTAATTTCCATATCTCTGCATAAATCATGGAAAAAAAAGGGTATTATTATAAATATGAAAAATAAAATAATGCATTAGAAAATAATAATAATAATAAAGGTACCTTGTACAGGTGACTTTTCGTTTTTACAACTCTGAAATTGATCATAAATTAATCCAAGGATAGAAGTAGACCGATATTCTGGTTTTCGACCCATGTGATGTGGATATTGTGTTGCTTTTAACTCACGAGGAATCACAACCTGTTTCAACAACAAATTTATATATTATTTAAAAAAAAAAATTATTGATATATTTTCCAAAATGATAGAAAGAGAAAATGACCTTTTTGCCACTTTTGGATGCATCTAAAGCATCATAATATAAATCAATCAATGTCAACATCTTTTTCTCTAAAAGGCGCTTCTCATCAGCATCATCTTCTTGTAACATCAGATACCGATCCATAAATGACATCCAACTATCAGCTGCAGTTCCAGCAGCCTCACTGGATTTTTTTTTTTTAAAAAAAAAAAGTGTTAAAAGATATTCAAAATTTTAAAAATAAAGAAATGACAAGATGGGATAGGGAATTTTGAGTATGTGCAAAAGACTTGAATACCCTTCTCATCTTTATTAATTATTATAGAGAGGTAAGTAAGTAAGAGAATTTACTTGTGTGTTTTTGTAGAAAAAAGCAGTTTAAAGAGTTGATGCTCTAATTCTTGATGTGAGAAATCACTTGGTTTTTTAAGTGATCCATTTGGAGTTGAGTAACAACGTGTCCATGGCTCACTTGATTGAAAGTAATGCAATAGCTGACAAGGGGGGTAGGGGTAAAACAGGAATTTTCAACTTTATATAATCTTTAATCAACAGTATGAAAAAAATAAAATATATTGTAACCTGAGGGTTTCTTGACACCCAATACATATCACCATCGAAATCTCCATTTGCAATTTCATTTGCCACTGATCTTCTTCCTTTTGTGGAAAAAAATATTGCAAATTTACCATTTCCAATAAAATCTTCCAATTCCTTTACATATCTAGCATTCAGAACATGAATGTCTCCAAAATGGAGACCTGGATTTCTGTAGACTAAAACCTTCCCTGATATCTGACCATTTTCACTTCATATGTATATATATAGAATTAGAGATATTTAAAGTCAAAGTAGGAAAAACTAATGAAAAATGAAGAGTAAGAAGGTGATGCTTACAGAATAATGCAAACTTGATCAGGATTCAAGATTCCTGTAGGATCAGTTGTTCCCATGAGATAAAAGCTTTCAGTAATTGGGATTTTGCCTTCACCTAATCCTTTTCTCTCTTCTTTTGCAAGTTGAGATAATCGATACTGAAAGTAAGGTTCATTGAGAGGAATGCGGGCCCCAAACATTTCAATGGAGATTCCGGAATCATCTATGTGTTGATAAATATTCGCCACTGAAACAGTAGTAATCAAAAAAGTTAATTAATTAATCGATTGATTGATTGATTAAAAACACGTTTTGAATACCTCGAAATGCTGCACGTTGATCAAAGCAAACTTTTTGAGCATCTTTTAGTGTGCAATCTAGTAAACTCAAAAAGTATTCTTTTGGGACACCTCCAATTGTTAGAAGTGCAATCAAATGCTTTGAAAGTTTAGCTGCTTTTGGTTTATGGCTGCAAAAACAAAACTATATAAATTGTTCTTTATTTCAATCACAATTAATGCATTGATCCTTGTACTAAAATGTGATAAAAATTAAAAACCCATTATCTCATGATGAGATAAAAGAAAAGAATTCATGTAGAATGTACCTTACAGCAACTACTTCAAGAGAATTAAATGATTCTATATCCAACAATCTTGGATCTTTCTTCACCTTAATCATTGAAGGTCTTACCTGAATTGTTCTTGGTTTAAGCTAAAAGAAACATATTCAAATTTAAAAAAAAAAATGTTAATACCCACATAAAAATACATTAATTGCTTATAAGGTATGACAAGATCCTTTTATATCACAAATTTTACCCTCTTATTGAAAAGAAGAGTGCCTTTTACAGCAGAACCCTCATTAAACAAGCGACATTGGATCAACAAAGGCTGGAGAAATTATTAGGAGACAAAATATTATTACATTTTATCAAATACTTTTAAAAAAATTCAGATAGATTATAATTTATAAAGCATGAATACTAGTTACCGGATCTTTAATTGTCACCTCTCTTCCTCCAAGACCCAATGATCCAATCTCAGGTTTGACCGAGTCAAACTTCTGCCAACTTGAAAAAACAGTATCAGAACAAAGAACAAAAAAAAATTATCCACAAACAAAAGTGAAAAGTCAATTATAACCTCATAACTTGTATCTTTCATATACTTTGCATCATAAAAGTCACATGGGACTAAGCCAGCTAGATCTTCAGATATGAATCCAGTTCCATCTGTTTGTATTAGTGGTTCACCATCTTCATCATACACAATATCACCATTTTCATCCTGCAATTGTAAATAAAATTTTCCTTGCAAGGTGTGAGGGAAATTGACCAAAAAGTACATTTCCAAGAGTGTTGAAGATAGTTGACTACTTGAAAGAAAGGGCAATCAAGTTATACAGTGCAAGGAATGTCATCGATTTCTTCTACTGATACTGAAGAAAGGTCAACTTGGAGCTTTATTGTTGTTGATAGAATAAGGGACATCCTGCATTACACATAACAAAGACATTTTGAGCATCTGTATATGATACTGTATAAGGAAGAGTTGATTTTTAATTGTGAATTAGGCATCATTGATATGCTGACCTGGCAATGTACTTGGCCATGTTGGAGACCATATGTACATGCATGAAAAGACATCGGACATCATGAGTTGTTTTGCAGTTCTTCATGAAAGTGTCTGTATCATCCAAAGGAGTAAAAGATTCTCTTTGAACAAAATAACATTTGATACTCCCTGATGACCTCCTTTTCTTGTCATCTTTTTCATTCTTCTGCCTTTCTCTGCCTCCATCTTTAAAGACTGAAAAATATCCCAATGAAGGCTAAGTATAAGATATCTAATATGTATATATAATCGATATTTAGTAAGCATATAGTGAAATGATTTGAATTTACCAAAAAAATGATAACGTCTCACACCAACAAGAATCCCTGCTTCAACAATCTTTTCATACTTTCTAACAGCTATCATGTCGCCCTTTTCAGGCTCTGCAAATTTGACAATCAGTACATTTTCATCTCCTATTGCTCTTTGTAGGTGAGTCTTTTTAGTATCAAGATATGGACCCTAAAACATTAGAATGAAATAGAATAAGGTATTGAACAAACAAGGAAGTAATGTAAGTTTGGATATTAGTTGTGTGCAAACAGCCAAACACGGGAGTTTAATGATGTAAAAGGTAAATAATGAATCAGAGAGAGTGGAAAAGCACAAACCTTGAACTTGTAACCTCCATCAGAATTTACATAACAAGTGTATAGATATGTTTTTCCACAATCCCAATCAAGATACTGCAAATAGATAAATAAAGGAATATGCAAATATGTAATTATAATCTTCTAAAATCATTAGTCTATAACTGTAATACTTATTTCCAATAAGAGAAAACAGGAAAAGGGTTTAGTACCATTGATCTATCAGAGTGTTGACAGTATTGGCAGCCGAATTTGCTCCACATCCAATCCTCAAAATCAAACATTGACATGGTTTTCATTGAATCTATTTTGACTGCATCTTCAAGAGATACAGCATCCTCCAGCTTATGGCTGCATGCAAAAGTGGCAAGACAATTAAAAACAGATACAATAGCAGAAAACAGATCCATTGAAGCAAAAGAACACAGGGAAACCAACCTTCCAATATAACTATGTACCATGAATAATTTCCTGAATTCAAGCCCTGAAAGAATCATTGCCTGGTCGCTTATATAATAGCTTGAAGAATCACTATGACAGGCATTTGCAGGGCCAGAATAGGGCTGGTTTACATTGTTAGGATTTGTGCACTTTGAACTCGAAGTAGGAGAGGTAGTAACTTGATCTACAATTGGCCAATAGGTAGGAATTGCATCTTTCAAACTAGAACAAGAAAAGGGAGAAGTGCGTCCTTGAACAGGACCTCCATGGCTGTCATTTGTAGGAGTACGATACTGGGTAAATACAGGACTAGCACTCTTACAAGAGCAAGGTGATTCGAGAAACTTCGTTGAAGATGGAGAGTCGTAGTATGCACTTCCTGCATCAGAAAATGGAAAATGAAATCTATCACTTCTGTATACGAACCCCGTTTGGGGATACAGTAAATAAATTAATAATTCTGAAATAAGAAATCCTTAGAGAGTGAGTAAGCGGCGTACTTCGAGGAGTGGAAGAGACGGAAGAGGAAGGAGAAGACGGATATCGAGACGAAAGACGAATGCTCTCAGCATCACCATGAGAAGAAGAAGAAGTAGAAGCGACTAAACCGTATTTGTTCACCATGAAAACAATGTATCCACTCAAATTATAAATCGGCGTTGTAGTCGAACGGACTCTTTTCAAAACATCGATTGCAGACTCTTCGGTGATCTTCGAAAGAGTCTTCCGAGCAGCGACATCCGGCATCGGTAGAAGCTTCTGGGCACATATCTCTTCAATCAATCGATTCAAGGGAAACGGAAGCGGAACTTCTTCTACACAGTCCATCATTACTTTCAAGATTAGTGTGATCAGGGTCGCCGGTTAGCGATACTTGCCGGGAAGCCGAGGAGGATGAAGGTTTGCAGAGCTGCGTGTCAAACTTCCCGCTGTGAGTTCGCAATACGAGAATGGTTTCAAATAATTGCGTTTCATTTAAATTAAAATAAATTATAATTATATATTTAATCAAAATAGATAATATTTATATTTTTCTGCTATAATAATAAATTGTTCATACTTTTTTATATATTTAGCTTGCTGAAAAACTAATTAGAAGTTGAAAAATTAATTGGCAGCTAAAAAACTGGCTCAAAAAAATGTTTGATAAAACCTAACTGCTAAACGTAAAACATATATAAAAGCAAGAAGAAAAATATGTTTACTATAATTAATAAATGATATTTTTGGAAGATTTAAAAAAAAAAAACTCTATAAGTCACTTGAGTAGATACTCTAAGTAGTTTTTTACTTATAAATTTTTCAAAAGCTAGCTATAAGTTTATTTTTAAAAAACTTAAAAAATAAACTAGTTATAACACGATCGAACATAAATTAAAATTGGTCATTCATTTTCACCGCTTTTAAATTCCGTGAGACAATTTTTAACGTGACAATCCTCCTTACAAAAAGTTATGAGCTTTTAAAAAAGTTATTGTGAGAGCTTTAAACTAAATCATTTCTAAAAACGTGTTAATTAACGAACTTTTACTTAAATTGTTTTTTTAATAAAAAGTAGAAACAATTATACTCAATGTTCCAAAAAGCTCGTCATGGCTCTGCCATATCGCACTATGGCTTGCACCTACCGCAAAGTTTTACCAAAATGACGTTTTAACTCATATATGTGTATAAAAATGAATAATAGATGAAAATACATATAAAAATATTAATTATATAGAAACTTGACATCTTAAGTCACGTCTTACAAATGTTGTAGCTCGTCAAGGCTCGAAAAAGCTTGAGGTTTAACATTTCCGTCAAGTCACGCCTTACGTTATTTAAAACTTTAATTATACCTGATTCGAAAATGCATTCATTCATATATTAAATTGGTTCTTTCCCGATATCTTTTAAAGGAAATGTGGTATTTGGGTGAATATCTTTATTTTATTTATAATTAATTTAATCTTTAAATTTTAATATTAATTCATATATTAGTTTTTTTACTTAAATAATTATTTATTTAACATTAAGTGTCTCTTTACATTGTGTACATGTGAGACATTTATAGAGATGATTAGGGGTGACAATTCTAACCCAAACTCGTCAATCCAACCCAATAAATAGCAGGTTGGATTGAGATTTTTACATATTTAAGTAAATTATATAACCTATCTAACCTCTTTAATTAATGGGTTGGTTTATGATTGAAATTTCTAACCCGTTTACAACTTGTTGGCCCGTTTAAAAACTTTAAATATTTTTTAATTTATATTTATTTAGTATTATTATTCATTAATCATTATATTTTGATTACTTTTTATTTATCAAAAACTCAGTAACAATTATTAAAATTCGAATTGGTAAAATGATAGTTGAGTTGCATAAAATTTATAAATTAAATATTTATAATGTTTTATAGTTGTAAACACTTACTTGTGTTTATATTATGGGCATATAAAGTTATTGTTGTATATTTTTCAAACTTGAACAATTATTATAAAGTTTAAGTTTTGTTTAATTTTATTTGAAGAATTATTTTATTTTTAAGGAGTTTTTTGTAAAAATTTAACCGGATCAACCCAGGTTTAACCTGTTAAGTAAATAAGTTGGGTTGCTAAAACAATAAACAGATTAACCTGATTTCAATCATCTTACTAAAAAGTTTAGGTTGGATTGGAAATTCTCAACGTGTTTATTTAAATATATTATGTTAGATAAAGATTTTCAACCTTTAGTTAAGCAGATCAACCCGTTAATGACTTAACCCAAACCCATTGGCACCCCTAAAGATGATGAGTGATTTTGTGTGTTTTACTCTTACACTTCATCTTCCCCATCAAGTTTCTCTGTGTGTGTTTTCACTAAAATGACTCTCTTCACAGGTATTTATTCCATAGAGACACTTAAATTGTTATTTTAAATTTGATGTATTTAAATTAAATATTATAAAATGTCAAGCGAATAAATTCGATGAATAATGATTCAGTTATTCATAATATATTTACCAAAAGTCCAACAATATCAAATAAACAGTAAGAATATATCTTTTGTACTGTTTATCCATTAGCTCCATTAGCTTTCGCCTTGCATGTACCTTTTCTGAAACTATTTGATATCTAATCAAATCAACTTTTTGATTTAAAAATTTTATTATTTGAAAAGTTGAAACATTTCAAAATTTCTCCATATTTTATTATAAAAGAAATTGAATCACTTGGTTTAAACTTTATTTAATGTGAGAGTAACTGAATTTGTAAGAGACAATTATAAAAATAACCATTTTTCTTGATTATTTTTATTAAATAGCTAAAAATTAATATTTAGTCAAAAATAGCCAAAAAAAAAAAAAAAGATAATTAAGGAAAAATGAACTACGGTTTGGGGCATTAAGCTATTGTTTCATAACCCGTTAACCGTTTGAGGGTCCATTAGCCCATAATATATATAATTGAAAATTTTTATTTGGGTCATTTTCCATTCTATGAAGCTAGAGAAAACTCTCTCATGAAGACTCCGAACAATCATGTATTTTCTCATATTCTTGAATTTTTTTAAGCTTATTGTTGTTTAATATGAAATATATTAGATTTGAATATTTTTTTTAGAAAAAATAAATAAATAAAGGAAACATATGATTTCCTAAGTCACCTACGGTTTACAACCAGTTGATGCACAAATTGTGCATTATGAGGTTGTACTCCATAGATGACTTACAAAACCTACAATTTCCGTTAATTTTTTTTTTCAAACTTGTATAGTGATATAGTTGTACGTAAATGTAGGAATTTTGGGTTGATTTCATTTTGATTGAAAAAAGATCTGAAAGCCAAGAACAAAAGAGTAATTACTCATAGGATACACTAGTTTTTAGAAGGAAACAATAGTTATTCAAAGGACATAGGAGTTTTTATCACCTACGGTTTGGAAAACCGTAGTTTAGAGATGAACTTTAGAGTTGGAGCAGTTCGGGACCGGAATCGGATTTGCTATATTATAGGAACCAAGAGTCGGACCGTCGTGCCATGTTGGTGCCGGTTTTTTGGTTATTTTTCAAACTAAAATCGGTTGATATGTTATAGATGGTATGTTGTCTTTCGAGTCATATATATGATCTAATATTTAACGAAAATATGATTTTATACATTCTAAAATGATGTACAAACACTAAATTACATGTCGGAAAAAAATCAAGTAATTCCGACTTCATATGAGTGAGTTATGCGTATTTTAAAAAGTTATGCATTCAAAAAAATAAAACAAAATGCTGAAATGAAAAAAATCAAAACATCGATATGATGTCTTATGGGGCCTATAATTGATTCAATATCTAACCAAAATATGTATTTCTACGGTATAAAATGAAGTACAAACACCAAATGACATGCTAAAAAAATCAAGTAAATTTGACTTCTTTTGAATGAGTTATGTGTATTTAAAAAAAGGGACAGATTCCAAATAAAACAAAATACTAAAATGGAAAAATCACAACATTGATATGTTGTTTTCCAAGGGCCTGTAGCTGATTTAATATCTAACCAAAATATGTATTTCTACACTCTAAAATGAAATACAAACACCAAATTAAATGCTTGGAAAAAATCAAGTAATTCTGACTTCATATTAGTGAGTTACATGTATTTTAAAAAGCCGGATAGATTCCAAAAAAAAACAAGATGCTGAAATGGAAAAGGCACAACATTGATATGCTGTCTTCCAGGGCCTATAGTTGATTAAATATCTAACAAAAATATGTATTTCTATAGTCTAAAATGAAATACAAACACCAAATTACATGTTGAAAAAAAAATCAAATAATTCTGATTTCATATGAGTGAGTTATGTCAATAAGCTGGACAAATTTTGGTCTGATTCCGATTTCTTAGAATAGAACCGATGTTAGAACTGGAATTGATTTTTATAAAAGTAGAGAGTCGGTAACCAGTCCTTATTACTAAATCCGGTCCGCTTCCAGTTCCAGCGGTTCTAATGTTCATTCCTATCGTAGTTAATATACCGTATGTGATTTTTCATCTACGATTTCATATGTGCAAATGATTTTTTATATACTAAACCCTCGAACCATAGACCATGTATGATACAATAGGCGATTCTAAAAACCTGCGATTTCCTTGGCGATTTGCAAAATTTTGGCTATTAAATAAGAAGTAATTAAGGAATTTGGCTAGATTTGTCATTGTCTCGATTTGTAATTCTATATATTTTGTATTTTTTTCCACATTTAACCAATGAACTATAAAAAAGAAAAAAATTTTATGACAAACAGTTAAATTAAAAGTTTTTTCGATTTCCAACGACTTCTCGGACAACCAATAAACTTATAAACAAAATTTGACCGACAAACTATTTCAAATGAAATACCAATTTACACACTTTATTACATCAAGATGTAAAAACCCTTTGTAAAAAATTTCCGCAAGATGTCGAAGACCAAAATTCACAAAAAATAATAATAATAATAAAATTGTGAAAAATATATATTCATAAAAATTAGTCGTAAAAAAATAATTTTAAAAATATAATAAGTACAATAAGGAATATATAAGATTATCAAAACTCTAATGTCACCGTAAAATCATCTGTAATACCCACCACTAATCATTATAATGGTGAGTGTCAGCTCATTATCATATCCTACCACTAAAACCATGAGATATCTACCACTAACACATTACCCCCACATCATTTTTTTTAAATAAATTTAATTCAAAAAATACAATAAACATTTTTTTAAAACTAGTTTTATTAAATTTAAAAAAAAAACATTACATTATTTAAAAGAGTGAGAATTTAAAATAAAATATAAGAAAACATAAAAAATTCAAACACAAACAACTACCCTTAATCATATTTTTATAAACAATGTTATTCAATTTTGGAGAATTCTTCAACTTTTGCCAAGTTTTGAGATGTGTAAAACGTTTGTGGTTTGTGTTTTCATATCGATCCATAGTCACATTAACCAGATCGATATCGCCTTTCTGTACATTGTTTATAACAAAGTTGTAAATTTCATCAAATTCATAACATGTTATCCTCATATCGTGCCGCTTTGAACTTATTTCGTCGAGATTTCGACTTGTAGAATCCAGTAAACCATAGAAAATGCTTCGAACTTTTCACCAAAAATCTCTAGAGATTTTATTATCTTCGTCTTCCGAAACCGACACCCATGTTTGTGCTAATTTCTCTTCGTCCTCTTTCAACTAATTCATCATTCCAGGAGCCTTGGTTTTCTAAAGATCAAACAACACAAATGTGTGAATATGAATAAAAGGAGAGAAGAATTGTATGAAATATAAGGAGGTTTGTAGCGGTATTTATATAGATAAAACTAAATAATAATAATAATAATAATAATAATAATAATAATAATAATAATAATAAT